>NC_136057.1:1691419834-1691843740 GCF_964261635.1 Lissotriton helveticus | reverse complement strand
GAAGGTGGAGTTGAAGGGTGCAGTTGGAGTTGGAGTTGGCGAGTGGAGTTGGAGGGTGGAGTTGGAGTTGGAGGGTGGAGTTGGAGGGTGAAGTTGGAGTTAGAGGATGGAGTTGGAGTTGGAGGATAGAGTTGGAGGGTGGAATTGAAGGGTGGTGTTGGAGGTTGGAGTTGGAGGGTGGAGTTGGAGGGTAGAGTTGGAGGGTGGAGTTGGAGTTGGAGTTGGAGGGTGGAGTTGGAGGGTGGAGTTGGAGTTGAAGGCTGGAGTTGGAGGGTGGAGTTGGAGTTGGAGGGTGGAGTTGGAATTGGAGGGTGGAGTTGGAGGGTGGAGTTGGAAGGTGGAGTTGGAGAGTGGCATTAGAGTTGGAGGGTGGAGTTGGAGTTGCAGGGCTGAGTTGGTGGGTGGACTTGGAGTTGGAGGGTGGACTTGGAGTTGGAGGGTGGAGTTGGAGGGTGGAGTTGGAAGGTGGAGTTGGAAGGTGGAGTTGGAGGGTGTAGTTGGAGGGTATAGTTGGAGGGTGGAGTTGGAGGGTGGAGTTAGAGTTGGAGGGTGGAGTTGGAGTTGGAGTTGGGGGGTGGAGTTGGAGAGTGGAGTTGGAGTTGGAGGTTGGAGTTGGAGGGTGGAGTTGGAGGGTAGAGTTGGAGGGTGGAGTTGGAGGGTGGAGTTGGAGTTGGAGGGTGGAGTTGGAGGGTGGAGTTGGAGTTGGAGGGTGGAGTTGGAGGGTGGAGTTGGAGTTGGAGGGTGGAGTTGGAGTTGTAGGGCGGAGTTGGAGGGTGGAGTTGGAGCTGGAGGGTGGAGTTGGAGTTGGAGGGTGGAGGGTGGAGGTAGAGTTGGAGGGGTGGAGTTGGAGGGTGGAGTTGGAGTTGGAGGGTGGTGTTGGAATGTGGAGTTGGAGGGTGGAGTTGGAGCTGGAGGGTAGAGTTGGAGCGTGAAGTTGGAGTTGGAAGGTGGAGTTGGAGTTGGAGGGTGGAGTTGGAGTTGGAGGGTGGAGTTGGAGTTGGAGGGTGGAGTTGGAGGGTGGAGCTGGTGGAGTTGGAATTGGAGGGTGTAGTTGGAGTTGGAGGGTGGAGTTGGAGGGTGGAGCTGGAGTTGGAGGGTGAAGTTGGAGGGTGGAGTTTGAGTTGGAGGGTGGAGTTGGAATTGGAGGGTGGAGTTGGAGTTAGAGGGTGGAGTTGGAAGGTGGAGTTGGAGGGTGGAGTTGGAGGGTGGAGTTGGAGTTGGATGGTGGAGTTAGAGTTGGAGAGTGGAGTTGGAGTTGGAGTGTGGAGTTGGAGGGTGGAGTTGGAGGGTGGAGTTGAAGGGTGGAGTTGGAGGTTGGAGTTGGAGGGTGGAGTTGGAGTTGGAGGGTGGAGTTGGAGGGTGGAGTTGGAGTTGGAGGCTGGAGTTGGAGGGTGGAGTTGGAGGCTGGAGGGTGGGTTGGAGGGTGGAGGTTGAAGTTGGAGGTTAGAGTTGGAGTTGGATGGTGTAGTTGGAGGGTGGAGATGAAGGTTGGAGTTGGAAGGTGGACTTGAAGGGTGCAGTTGGAGTTGGAGGGTGGAGTTGGAGTTGGCGGGTGGAGTTGGAGGGTGGAGTTGGAGTTGGAGTTGGAGGGTGGAGTTGGAGGATGGAGTTGGAGTTAGAGGGTGGAGTTGGAGTTGGAGGATAGAGTTGGAGGGTGGAGTTGGTGTAAAGGATACACGAAGATTCTGCAGGAGCGTCAGGAATCCGAAGTATAATCCACAGCCTTCCCCTGCAGCCTTCCGGCTCTATCAAGCACTAGAGCACAGGAGGCCAAAACAGGGGAAAACAGGGGGAGAAAACAAGGAAAGGTTGGGGGTAACAAGTGGGTGTTGAGGATCTTCAGACTGGTCGTCTCAACCTTCTTGTGGGCTTGGCAATCAAGAGAGACTGTAATGCAAAGGGTTATATTCTTACATCTACAGAGGACAATCACATTCCCAATTATACAACATAACCTTTCATACCTAGCTACTTGTATGTGAATGTTCCTGAATGGATATGAGAGGACCTCTGGACAGGGATACAACTGGAGCTGCAGTGAAGAAGACAATACCTTCATAAGTTGAAGGACCTCAAGTATACTTGTATATGGCGTGAAGAACAAGATATACTGCTCACTCTGATCTTCAGTCTTAACTGCCACGAAGCACACCCCAAAGGATTATTGAATCATAAGAATTCGGTTGTCATATCCTGGATAGTGGAAACAACATCTACAACAAACAAAACAGGGAATCATACACTGCAATACCGTAGTACTAATACCAATTACAATGGGCAGCGCAAGAATGCGCTGTTACCGTGTTTCTGGAACATGTAGCTGTAGCCCATTCCTCTCTTGTCCACGCAAGATGTCAAGTCCAATGAGGTGAAGAAAACACCAGAGCTGAATTACCCCAAAGTAATTAGTGAGTGAAGGGATGAAGAAAAGCCCTAACTAACTAAGGGCAGCACACCTGTAGCAACCCGGCCGCCAACGGAGCAGAACCCGGCTGGCAGCGGGGCAAATCTGGTGTGGTAGGAAGAAGGAAAGGTGAAGGAGTGCCCGGCCCGTCAGCGGAGCAAAACCCGGCTGACAAGCGGAGCGGGAAATGAGGCCAATAACAAGGGGAGGATGCCCGGCCCGTCAGCGGAGCAAAACCCGGCTGACAAGCGGAGCAGCAAGGAGGCAAAGGTAGGGAGAGGAGATCCCGCCGGATGGCGGAGTCAAACCCGGCCGCCGGGCGGGACTCCAGAACACTGCACAGCAGCACAAAATAGGAAAAAGACACGGAACGTGTCAAATTGCACAAGCGCGGTGGGGAGGCGCTTTGTGCACAAGAGAGACGGCCGCAAAGGTTCTGAAACCGAACCACAGAGCCGATGTCACTCTCACAGCGAGAGAACGCCAGGACGAAGAAGAAACCGGAAGTCAGGCACAGGAAGTCAGGCACAGAAACGAACCCAACGGAGCTAGACGCTAGAACGTGAAGCGTCGCTCCCTGGGTCACGAATACCTATATAGCGCACAATTAAAGGGCTAGCGCACTGGGGAGGGGGCTTGAGGCATGACAGTTGGAGGATGGATTTGAAGGGTGGAGTTGGAGGTTGGAGTTGGAGGGTGGAGTTGGAGTTGGAGGGTGGAGTTGGAGTTGGAGGCTGGAGTTGGAGGGTGGAGTTGGAGGGTGCAGTTGGAATTGGAGGGTGGAGTTTGGAGGGTGGAGTTGAAAGGTGGAGTTGGAGGGTGGAGTTAGAGTTGGAGGGTCGAGTTGGAGTTGTAGGGCAGAGTTGGAGGGTGGAGTTGGAGTTGGAGGGTGGAGTTGGAGTTGGAGGGTGGAGTTGGAGTTAGAGGGTGGAGGTGAACTTGGAGGGTGGAGTTGTAGTTGGAGGGTGAGGTTGGAGGGTGGAGTTGGAAGGTGGAGTTAGAGGGTGTAGTTGGAGGGTGTAGTTGGAGGGTGGAGTTGGAGGGTGGAGTTGGAGGGTGGAGTTGGAGTTGGAGGGTGGAGTTGGAGTATAAGGGTGGAGTTAGAGTTGGAGAGTGGAGTTGGAGGGTGGAGTTGGAGTTGGAGTGTGAAGTTGGAGGGTGGAGTTGGAGTTGGAGGGCGGAGTTGAAGGGTGGAGTTGGTGGGGGGAGTTAGAGGGTGGAGGGTGGGTTGGAGGGTGGAGGATGGAGTTGGAGGTTAGAGTTGGAGTTGGAGGGTGGATATGGAGGGTGGAGTTGGAAGGTGGAGTTGAAGGGTGCAGTTGGAGTTGGAGTTGGCGAGTGGAGTTGGAGGGTGGAGTTGGAGTTGGAGGGTGGAGTTGGAGGGTGAAGTTGGAGTTAGAGGATGGAGTTGGAGTTGGAGGATAGAGTTGGAGGGTGGAGTTGGAGGGTGGAATTGAAGGGTGGTGTTGGAGGTTGGAGTTGGAGGGTGGAGTTGGAGGGTAGAGTTGGAGGGTGGAGTTGGAGTTGGAGTTGGAGGGTGGAGTTGGAGGGTGGAGTTGGAGTTGAAGGCTGGAGTTGGAGGGTGGAGTTGGAGTTGGAGGGTGGAGTTGGAATTGGAGGGTGGAGTTGGAGGGTGGAGTTGGAAGGTGGAGTTGGAGAGTGGCATTAGAGTTGGAGGGTGGAGTTGGAGTTGCATGGCTGAGTTGGCGGGTGGACTTGGAGTTGGAGGGTGGACTTGGAGTTAGAGGGTGGAGTTGGAGGGTGGAGTTGGAAGGTGGAGTTGGAAGGTGGAGTTGGAGGGTGTAGTTGGAGGGTGTAGTTGGAGGGTGGAGTTGGAGGGTGGAGTTAGAGTTGGAGGGTGGAGTTGGAGTTGGAGTTGGGGGGTGGAGTTGGAGAGTGAAGTGGGAGTTGGAGTTGGAGGTTGGAGTTGGAGGGTGGAGTTGGAGGGTAGAGTTGGAGGGTGGAGTTGGAGGGTGGAGTTGGAGTTGGAGGGTGGAGTTGGAGGGTGGAGTTGGAGGGTGGAGTTGGAGTTGGAGGGTGGAGTTGGAGGGTGGAGTTGGAGTTGGAGGGTGGAGTTGGAGTTGTAGGGCGGAGTTGGAGGGTGGAGTTGGAGCTGGAGGGTGGAGTTGGAGTTGGAGGGTGGAGGGTGGAGGTGGAGTTGGAGGGGTGGAGTTGGAGGGTGGAGTTGGAGTTGGAGGGTGGAGTTGGAATGTGGAGTTGAAGGGTGGAGTTGGAGCTGGAGGGTAGAGTTGGAGCGTGAAGTTGGAGTTGGAAGGTGGAGTTGGAGTTGGAGGGTGGAGTTGGAGTTGGAGGGTGGAGTTGGAGTTGGAGGGTGGAGTTGGAGTTGGAGGGTGGAGTTGGAGGGTGGAGTTGAAGGGTGGAATTGGAGGGTGGAGTTGGAGGCTGGAGGGTGGGTTGGAGGGTGGAGGTTGGAGTTGGAGGGTGGAGTTGGGGTTGGAGGGTAGAGTTGGAGGGTGTAGTTGGAGGGTGGAGTTGAAGGGTGCAGTTGGAGTTGGAGGGTGTAGTTGGAGGGTGGAGTTGAAGGGTGGAGTTGGAGGGTGGAGTTGGAGGGTAGAGTTGGAGGGTGGAGTTGAAGGGTGGAGTTGGAGTTGGAGGGTGGAGTTGGAGGGTGGAGTTGGAGGGTGGAGTTGGAGTTGGAGGGTGGAGTTGGAGAGTGAAGTTGGAGTTGGAGTTGGAGGTTGGAGTTGGAGGGTGGAGTTGGAGGGTAGAGTTGGAGGGTGGAGTTGGAGGGTGGAGTTGGAGTTGGAGGGTGGAGTTGGAGGGTGGAGTTGGAGTTGGAGGGTGGAGTTGGAGTTGTAGGGCGTAGTTGTAGGGTGGAGTTGGAGCTGGAGGGTGGAGTTGGAGTTGGAGGGTGGAGGGTGGAGGTGGAGTTGGAGGGGTGGAGTTGGAGGGTGGAGTTGGAGTTGGAGGGTGGAGTTGGAATGTGGAGTTGGAGGGTGGAGTTGGAGCTGGAGGGTAGAGTTGGAGCGTGAAGGTGGAGTTGGAAGGTGGAGTTGGAGTTGGAGGGTGGAGTTGGAGTTGGAGGGTGGAGTTGGAGGGTGGAGTTGGAGTTGGAGGGTGGAGTTGGAGGGTGGAGTTGAAGGGTGGAATTGGAAGGTGGAGTTGGAGGCTGGAGGGTGGGTTGGAGGGTGGAGGTTGGAGTTGGAGGGTGGAGTTGGAGTTGGAGGGTAGAGTTGGAGGGTGTAGTTGGAGGGTGGAGTTGAAGGGTGCAGTTGGAGTTGGAGGGTGTAGTTAGAGTTGGCAGGTGGCGTTGGAGTTGGAGGGTGGAGTTGGAATTGGAGTTGGAGGGTAGAGTTGGAGGGTGGAGTTGGAGGGTGGAGTTGGAGGGTAGAGTTGGAGTTGGAGGGTGGAGTTGGAGTTGTAGGGCGGAGTTGGAGGATGGAGTTGGAGCTGGAGGGTGGATTTGGAGTTGGAGGGTGGAGTTGGAGTTGGAGGGTGGAGGTGGTGTTGGAGGGTGGAGTTGGAGTTGGAGGGTGGGGTTGGAGGGTGGAGTTGGAGGGTGGAGTTGAAGGGTGCAATTGGAGTTGGAGGGTGGAGTTGGAGTTGGCGGGTGGAGTTGGAGTTGGAGGGTGGAGTTAGAGTTGGAGGGTAGAGTTGGAGGGTAGAGTTGGAGGGTGGAGTTGGAGTTGGAGGGTGGAGTTGGCAGGTAGAGTTGGAGTTGGAGGGAGGAGTTGGAGTTGGAGGGTGGAGTTGGAGTGTGGAGTTGGTGGAGTTGGAGTTGGAGGGTGTAGTTGGAGTTGGAGGGTGGAGTTGGAGGGTGGAGTTGGAGTTGGAGGGTGAAGTTGGAGGGTGGAGTTGGAGTTGGAGGGTGGAGGTGGAGTTGGAGGGTGGAGTTGGAGTTGGAAGGTGGAGTTGGAGGGTGGAGTTGGAGGATGGAGTTGGAGGGTGGAGTTGGAGTTGTAGGGCGGAGTTGGAGGGTGGAGTTAGAGTTGGAGGGTGGAGTTGGAATTGGAGGGTGGAGTTGGAGTTGGATGGTGGAGTTAGAGTTGGAGACTGGAGTTGGAGGGTGGAGTTGGAGGGTGGAGTTGGAGGGTAGAGTTTGAGTTGGAGGGTGGAGTTGGTGTTGTAGGGCGGAGTTGGAGGATGGAGTTGGAGCTGGAGGGTGGATTTGGAGGGTGGAGTTGGAGTTGGAGGGTGGAGGTGGAGGGTGGAGTTGGAGTTGGAGGGTGTGGTTGGAGGGTGGAGTTGGAGGGTGGAGTTGGAGTTGGAGGGTGGAGTTGGAGGGTGAAGTTGGAGTTGGAAGGTGGAGTTGAAGTTGGAGGGTGGAGTTGGAGTTGGAGGGTGGAGTTGGAGTTGAAGGGTGGAGTTGAAGTTGGAGGGTGGCGTTGGAGGGTAGAATTGAAGGGTGGAATTGGAGGGTGGAGTTGGAGGGTAGAGGGTGGGTTGGAGGGTGGAGGTTGGAGTTGGAGGGTGGAGTTGGTGTTGGAGGGTGGAGTTGGAGGGTGGAGTTGAAGGGTGCAGTTGGAGTTGGAGGGTGGAGTTGGAGTTGGCGGGTGGAAGTGGAGTTGGAGGGTGGAGTTAGAGTTGGAGTTGGAGGGTAGAGTTGGAGGGTGGAGTTGGAGGGTGGAGTTGGAGTTGGAGGGTGGAGTTGGCAGGTAGAGTTGGAGTTGGAGGGTGGAGTTGGAGTTGGAGGGTGGAGTTGGAGTGTGGAGTTGGTGGAGGTGGAGTTGGAGGGTGTAGTTGGAGTTGGAGGGTGGAGTTGGAGGGTGCAGTTGGAGTTGGAGGGTGAAGTTGGAGGGTGGAGTTGGAGTTGGAGGGTGGAGGTGGAGTTGGAGGGTGGAGTTGGAGTTGGAAGGTAGAGTTGGAGGGTGGAGTTGGAGGGTGGAGTTGTAGGGTGGAGATGGAGGATGGAGTTGGAGTTGGAGGGTGGAGTTGGAGTTGGTGGGTGGAGTTGGAGGTTGGTGTTGGAGTTGGAGGGTGGAGTTGAAGGGTGGAGTTGGAGTTGGAGGGTGGAGTTGGAGGGTGGAGTTGGAGGATAGAGTTGGAGGATGGAGTTGGAGGGTGGAGTTGGAGGGTGGAATTGAAGGGTGGAGTTGGAGGTTGGAGTTGGAGGTTGGAGTTGGAGGGTGGAGTTGGAGGGTGGAGTTGGAGGGTGGAGTTGGAGGGTGGAGTTGGTGTTGGAGGCTGGAGTTGGAGGGTGGAGTTAGAGTTGGAGGGTGGAGTTGGAATTGGAGGGTGTAGTTGGAGGGTGGAGTTGGAAGGTAGAGTTGGAGGGTGGAGGGTGAAGTTGGAGGGTGGAGTTTGAGTTGGAGGGTGGAGTTTGAGTTGGAGGGTGGAGTTGGAGTTGGAAGGTGGAGTTAGAGGGTGGAGTTGGAGGGTGGAGTTGGAGGGTGGAGTTGGAGTTGGATGGTGGAGTTGGAGGGTGGAGGGTGAAGTTGGAGGGTGGAGTTTGAGTTGGAGGGTGGAGTTGGAGTTGGAGGGTGGAGTTGGAGTTGGAAGGTGGAGTTGGAGGGTGGAGTTGAAGGGTGGAGTTGGTGGGTGGAGTTGGAGGGTGGAGTGTGGGTTGGAGGGTGGAGGTTGGAGTTGGAGGTTAGAGTTGGAGTTGGATGGTGTAGTTGGAGGGTGGAGATGGAGGGTGGAGTTGGAAGGTGGAGTTGAAGGGTGAGGTTGGAGTTGGAGGGTGGAGTTGGAGTTGGCGGGTGGAGTTGGAGGGTGGAGTTGCAGTTGGAGTTGAAGGGTGGAGTTGGAGGGTGGAGTTGGAGTTAGAGGGTGGAGTTGGAGTTGGAGTTGGAGAATAGAGTTGGAGGGTGGAGTTGGAGGGTGGAATTGAAGGGTGGAGTTGGAGGTTGGAGTTGGAGGGTGGAGTTGGACGGTGGAGTTGGAGTTGGAGGGTGGAGTTGGAGGGTGGAGTTGGAGTTGGAGGCTGGAGTTGGAGGGTGGAGTTGGAGTTGGAGATGGAGGGTGGAGTTGGAATTGGAGGGTGGAGTTGGAGGGTGGAGTTGAAAGGTGGAGTTGGAGGGTGGAGTTAGAGTTGGAGGGTAGAGTTGGAGTTGTAGGGCAGAGTTGGAGGGTGGAGTTGTAGTTGGAGGGTGGAGTTGGAGTTAGAGGGTGGAGGTGGAGTTGGAGGGTGGAGTTGGAGTTGGAGGGTGGAGTTGGAGTTGGAGGGTGGAGTTGGAGTTGTAGGGCGTAGTTGTAGGGTGGAGTTGGAGCTGGAGGGTGGAGTTGGAGTTGGAGGGTGGAGGGTGGAGGTGGAGTTGGATGGGTGGAGTTGGAGGGTGGAGTTGGAGTTGGAGGGTGGAGTTGGAATGTGGAGTTGGAGGGTGGAGTTGGAGCTGGAGGGTAGAGTTGGAGCGTGAAGGTGGAGTTGGAAGGTGGAGTTGGAGTTGGAGGGTGGAGTTGGAGTTGGAGGGTGGAGTTGGAGTTGGAGGGTGGAGTTGGAGGGTGGAGTTGAAGGGTGGAATTGGAAGGTGGAGTTGGAGGCTGGAGGGTGGGTTGGAGGGTGGAGGTTGGAGTTGGAGGGTGGAGTTGGAGTTGGAGGGTAGAGTTGGAGGGTGTAGTTGGAGGGTGGAGTTGAAGGGTGCAGTTGGAGTTGGAGGGTGTAGTTAGAGTTGGCAGGTGGCGTTGGAGTTGGAGGGTGGAGTTGGAATTGGAGTTGGAGGGTAGAGTTGGAGGGTGGAGTTGGAGGGTGGAGTTGGAGGGTAGAGTTGGAGTTGGAGGGTGGAGTTGGAGTTGTAGGGCGGAGTTGGAGGATGGAGTTGGAGCTGGAGGGTGGATTTGGAGTTGGAGGGTGGAGTTGGAGTTGGAGGGTGGAGGTGGAGTTGGAGGGTGGAGTTGGAGTTGGAGGGTGGGGTTGGAGGGTGGAGTTGGAGGGTGGAGTTGAAGGGTGCAATTGGAGTTGGAGGGTGGAGTTGGAGTTGGCGGGTGGAGTTGGAGTTGGAGGGTGGAGTTAGAGTATGAGGGTAGAGTTGGAGGGTAGAGTTGGAGGGTGGAGTTGGAGTTGGAGGGTGGAGTTGGCAGGTAGAGTTGGAGTTGGAGGGAGGAGTTGGAGTTGGAGGGTGGAGTTGGAGTGTGGAGTTGGTGGAGTTGGAGTTGGAGGGTGTAGTTGGAGTTGGAGGGTGGAGTTGGAGGGTGGAGTTGGAGTTGGAGGGTGAAGTTGGAGGGTGGAGTTGGAGTTGGAGGGTGGAGGTGGAGTTGGAGGGTGGAGTTGGAGTTGGAAGGTGGAGTTGGAGGGTGGAATTGGAGGGTGGAGTTGTAGGGTGGAGTTGTAGGATGGAGTTGGAGGGTGGAGTTGGAGTTGTAGGGCGGAGTTGGAGGGTGGAGTTAGAGTTGGAGGGTGGAGTTGGAGTTGGAGGGTGGAGTTGGAGTTGGATGGTGGAGTTAGAGTTGGAGACTGGAGTTGGAGGGTGGAGTTGGAGGGTGGAGTTGGAGGGTAGAGTTTGAGTTGGAGGGTGGAGTTGGTGTTGTAGGGCGGAGTTGGAGGATGGAGTTGGAGCTGGAGGGTGGATTTGGAGGGTGGAGTTGGAGGGTGGAGGTGGAGTTGGAGGGTGGAGTTGGAGTTGGAGGGTGTGGTTGGAGGGTGGAGTTGGAGGGTGGAGTTGGAGTTGGAGGGTGGAGTTGGAGGGTGAAGTTGGAGTTGGAAGGTGGAGTTGAAGTTGGAGGGTGGAGTTGGAGTTGGAGGGTGGAGTTGGAGTTGAAGGGTGGAGTTGAAGTTGGAGGGTGGCGTTGGAGGGTAGAATTGAAGGGTGGAATTGGAGGGTGGAGTTGGAGGGTGGAGGGTGGGTTGGAGGGTGGAGGTTGGAGTTGGAGGGTGGAGTTGGTGTTGGAGGGTGGAGTTGGAGGGTGGAGTTGAAGGGTGCAGTTGGAGTTGGAGGGTGGAGTTGGAGTTGGCGGGTGGAAGTGGAGTTGGAGGGTGGAGTTAGAGTTGGAGTTGGAGGGTAGAGTTGGAGGGTGGAGTTGGAGGGTGGAGTTGGAGTTGGAGGGTGGAGTTGGCAGGTAGAGTTGGAGTTGGAGGGTGGAGTTGGAGTTGGAGGGTGGAGTTGGAGTGTGGAGTTGGTGGAGGTGGAGTTGGAGGGTGTAGTTGGAGTTGGAGGGTAGAGTTGGAGGGTGGAGTTGGAGTTGGAGGGTGAAGTTGGAGGGTGGAGTTGGAGTTGGAGGGTGGAGGTGGAGTTGGAGGGTGGAGTTGGAGTTGGAAGGTAGAGTTGGAGGGTGGAGTTGGAGGGTGGAGTTGTAGGGTGGAGATGGAGGATGGAGTTGGAGTTGGAGGGTGGAGTTGGAGTTGGTGGGTGGAGTTGGAGGTTGGTGTTGGAGTTGGAGGGTGGAGTTGAAGGGTGGAGTTGGAGTTGGAGGGTGGAGTTGGAGGGTGGAGTTGGAGGATAGAGTTGGAGGATGGAGTTGGAGGGTGGAGTTGGAGGGTGGAGTTGGAGGGTGGAGTTGGAGGGTGGAGTTGGAGGGTGGAGTTGGAGGGTGGAGCTGGAGTTGGAGGCTGGAGTTGGAGGGTGGAGTTAGAGTTGGAGGGTGGAGTTGAAGGGTGGAATTGGAAGGTGGAGTTGGAGGCTGGAGGGTGGGTTGGAGGGTGGAGGTTGGAGTTGGAGGGTGGAGTTGGAGTTGGAGGGTAGAGTTGGAGGGTGTAGTTGGAGGGTGGAGTTGAAGGGTGCAGTTGGAGTTGGAGGGTGTAGTTAGAGTTGGCAGGTGGCGTTGGAGTTGGAGGGTGGAGTTGGAATTGGAGTTGGAGGGTAGAGTTGGAGGGTGGAGTTGGAGGGTGGAGTTGGAGGGTAGAGTTGGAGTTGGAGGGTGGAGTTGGAGTTGTAGGGCGGAGTTGGAGGATGGAGTTGGAGCTGGAGGGTGGATTTGGAGTTGGAGGGTGGAGTTGGAGTTGGAGGGTGGAGATGGAGTTGGAGGGTGGAGTTGGAGTTGGAGGGTGGGGTTGGAGGGTGGAGTTGGAGGGTGGAGTTGAAGGGTGCAATTGGAGTTGGAGGGTGGAGTTGGAGTTGGCGGGTGGAGTTGGAGTTGGAGGGTGGAGTTAGAGTTGGAGGGTAGAGTTGGAGGGTAGAGTTGGAGGGTGGAGTTGGAGTTGGAGGGTGGAGTTGGCAGGTAGAGTTGGAGTTGGAGGGAGGAGTTGGAGTTGGAGGGTGGAGTTGGAGTGTGGAGTTGGTGGAGTTGGAGTTGGAGGGTGTAGTTGGAGTTGGAGGGTGGAGTTGGAGTTGGAGGGTGAAGTTGGAGGGTGGAGTTGGAGTTGGAGGGTGGAGGTGGAGTTGGAGGGTAGAGTTGGAGTTGGAAGGTGGAGTTGGAGGGTGGAGTTGGAGGGTGGAGTTGTAGGGTGGAGTTGTAGGATGGAGTTGGAGGGTGGAGTTGGAGTTGTAGGGCGGAGTTGGAGGGTGGAGTTAGAGTTGGAGGGTGGAGTTGGAGTTGGAGGGTGGAGTTGGAGTTGGATGGTGGAGTTAGAGTTGGAGACTGGAGTTGGAGGGTGGAGTTGGAGGGTGGAGTTGGAGGGTAGAGTTTGAGTTGGAGGGTGGAGTTGGTGTTGTAGGGCGGAGTTGGAGGATGGAGTTGGAGCTGGAGGGTGGATTTGGAGGGTGGAGTTGGAGGGTGGAGGTGGAGTTGGAGGGTGGAGTTGGAGTTGGAGGGTGTGGTTGGAGGGTGGAGTTGGAGGGTGGAGTTGGAGTTGGAGGGTGGAGTTGGAGGGTGAAGTTGGAGTTGGAAGGTGGAGTTGAAGTTGGAGGGTGGAGTTGGAGTTGGAGGGTGGAGTTGGAGTTGAAGGGTGGAGTTGAAGTTGGAGGGTGGCGTTGGAGGGTAGAATTGAAGGGTGGAATTGGAGGGTGGAGTTGGAGGGTGGAGGGTGGGTTGGAGGGTGGAGGTTGGAGTTGGAGGGTGGAGTTGGTGTTGGAGGGTGGAGTTGGAGGGTGGAGTTGAAGGGTGCAGTTGGAGTTGGAGGGTGGAGTTGGAGTTGGCGGGTGGAAGTGGAGTTGGAGGGTGGAGTTAGAGTTGGAGTTGGAGGGTAGAGTTGGAGGGTGGAGTTGGAGGGTGGAGTTGGAGTTGGAGGGTGGAGTTGGCAGGTAGAGTTGGAGTTGGAGGGTGGAGTTGGAGTTGGAGGGTGGAGTTGGAGTGTGGAGTTGGTGGAGGTGGAGTTGGAGGGTGTAGTTGGAGTTGGAGGGTAGAGTTGGAGGGTGGAGTTGGAGTTGGAGGGTGAAGTTGGAGGGTGGAGTTGGAGTTGGAGGGTGGAGGTGGAGTTGGAGGGTGGAGTTGGAGTTGGAAGGTAGAGTTGGAGGGTGGAGTTGGAGGGTGGAGTTGTAGGGTGGAGATGGAGGATGGAGTTGGAGTTGGAGGGTGGAGTTGGAGTTGGTGGGTGGAGTTGGAGGTTGGTGTTGGAGTTGGAGGGTGGAGTTGAAGGGTGGAGTTGGAGTTGGAGGGTGGAGTTGGAGGGTGGAGTTGGAGGATAGAGTTGGAGGATGGAGTTGGAGGGTGGAGTTGGAGGGTGGAGTTGGAGGGTGGAGTTGGAGGGTGGAGTTGGAGGGTGGAGTTGGAGGGTGGAGCTGGAGTTGGAGGCTGGAGTTGGAGGGTGGAGTTAGAGTTGGAGGGTGGAGTTGGAATTGGAGGGTGTAGTTGGAGGGTGGAGTTGGAAGGTAGAGTTGGAGAGTGGAGGGTGAAGTTGGAGGGTGGAGTTTGAGTTGGAGGGTGGAGTTGGAGTTGGAGGGTGGAGTTGGAGTTGGAAGGTGGAGTTAGAGGGTGGAGTTGGAGGGTGGAGTTGGAGGGTGGAGTTGGAGTTGGATGGTGGAGTTAGAGTTGGAGAGTGGAGTTGAAGGGTGGAGTTGGAGTTGGAGTGTGGAGTTGGAGGGTGGAGTTGGAGTTGGAGGGTGGAGTTGAAGGGTGGAGTTGGTGGGTGGAGTTGGAGGGTGGAGTGTGGGTTGGAGGGTGGAGGTTGGAGTTGGAGGTTAGAGTTGGAGTTGGATGGTGTAGTTGGAGGGTGGAGATGGAGGGTGGAGTTGGAAGGTGGAGTTGAAGGGTGAGGTTGGAGTTGGAGGGTGGAGTTGGAGTTGGCGGGTGGAGTTGGAGGGTGGAGTTGCAGTTGGAGTTGAAGGGTGCAGTTGGAGGGTGGAGTTGGAGTTAGAGTTGGAGAATAGAGTTGGAGGGTGGAGTTGGAGGGTGGAATTGAAGGGTGGAGTTGGAGGTTGGAGTTGGAGGGTGGAGTTGGACGGTGGAGTTGGAGTTGGAGGGTAGAGTTGGAGGGTGGAGTTGGAGTTGGAGGCTGGAGTTGGAGGGTGGAGTTGGAGTTGGAGGGTGGAGTTGGAATTGGAGGGTGGAGTTGGAGGGTGGAGTTGAAAGGTGGAGTTGGAGGGTGGAGTTAGAGTTGGAGGGTAGAGTTGGAGTTGTAGGGCAGAGTTGGAGGGTGGAGTTGGAGTTGGAGGGTGGAGTTGGAGTTAGAGGGTGGAGGTGGAGTTGGAGGGTGAAGTTGTAGTTGGAGGGTGGAGTTGGAGGGTGGAGTTGGAGTTGGAGGGTGGAGTTGGAGTTGGAGATGGATGGTGGAGTTAGAGTTGGAGAGTGGAGTTGGAGGGTGGAGTTGGAGTTGGAGTGTGAAGTTGGAGGGTGGAGTTGGAGTTGGAGGGTGGAGTTACAGGGTGGAGTTGGTGGGTGGAGTTAGTGGGTGTAGGGTGGGTTGGAGGGAGGAGGATGGAGTTGGAGGTTAGAGTTGGAGTTGGAGGGTGGAGATGGAGGGTGGAGTTGGAAGGTGGAGTTGAAGGGTGCAGTTGGAGTTGGAGTTGGTGAGTGGAGTTGGAGGGTGGAGTTGGAAGGTGGAGTTGGAGGGTGGCGTTAGATTTGGAGGGTGGAGTTGGAGTTGTAGGGCAGAGTTGGAGGGTGGAGTTGGAGTTGGAGTTAGAGGGTGGAGTTAGAGGGTGGAGGTGGAGTTGTAGGGTGGAGTTGTAGTTGGAGGGTGGAGTTGGAGGGTGGAGTTGGGAGGTGGAGTTGGAGGGTGTAGTTGGAGGGTGGAGTTGGAGGGTGGAGTTAGAGTTGGAGGGTGGATTTGGAGTTGGAGTTGGCGGGTAGAGTTGGAGGGTGAAGTTGGAGTTGGAGTTGGAGGTTGGAGTTGAAGGGTGGAATTGGAGGGTAGAGTTGGAGGGTGGAGTTGGAGGGTGGAGTTGGAGTTGGAGGGTGGAGTTGGAGGGTGGAGTTGGAGGGTGGAGTTGGAGTTGGAGGGTGGAGTTGGAGTTGTAGGGTAGAGTTGGAGGGTGAAGTTGGAGTTGGAAGGTGGAGTTGGAGTTGGAGGGTGGAGTTGGAGTTAGAGGGTGGAGTTGGAGGGTGGAGTTGGAGGGTGGAGTTGAAGGGTGGAATTGGAGGGTGGAGTTGGAGGCTGGAGGGTGGGTTGGAGGGTGGAGGTCGGAGTTGTAGGGTGGAGTTGGAGTTGGAGGGTAGAGTTGGAGGGTGTAGTTGGAGGGTGGAGTTGAAGGGTGCAGTTGGAGTTGGAGGGTGTAGTTGGAGTTGGCAGGTGGAGTTGGAGTTGGAGGGTGGAGTTGGAATTGGAGTTGGAGGGTAGAGTTGGAGGGTGGAGTTGGAGGGTGGAGTTGGAGGGTAGAGTTGGAGTTGGAGGGTGGAGTTGGAGTTGTAGGGCGGAATTGGAAAATGGAGTTGGAGCTGGAGGGTGGATTTGGAGTTGGAGGGTGGAGTTTGAGTTGGAGGGTGGAGGTGGAGTTGGAGGGTGGAGTTGGAGTTGGAGGGTGGGGTTGGAGGGTGGAGTTGGAGGGTGGAGTTGGAGTTGGAGGGTGGAGTTGGAGGGTGGAGTTGGAGGGTGGAGTTGGAGTTGGAGGGTGGAGTTGGAGGGTGGAGTTGGAGTTGGAGGGTGGAGTTGGAGTTGTAGGGTAGAGTTGGAGGGTGAAGTTGGAGTTGGAAGGTGGAGTTGGAGTTGGAGGGTGGAGTTGGAGTTAGAGGGTGGAGTTGGAGGGTGGAGTTGGAGGGTGGAGTTGAAGGGTGGAATTGGAGGGTGGAGTTGGAGGCTGGAGGGTGGGTTGGAGGGTGGAGGTTGGAGTTGTAGGGTGGAGTTGGAGTTGGAGGGTAGAGTTGGAGGGTGTAGTTGGAGGGTGGAGTTGAAGGGTGCAGTTGGAGTTGGAGGGTGTAGTTGGAGTTGGCAGGTGGAGTTGGAGTTGGAGGGTGGAGTTGGAATTGGAGTTGGAGGGTAGAGTTGGAGGGTGGAGTTGGAGGGTGGAGTTGGAGGGTAGAGTTGGAGTTGGAGGGTGGAGTTGGAGTTGTAGGGCGGAATTGGAAAATGGAGTTGGAGCTGGAGGGTGGATTTGGAGTTGGAGGGTGGAGTTTGAGTTGGAGGGTGGAGGTGGAGTTGGAGGGTGGAGTTGGAGTTGGAGGGTGGGGTTGGAGGGTGGAGTTGGAGGGTGGAGTTGGAGGGTGAAGTTGGAGTTGGAAGGTGGAGTTGAAGTTGGAGGGTGGAGTTGGAGGGTGGAGTTGGAGTTGGAGGGTGGAGTTGAAGTTGGAGGGTGGAGTTGGAGGGTAGAGTTGAAGGGTGCAGTTGGAGTTGGAGGGTAGAGTTGGAGTTGGCGGGTGGAGGTGAAGTTGGAGGGTGGGTTGGAGGGTGGAGGTTGGAGTTGGAGGGTGGAGTTGGCGTTGGAGGGTGGAGTTGGAGGGTGGAGTTGGCAGGTAGAGTTGGAGGGTGGAATTGGAGTTGGCGGGTGAAGTTGGAGTTGGAGGGTGGAGTTGGAGTGTAGAGTTGGTGGAGTTGGAGTTGGAGGGTGTAGTTGGAGGGTGGAGTTGGAGGGTGGAGTTGGAGTTGGAGGGTGAAGTTGGAGTGTGGAGTTGGAGTTGGAGGGTGGAGTTGGCAGGTGGAGTTGGAGTTGGAGGGTGGAGTTGGAGTTGGAGGGTGGAGTTGGAGTTGGAGGGTGGAGTTGGAGTGTGGAGTTGGTGGAGTTGGAGTTGGAGGGTGTAGTTGGAGGGTGTAGTTGGAGGGTGGAGTTGGAGTTGGAGGGAGAAGTTGGAGGGTGGAGTTGGAGTTGGAAGGGTGGAGTTGGAGGGTGGAGTTGGAGTTGGAAGGTAGAGTTGGAGGGTGGAGTTGGAGGGTGGAGTTGTAGGGTGGAGTTGGAGGATGGAGTTGGAGGGTGGAGTTGGAGTTGTAGGGCGGAGTTGGAGGGTGGAGTTAGAGTTGGAGGGTGGAGTTGGAGTTGGAGGGTGGAGTTGGAGTTGGATGGTGGAGTTAGAGTTGGAGAGTGGAGTTGGAGGGTGGAGTTGGAGTTAGAGCTTGGAGTTGGAGGGTGGAGTTAGAGTTGGAGGGTGGAGTTAAAGGGTGGAGTTAGAGGGTGGAGGGTGGGTGGAAGGGTGGAGGTTGGAGTTGGAGGTTAGAGTTGGAGTTGGAGGGTGTAGTTGGAGGGTGGAGATGGAGGGTGGAGTTGGAAGGTGGAGTTGAAGGGTGCAGTTGGAGTTGGAGGGTGGAGTTAGAGTTGGAGTTGGAGGGTGGAGTTGGAGGGTGGAGTTGGAGGGTGGAATTGGAGTTGGAGGGTGGAGTTGGAGGGTGGAGTTGGAGTTGGAGGTTGGAGTTGGAGTTGGAAGGTGGAGTTGCAGGGTGGAGTTGGAGTTGGAGGGTGGAGTTGGAGGGTGGAGCTGGTGGAGTTGGAGTTGGAGGGTGTAGTTGGAGTTGGAGGGTGGAGTTGGAGGGTGGAGTTGGAGGGTGGAGTTGGAGTTGGAGTGTGGAGTTGGAGGGTGGAGTTGGAGTTGGAGGGTGGAGTTGAAGGGTGCAGTTGGAGTTGGAGTTGGTGGGTGGAGTTGGAGGGTGGAGTTTGAGACGGAGGGTGTAGTTGGAGGGTGGAATTGGACGGTGTAGTTGGAGGGTGGAGTTGGAGTTGGAGGGTGGAGTTGGAGTTGAAGGGTGGAGTTGGAGGGTGGAGTTGGAGGGTGGAGTTCGAGGGTGGAGTTGAAGTTGGAGGGTGGAGTTGGAGTTGGAGGGTGAAGTTGGAGGGTGGAGTTGGAGGATGGAGTTGGTGGGTGGAGTTAGAGGGTGGAGGGTGGGTTGGAGGGTGGAGGTAGGAGTTGGAGGTTAGAGTTTGAGTATGAGGGTGTAGTTGGAGGGAGGAGATGGAGGGTGGAGTTGGAAGGTGGAGTTGAAGGGTGCAGTTGGAGTTGGAGTTGGCGGGTGGAGTTGGAGGGTGGAGGTGGAGTCGGAGGGTGTAGTTGGAGGGTGGAATTGGACGGTGTAGTTGGAGGGTGGAGTTGGAGTTGGAGGGTGGAGTTGGAGTTGAAGGGTGGAGTTGGAGGGTGGAGTTCGAGGGTGGAGTTCGAGGGTGGAGTTGAAGTTGGAGGGTGGAGTTGGAGTTGGAGTGTGAAGTTGGAGGGTGGAGTTGGAGGATGGAGTTGGAGGGTGGAGTTGGAGTTGGAGGGTGGAGTTGGAGTTGTAGAGCGGAGTTGGAGGGTGGAGTTAGAGTTGGAGGTTGGAGTTGGAGTTGGAGGGTGGAGGTGGAGTTGGAGGGTGCAGTTGGAGTTGGAGGATGGAGTTGGAGGGTGGAGTTGGAGTTGGAGGGTGGAGTTGGAGTTGTAGAGCGCAGTTGGAGGGTGGAGTTAGAGTTGGAGGGTGGAGTTGGAGTTGGAGGGTGGAGGTGGAGTTGGAGGGTGCAGTTGGAGTTGGAGGGTGGAGTTGGAGGGTGGAGTTGGAGTTGGAGGGTTGAGTTGGAGTTGGAGGGTGGGGTTGGAGGGTGGAGTTGGAGGGTGGAGTTGGAGTTGGAGGGTGGAGTTGGAGGGTGAAGTTGGAGTTGGAAGGTGGAGTTGAAGTTGGAGGGTGGAGTTGGAGTTGGAGGGTGGAGTTGGAGTTGGAGGGTGGAGTTGAAGTTGGAGGGTGGAGTTGGAGGGTAGAGTTGAAGGGTGCAGTTGGAGTTGGAGGGTAGAGTTGGAGTTGGCGGGTGGAGTTGAAGTTGGAGGGTGGGTTGGAGGGTGGAGGTTGGAGTTGGAGGGTGGAGTTGGTGTTGGAGGGTGGAGTTGGAGGGTGGAGTTGGCAGGTGGAGTTGGAGGGTGGAGTTGGAGTTGGCGGGTGAAGTTGGAGTTGGAGGGTGGAGTTGGAGTGTGGAGTTGGTGGAGTTGGAGTTGGAGGGTGTAGTTGGAGGGTGGAGTTGGAGGGTGGAGTTGGAGTTGGAGGGTGAAGTTGGAGTGTGGAGTTGGAGTTGGAGGGTGGAGTTGGCAGGTGGAGTTGGAGTTGGAGGGTGGAGTTGGAGTTGGAGGGTGGAGTTGGAGTGTGGAGTTGGTGGAGTTGGAGTTGGAGGGTGTAGTTGGAGGGTGTAGTTGGAGGGTGGAGTTGGAGTTGGAGGGTGAAGTTGGAGGGTGGAGTTGGAGTTGGAGGGTGGAGGTGGAGTTGGAGGGTGGAGTTGGAGTTGGAAGGTGGAGTTAGAGGGTGGAGTTGGAGGGTGGAGTTGTAGGGTGGAGTTGGAGGATGGAGTTGGAGGGTGGAGTTGGAGTTGTAGGGCGGAGTTGGAGGGTGGAGTTAGAGTTGGAGGGTAGAGTTGGAGTTGGAGGGTGGAGTTGGAGTTGGATGGTGGAGTTAGAGTTGGAGAGTTGAGTTGGAGGGTGGAGTTGGAGTTAGAGCTTGGAGTTGGAGGGTGGAGTTAAAGGGTGGAGTTGGAGGGTGGAGTTAGAGGGTGGAGGGTGGGTGGAAGGGTGGAGGTTGGAGTTGGAGGTTAGAGTTGGAGTTGGAGGGTGTAGTTGGAGGGTGGAGATGGAGGGTGGAGTTGGAAGGTGGAGTTGAAGGGTGCAGTTGGAGTTGGAGGGTGGAGTTAGAGTTGGAGTTGGAGGGTGGAGTTGGAGGGTGGAGTTGGAGGGTGGAATTGGAGTTGGAGGGTGGAGTTGGAGGGTGGAGTTGGAGTTGGAGGTTGGAGTTGGAGTTGGAAGGTGGAGTTGCAGGGTGGAGTTGGAGTTGGAGGGTGGAGTTGGAGGGTGGAGCTGGTGGAGTTGGAGTTGGAGGGTGTAGTTGGAGTTGGAGGGTGGAGTTGGAGGGTGGAGTTGGAGGGTGGAGTTGGAGTTGGAGTGTGGAGTTGGAGGGTGGAGTTGGAGTTGGAGGGTGGAGTTGAAGGGTGCAGTTGGAGTTGGAGTTGGTGGGTGGAGTTGGAGGGTGGAGTTTGAGACGGAGGGTGTAGTTGGAGGGTGGAATTGGACGGTGTAGTTGGAGGGTGGAGTTGGAGTTGGAGGGTGGAGTTGGAGTTGAAGGGTGGAGTTGGAGGGTGGAGTTGGAGGGTGGAGTTGGAGGGTGGAGTTGAAGTTGGAGGGTGGAGTTGGAGTTGGAGGGTGAAGTTGGAGGGTGGAGTTGGAGGATGGAGTTGGTGGGTGGAGTTAGAGGGTGGAGGGTGGGTTGGAGGGTGGAGGTAGGAGTTGGAGGTTAGAGTTTGAGTATGAGGGTGTAGTTGGAGGGAGGAGATGGAGGGTGGAGTTGGAAGGTGGAGTTGAAGGGTGCAGTTGGAGTTGGAGTTGGCGGGTGGAGTTGGAGGGTGGAGGTGGAGTCGGAGGGTGTAGTTGGAGGGTGGAATTGGATGGTGTAGTTGGAGGGTGGAGTTGGAGTTGGAGGGTGGAGTTGGAGTTGAAGGGTGGAGTTGGAGGGTGGAGTTGGAGGGTGGAGTTTGAGGGTGGAGTTGAAGTTGGAGGGTGGAGTTGGAGTTGGAGTGTGAAGTTGGAGGGTGGAGTTGGAGGATGGAGTTGGAGGGTGGAGTTGGAGTTGGAGGGTGGAGTTGGAGTTGTAGAGCGGAGTTGGAGGGTGGAGTTAGAGTTGGAGGTTGGAGTTGGAGTTGGAGGGTGGAGGTGGAGTTGGAGGGTGCAGTTGGAGTTGGAGGATGGAGTTGGAGGGTGGAGTTGGAGTTGGAGGGTGGAGTTGGAGTTGTAGAGCGCAGTTGGAGGGTGGAGTTAGAGTTGGAGGGTGGAGATGGAGTTGGAGGGTGGAGGTGGAGTTGGAGGGTGCAGTTGGAGTTGGAGCGTGGAGTTGGAGGGTGGAGTTGGAGTTGGAGGGTTGAGTTGGAGTTGGAGGGTGGGGTTGGAGGGTGGAGTTGGAGGGTGGAGTTGGAGTTGGAGGGTGGAGTTGGAGGGTGAAGTTGGAGTTGGAAGGTGGAGTTGAAGTTGGAGGGTGGAGTTGGAGTTGGAGGGTGGAGTTGGAGTTGGAGGGTGGAGTTGAAGTTGGAGGGTGGAGTTAGAGGGTAGAGTTGAAGGGTGCAGTTGGAGTTGGAGGGTAGAGTTGGAGTTGGCGGGTGGAGTTGAAGTTGGAGGGTGGGTTGGAGGGTGGAGGTTGGAGTTGGAGGGTGGAGTTGGTGTTGGAGGGTGGAGTTGGAGGGTGGAGTTGGCAGGTGGAGTTGGAGGGTGGAGTTGGAGTTGGCGGGTGAAGTTGGAGTTGGAGGGTGGAGTTGGAGTGTGGAGTTGGTGGAGTTGGAGTTGGAGGGTGTAGTTGGAGGGTGGAGTTGGAGGGTGGAGTTGGAGTTGGAGGGTGAAGTTGGAGTGTGGAGTTGGAGTTGGAGGGTGGAGTTGGCAGGTGGAGTTGGAGTTGGAGGGTGGAGTTGGAGTTGGAGGGTGGAGTTGGAGTGTGGAGTTGGTGGAGTTGGAGTTGGAGGGTGTAGTTGGAGGGTGGAGTTGGAGGGTGGAGTTGGAGTTGGAGGGTGAAGTTGGAGGGTGGAGTTGGAGTTGGAGGGTGGAGGTGGAGTTGGAGGGTGGAGTTGGAGTTGGAAGGTGGAGTTAGAGGGTGGAGTTGGAGGGTGGAGTTGGAGGGTGGAGTTGGAGGATGGAGTTGGAGGGTGGAGTTGGAGTTGTAGGGCGGAGTTGGAGGGTGGAGTTAGAGTTGGAGGGTAGAGTTGGAGGGTGGAGTTGGAGTTGGATGGTGGAGTTAGAGTTGGAGAGTTGAGTTGGAGGGTGGAGTTGGAGTTAGAGCTTGGAGTTGGAGGGTGGAGTTAAAGGGTGGAGTTGGAGGGTGGAGTTAGAGGGTGGAGGGTGGGTGGAAGGGTGGAGGTTGGAGTTGGAGGTTAGAGTTGGAGTTGGAGGGTGTAGTTGGAGGGTGGAGATGGAGGGTGGAGTTGGAAGGTGGAGTTGAAGGGTGCAGTTGGAGTTGGAGGGTAGAGTTAGAGTTGGAGTTGGAGGGTGGAGTTGGAGGGTGGAGTTGGAGGGTGGAATTGGAGTTCGAGGGTGGAGTTGGAGGGTGGAGTTGGAGTTGGAGTTGGAGGTTGGAGTTGGAGGGTGGAGTTGGAGTTGGAAGGTGGAGTTGGAGTTGGAGGGTGGAGTTGGAGGGTGGAGCTGGTAGAGTTGGAGTTGGAGGGTGTAGTTGGAGTTGGAGGGTGGAGTTGGAGGGTGGAGTTGGAGGGTGGAGTTGGAGTTGGAGTGTGGAGTTGGAGGGTGGAGTTGGAGTTGGAGGGTGGAGTTGAAGGGTGCAGTTGGAGTTGGAGTTGGTGGGTGGATTTGGAGGGTGGAGTTTGAGTCAGAGGGTGTAGTTGGAGGGTGGAATTGGACGGTGTAGTTGGAGGGTGGAGTTGGAGTTGGAGGGTAGAGTTGGAGTTGAAGGGTAGAGTTGGAGGGTGGAGTTGGAGGGTGGAGTTCGAGGGTGGAGTTGAAGTTGGAGGGTGGAGTTGGAGTTGGAGGGTGAAGTTGGAGGGTGGAGTTGGAGGATGGAGTTGGTGGGTGGAGTTAGAGGGTGGAGGGTGGGTTGGAGGGTGGAGGTTGGAGTTGGAGGTTAGAGTTTGAGTATGAGGGTGTAGTTGGAGGGAGGAGATGGAGGGTGGAGTTGGAAGGTGGAGTTGAAGGGTGCAGTTGGAGTTGGAGTTGGCGGGTGGAGTTGGAGGGTGGAGTTGGAGTCGGAGGGTGTAGTTGGAGGGTGGAATTGGACGGTGTAGTTGGAGGGTGGAGTTGGAGTTGGAGGGTGGAGTTGGAGTTGAAGGGTGGAGTTGGAGGGTGGAGTTGGAGGGTGTAGTTGGAGGGTGGAGTTGGAGGGTGGAGTTGGAGGGTGGAGTTGGAGTTGGCAGGTGGAGTTGGAGGGTGAAGTTGGAGTTGGAGTTGGAGGTTGGAGTTGGAGGGTGGAGTTGGAGGGTAGAGTTGGAGGGTGGATTTGGAGGGTGGAGTTGGAGGGTAGAGTTGGAGGGTGGAGTTGAAATTGGAGGGTGGAGTTGTAGGGCAGAGTTGGAGGGTGGAGTTGGAGCTGGAGGGTGGAGTTGGAGGGTAGAGTGTAAGTGTGGAGTTGGAGGGTGGAGTTGAAGGGTGCAGTTGGAGTTGGAGGGTGGAGTTGGAGTTGGCGGGTGGAGTTGGAGTTGGAGGGTGGAGTTGGAGTTGGAGGGTAGAGTTGGAGGGTGGAGTTGGAGGGTGGAGTTGGAGGGTGGAGTTGGAGTTGGAGGGTAGAGTTGGAGTGTGGAGTTGGAGGGTGGAGTTGAAGGGTGCAGTTGGAGTTGGAGGGTGGAGTTGGAGTTGGCGGGTGGAGTTGGAGTTGGAGGGTGGAGTTGGAGTTGGAGGGTAGAGTTGGAGGGTGGAGTTGGAGGGTGGAGTTGGAGGGTAGAGTTGGAGTTGGCAGGTGGAGTTGGAATTGGAGGGTGGAGTTGGAGTTGGAGTTGTAGGGCAGAGTTGGAGGGTGGAGTTGGAGCTCGAGGGTGGGTTTGGCGTTGGAGGGTGGAGTTGGAGTTGGAGGGTAGAGGAGGAGTTGGAGGGTGGAATTGGAGTTGGAGGGTGGAGTTGGAGGGTGGAGTTGGAGGGTGGAGTTGGAGGGTGGAGTTGGAGTTGGAGGGTGGAGTTGGAGGGTGAAGTTGGAGTTGGAAGTTGGAGTTAAAGTTGGAGGGTGGAGTTGGAGTTGGAGGGTGGAGATGGAGTTGGAGGGTGGAGTTGAAGTTGGAGGGTGGAGTTGGAGGGTAGAGTTGAAGGGTGCAGTTGGAGTTGGAGGGTAGAGTTGGAGTTGGCGGCTGGAGTTGGAGTTGGAGGGTGGGTTGGAGGGTGGAGGTTGGAGTTGGAGGGTGGAGTTGGCGTTGGAGGGTGGAGTTGGAGGGTGGAATTGGCAGTGGAGTTGGAGTTAGAGGGTGGAGTTGGAGTTGGCGGTTGGAGTTGGAGGGTGGAGTTAGAGTTGGAGTTTGGGGGTAAAGTTGGAGGGTGGAGTTGGAGGGTGGAGTTGGAGGGTGGAGTTGGCAGGTGGAGTTGGAGTTGGAGGGTGGAGTTGGAGTTGAAGGGTGGAGTTGGAGTGTGGAGTTGGTGGAGTTGGAGTTGGAGGGTGTAGTTGGAGGGTGGAGTTGGAGGGTGGAGTTGGAGTTGGAGGGTGAAGTTGGAGGGTGGAGTTGGAGTTGGAGGGTGGAGGTGGAGTTGGAGTTGGAAGGTGGAGTTGGAGGGTGGAGTTGGAGGGTGGAGTTGTAGGGTGGAGTTGGAGGATGGAGTTGGAGGGTGGAGTTGGAGTTGTAGGGCGGAGTTGTAGGGTGGAGTTAGAGTTGGAGGGTGGAGTTGGAATTGGAGGGTGGAGTTGGAGTTGGATGGTGGAGTTAGAGTTGGAGAGTGGAGTTGGAGGGTGGAGTTGGAGTTAGAGCTTGGAGTTGGAGGGTGGAGTTGGAGTTGGAGGGTGGAGTTAAAGGGTGGAGTTGGAGGGTGGAGTTAGAGGGTGGAGGGTGGGTGGAAGGGTGGAGGTTGGAGTTGGAGGTTAGAGTTGGAGTTGGAGGGTGTAGTTGGAGGGTGGAGATGGAGGGTGGAGTTGGAAGGTGGAGTTGAAGGGTGCAGTTGGAGTTGGAGGGTGGAGTTAGAGTTGGCGGGTGGAGTTGGAGGGTGGAGGTTGGAGTTGGAGGTTAGAGTTGGAGTTGGATGGTGTAGTTGGAGGGTGGAGATGGGGGGTGGAGTTGGAAGGTGGAGTTGAAGGGTGCAGTTGGAGTTGGAGGGTGGAGTTGGAGTTGGCGGGTGGAGTTGGAGGGTGGAGTTGCAGTTTGAGTTGGAGAGTTGGAGGGTGGAGTTGGAGGGTGGAGTTGGAGTTAGAGGGTGGAGTTGGAGTTGGAGGATAGAGTTGGAGGGTGGAGTTGGAGGGTGGAATTGAAGGGTGGAGTTGGAGGTTGGAGTTGGAGGGTGGAGTTGGAGGGTGGAGTTGGAGGGTGGAGTTGGAGGCTGGAGTTGGAGGGTGGAGTTGGAGGGTGGAGTTGGAATTGGAGGGTGGAGTTGAAGGGTGGAGATGAAAGGTGGATTTGGAGGGTGAGTTAGAGTTGGAGGGTAGAGTTGGAGTTGTAGGGCAGAGTTGGAGGGTGGAGTTGGAGTTGGAGGGTGGAGTTGGAGTTAGAGGGTGGAGATGGAGTTGGAGGGTGGAGTTGTAGTTGGAGGGTGGAGTTGGATGGTGGAGTTGGAAGGTGGAGTTAGAGGGTGTAGTTGGAGGGTGTAGTTGGAGGGTGAAGTTGGAGGGTGGAGTTGGAGTTGGAGGGTGGAGTTGGAGTTGGAGGGTAGAGTTGGAGTTGGATGGTGGAGTTAGAGTTGGAGAGTGGAGTTGGAGGGTGGAGTTGGAGTTGGAGTGTGAAGTTGGAGGGTGGAGTTGGAGTTGGAGTTGGAGGGTGGAGTTAAAGGGTGGAGTTGGTGGGTGGAGTTAGAGGGTGGAGGGTGGGTTGGAGGGTACAGGATGGAGTTGGAGGTTAGAGTTGGAGTTGGAGGGTGGAGATGGAGGGTGGAGTTGGAAGGTGAAGTTGAAGGGTGCAGTTGGAGTTGAGTTGGCAAGTGGAGTTGGAGGGTGGAGTTGGAGTTGGAGGGTGGAGTTGGAGTTGGAGGGTGGAGTTGGAGGGTGGAGTTGGAGTTAGAGGATGGAGTTGGAGTTGGAGGATAGAGTTGGAGGGTGGAGTTGGAGGATAGAGTTGGAGGGTGGAGTTGGAGGGTGGAATTGAAGGGTGGAGTTGGAGGTTGGAGTTGGAGGGTGGAGTTGGAGGGTGGATTTGGAGGGTGGAGTTGGAGTGTGGAGTTGGTGGAGTTGGAGTTGGAGGGTGTAGTTGGAGGGTGGAGTTGGAGGGTGGAGTTGGAGTTGGAGGGTGAAGTTGGAGGGTGGAGTTGGAGTTGGAGGGTGGAGGTGGAGTTGGAGGGTGGAGTTGGAGTTGGATGGTGGAGTTAGAGTTGGAGAGTGGAGTTGGAGGGTGGAGTTGGAGTTGGAGTGTGAAGTTGGAGGGTGGAGTTGGAGTTGGAGGGTGGAGTTAAAGGGTGGAGTTGGTGGGTGGAGTTAGAGGGTGGAGGGTGGGTTGGAGGGTAGAGGATGGAGTTGGAGGTTAGAGTTGGAGTTGGAGGGTGGAGATGGAGGGTGGAGTTGGAAGGTGAAGTTGAAGGGTGCAGTTGGAGTTGGAGTTGGCAAGTGGAGTTGGAGGGTGGAGTTGGAGTTGGAGGGTGGAGTTGGAGGGTGGAGTTGGAGTTAGAGGATGGAGTTGGAGGATAGAGTTGGAGGGTGGAGTTGGAGGGTGGAATTGAAGGGTGGAGTTGGAGGTTGGAGTTGGAGGGTGGAGTTGGAGGGTGGATTTGGAGGGTGGAGTTGGAGTGTGGAGTTGGTGGAGTTGGAGTTGGAGGGTGTAGTTGGAGGGTGGAGTTGGAGGGTGGAGTTGGAGTTGGAGGGTGAAGTTGGAGGGTGGAGTTGGAGTTGGAGTTGGAGGGTGGAGGTGGAGTTGGAGGGTGGAGTTGGAGTTGGAAGGTGGAGTTGGAGGGTGGAGTTGGAGGGTGGAATTGGAGGGTGGAGTTAGAGTTGGAGGGTGGAGTTGGAGTTGGAGGGTGGAGTTGGAGTTGGATGGTAGAGTTAGAGTTGGAGAGTGGAGTTGGAGGGTGGAGTTGGAGTTAGAGCTTGGAGTTGGAGGGTGGAGTTGGAGTTGGAGGGTGGAGTTAAAGGGTGGAGTTGGAGGGTGGAGTTAGAGGGTGGAGGGTGGGTGGAAGGGTGGAGGTTGGAGTTGGAGGTTAGAGTTGGAGTTGGAGGGTGTAGTTGGAGGGTGGAGATGGAGGGTGGAGTTGGAAGGTGGAGTTGAAGGGTGCAGTTGGAGTTGGAGGGTGGAGTTAGAGTTGGCGGGTGGAGTTGGAGGGTGGAGGTTGGAGTTGGAGGTTAGAGTTGGAGTTGGATGGTGTAGTTGGAGGGTGGAGATGGAGGGTGGAGTTGGAAGGTGGAGTTGAAGGGTGCAGTTGGAGTTGGAGGGTGGAGTTGGAGTTGGCGGGTGGAGTTGGAGGGTGGAGTTGCAGTTTGAGTTGGAGGGTGGAGTTGGAGGGTGGAGTTGGAGTTAGAGGGTGGAGTTGGAGGATAGAGTTGGAGGGTGGAGTTGGAGGGTGGAATTGAAGGGTGGAGTTGGAGGTTGGAGTTGGAGGGTGGAGTTGGAGGGTGGAGTTGGAGATGGAGGGTGGAGTTGGAGGGTGGAGTTAGAGGCTGGAGTTGGAGGGTGGAGTTGGAGGGTGGAGTTGGAATTGGAGGGTGGAGTTGAAGGGTGGAGATGAAAGGTGGATTTGGAGGGTGGAGTTAGAGTTGGAGGGTAGAGTTGGAGTTGTAGGGCAGAGTTGGAGGGTGGAGTTGGAGTTGGAGGGTGGAGTTGGAGTTAGAGGGTGGAGGTGGAGTTGGAGGGTGGAGTTGTAGTTGGAGGGTGGAGTTGGATGGTGGAGTTGGAAGGTGGATGTGAGGGTGTAGTTGGAGGGTGTAGTTGGAGGTTGGAGTTGGAGGGTGGAGTTGGAGTTGGAGGGTGGAGTTGGAGGGTGGAGTTGGAGTTGGATGGTGGAGTTAGAGTTGGAGAGTGGAGTTGGAGGGTGGAGTTGGAGTTGGAGTGTGAAGTTGGAGGGTGGAGTTGGAGTTGGATGGTGGAGTTAGAGTTGGAGAGTGGAGTTGGAGGGTGGAGTTGGAGTTGGAGTGTGAAGTTGGAGGGTGGAGTTGGAGTTGGAGGGTGGAGTTAAAGGGTGGAGTTGGTGGGTGGAGTTAGAGGGTGGAGGGTGGGTTGGAGGGTAGAGGATGGAGTTGGAGGTTAGAGTTGGAGTTGGAGAGTGGAGATGGAGGGTGGAGTTGGAAGGTGGAGTTGAAGGGTGCAGTTGGAGTTGGAGTTGGCAAGTGGAGTTGGAGGGTGGAGTTGGAGTTGGAGGGTGGAGTTGGAGGGTGGAGTTGGAGTTAGAGGATGGAGTTGGAGTTGGAGGATAGAGTTGGAGGGTGGAGTTGGAGGGTGGAATTGAAGGGTGGAGTTGGAGGTTGGAGTTGGAGGGTGGAGTTGGAGGATGGATTTGGAGGGTGGAGTTGGAGGGTGGAGTTGGAGTTGGAGGATGGAGTTGGAGGGTGGAGTTGGAGTTGAAGGCTGGAGTTGGAGGGTGGAGTTGGAGTTGGAGGGTGGAGTTGGAATTAAAGGGTGGAGTTGGAGTTGGAGGGTGAAGTTGGAGGGTGGAGTTGGAGTTGGAGGGTGGAAGTGGAGTTGGAGGGTGGAGTTGGAAGGTGGAGTTGGAGGGTGGAGTTGGAGGGTGGAGTTGTAGGGTGGAGTTGGAGGATGGAGTTGGAGTTGGAGGGTGGAGTTGGGGTTGTAGGGCGGAGTTGGAGGGTGGAGTTAGAGTTGGAGGGTGGAGTTGGAGTTGGAGGGTGGAGTTGGAGTTGGATGGTGGAGTTAGAGTTGGAGAGTGGAGTTGGAGGGTGGAGTTGGAGTTAGAGCTTGGAGTTGGAGGGTGGAGTTGGAGTTGGAGGGTGGAGTTAAAGGGTAGAGTTGGAGGGTGGAGTTAGAGGGTGGAGGGTGGGTGGAAGGGTGGAGGTTGGAGTTGGAGGTTAGAGTTGGAGTTGGAGGGTGTAGTTGGAGGGTGGAGATGGAGGGTGGAGTTGGAAGGTGGAGTTGAAGGGTGCAGTTGGAGTTGGAGGGTGGAGTTAGAGTTGGCGGGTGGAGTTGGAGGGTGGAGTTGGAGTTGGAGGGTGGAGTTGGAGGGTGGAGTTGGAGTTAGAGGGTGGAGTTGGAGTTGGAGGATAGAGTTGGAGGATGGAGTTGGAGGGTGGAGTTGGAGGGTGGAATTGAAGGGTGGAGTTGGAGGTTGGAGTTGGAGGGTGGAGTTGGAGGGTGGAGTTGGAGGGTGGAGTTGGAGTTGGAGTTGGAGGGTGGAGTTGGAGGGTGGGGTTGGAGGCTGGAGTTGGAGGGTGGAGTTAGAGTTGGAGGGTGGAGTTGGAATTGGAGGGTGTAGTTGGAGGGTGGAGTTGGAAGGTGGAGTTGGAGGGTGGAGTTAGAGTTGGAGGGTGGAGTTGGAGTTGTAGGGCAGAGTTGGAGGGTGGAGTTGGAGTTGGAGGGTGGAGTTGGAATTGGAGGGTGGAGTTGGAGGGTGGAGTTGGAAGGTGGAGTTGGAGGGTGGCGCTAGAGTTGGAGGGTGGAGTTGGAGTTGTAGGGCAGAGTTGGAGGGTGGAGTCGTAGGGTGGGGTTGTAGTTGGAGGGTGGAGTTGAAGGGTGGAGTTGGAAGGTGGAGTTGGAGGGTGTAGTTGGAGGGTGGAGTTGGAGGGTGGAGTTGGAGGGTGGAGTTAGAGTTGAAGGGTAGAGTTGGAGTTGGAGTTGGCGGGTGGAGTTGGAGGGTGAAGTTGGAGTTGGAGTTGGAGGTTGGAGTTGGAGGGTGGAATTGGAGGGTAGAGTTGGAGGGTGGAGTTGGAGGGTGGAGTTGGAGTTGGAGGGTGGAGTTGGAGGGTGGAGTTGGAGTTGAAGGGTGGAGTTGGAGTTGGAGGGTGGAGTTGGAGTTGGAGGGTGGAGTTGGAGGGTGGAGTTGGAGTTGGAGGGTGGAGTTGGAGTTGTAGGGTAGAGTTGGAGGGTGAAGTTGGAGTTGGAAGGTGGAGTTGGAGTTGGAGGGTGGAGTTGGAGTTGGAGGGTGGAGTTGGAGTTGGATGGTGGAGTTGGAGGGTGGAGTTGAAGGGTGGAATTGGAGGGTGGAGTTGGAGGCTGGAGGGTGGGTTGGTGGGTGGAGGTTGGAGTTGTAGGGTGGAGTTGGAGTTGGAGGGTAGAGTTGGAGGGTGTAGTTGGAGGGTGGAGTTGAATGGTGCAGTTGGAGTTGGAGGGTGTAGTTGGAGTTGGCAGGTGGAGTTGGAGTTGGAGGGAGGAGTTGGAATTGGAGTTGGAGGGTAGAGTTGGAGGGTGGAGTTGGAGGGTGGAGTTGGAGGGTAGAGTTGGAGTTGGAGGGTGGAGTTGGAGTTGTAGGGCGGAGTTGGAAGATGGAGTTGGAGCTGGAGGGTGGATTTGGAGTTGGAGGGTGGAGTTGAAGTTGGAGGGTGGAGGTGGAGTTGGAGGGTGGAGTTGGAGTTGGAGGGTGGGGTTGGAGGGTGGAGTTGGAGGGTGGAGTTGGAGTTGGAGGGTGGAGTTGGAGGGTGAAGTTGGAAGGTGGAGTTAAAGTTGGAGGGTGGAGTTGGAGTTGGAGGGTGGAGATGGAGTTGGAGCGTGGAGTTGTAGTTGGAGGGTGGAGTTGGAGGGTAGAGTTGAAGGGTGCAGTTGGAGTTGGAGGGTAGAGTTGGAGTTGGCGGGTGGAGTTGGAGTTGGAGGGTGGGTTGGAGGGTGGAGGTTGGAGTTGGAGGGTGGAGTTGGCGTTGGAGGGTGGAGTTGGAGGTGGAGTTAGAGTTGGAGGGTGGAGTTGGAGTTGGCGGGTGGAGTTGGAGTTGGAGGGTGGAGTTAGAGTTGGAGTTGGGGGGTAAAGTTGGAGGGTGGAGTTGGAGGGTGGAGTTGGAGGGTGGAGTTGGCAGGTGGAGTTGGAGTTGGAGGGTGGAGTTGGAGTTGAAGGGTGGAGTTGGAGTGTGGAGTTGGTGGAGTTGGAGGGTGTAGTTGGAGGGTGGTGTTGGAGGGTGGAGTTGGAGTTGGAGGGTGAAGTTGGAGGGTGGAGTTGGAGTTGGAGGGTGGAGGTGGAGTTGGAGGGTGGAGTTGGAAGGTGGAGTTGGAGTTGGAGGGTGGAGTTGGAGGGTGGAGTTGTAGGGTGGAGTTGGAGGATGGAGTTGGAGTTGGAGGGTGGAGTTGGAGTTGGAGGGTGGAGTTGGAGTTGTAGGGCGGAGTTGGAGGGTGGAGTTAGAGTTGGAGGGTGGAGTTGGAGTTGGATGGTGGAGTTAGAGTTGGAGAGTGGAGTTGGAGGGTGGAGTTGGAGTTAGAGCTTGGAGTTGGAGGGTGGAGTTGGAGTTGGAGGGTGGAGTTAAAGGGTGGAGTTGGAGGGTGGAGTTAGAGGGTGGAGGGTGGGTGGAAGGGTGGAGGTTGGAGTTGGAGGTTAGAGTTGGAGTTGGAGGGTGGAGATGGAGGGTGGAGTTGGAAGGTGGAGTTGAAGGGTGCAGTTGGAGTTGGAGGGTGGAGTTAGAGTTGGCGGGTGGAGTTGGAGGGTGGAGTTGGAGTTGGAGGGTGGAGTTGGAGGGTGGAGTTGGAGTTAGGGGGTGGAGTTGGAGTTGGAGGATAGAGTTGGAGGATGGAGTTGGAGGGTGGAGTTGGAGGGTGGAATTGAAGGTTGGAGTTGGAGGTTGGAGTTGGAGGGTGGAGTTGGAGGGTGGAGTTGGAGGGTGGAGATGGAGTTGGAGGGTGGAGTTGTAGGGTGGGGTTGGAGGCTGGAGTTGGAGGGTGGAGTTGGAATTGGAGGGTGTAGTTGGAGGGTGGAGTTGGAAGGTGGAGTTGGAGGGTGGAGTTAGAGTTGGAGGGCGGAGTTGGAGTTGTAGGGCAGAGTTGGAGGGTGGAGTTGGAGTTGGGGGGTGGAGTTGGAGTTGGAGGGTGGAGTTGGAGTTAGAGGGTGGAAGTGGAGTTGGAGGGTGGAATTGTAGTTGGAGGGTGGAGTTGGAAGGTGGAGTTGGAAGGTGGAGTTGGAAGGTGGAGTTGGAGTGTGGAGTTGGAGGGTGGAGTTGGAGTTGGAGTTAGAGGGTGGAGTTGGAGTTGGAGGATAGAGTTGGAGAGTGGAGTTGGAGGGTGGAATTGAAGGGTGGAGTTATAGGTTGGAGTTGGAGGGTGGAGTTGGAGGGTGGAGTTGGAGGGTGGAGTTGGAGTTGGAAGGTGGAGTTGGAATTGGAGGGTGGAGTTGGAGTTGGAGGGTGGAGATGGAGGGTGGAGTTGGAGGGTGGAGTTGGAGTTGGAGAGTGGTGTTGGAGTTGGAGGGTGGAGTTGGAGTTGGAGGGTGGAGTTAAATGGTGGAATTGGAGTTGGAGGCTGGAATTGGAGGGTGGAGTGGAGGGTGGAGTTGGAGTTGGAGTTGGAGGTTGGAGTTGGAAGGTGGAGTTGAGGTTGGAGGGTGGAGTTGGAGAGTGGAGTTGGAGGGTGGAGTTGGAGTAGGAGGGTGGAGTTGGAGGGTGGAGTTGGGGGGTAGAGTTGGAGGATGGAGTTGGGGGGTGGAGTTGGAGGGTGGAGTTGGAGTTGGAAGGTGGGGTTGGAGGGTAGAGTTGGAGTTGGAGGGTAGAGTTGGAGGGAGGAGTTGAAGGGTGGAGTTGGAGGGTGGAGTTGGAGGGTGGAGTTGGAGGGTGGAGTTAGAGTTGGAGGGTGGAGTTGGAGGGTAGAGTTGGAGTTGGAGGGTGGAGTTGGAGGGTGGAGTTGGAGCATGGAGTTGAATGGTGGAGGGTGGATTTGGAGTTGGAGGGTGGAGTTGGAGGGTGGAGTTGGAGGGTGGAGTTGGAGGGTGGAGTTGGAGTTGGAGGGTGGAGTTAGAGGGTGGAGTTGAAGTTGGAGGGTGGAGTTGGAGGGTGGAGTTGGAGTTAAAGGGTGGAGTTGGAGGGTGGAGTTGAAGGGTGGATGGTGGAGTTGGATTTGGATGATGGAGTTGGAGTTGGAGGGTGAAGTTGGAGGGTGGAGTTGGAGGGTGAAGTTGGAGTTGGAGGGTGGAGTTGGAGTTGGAGGGTGGAGTTGGAGGGTGGAGTTGGAGGGTGGAGTTGGAGTTGGAGGGTGGAGTTGGATTGTGGAGTTGGAGTTGGAGGGTAGAGTTGGAGTTGGAGGGTGGAGTGTGATTTGGAGGATGGAGTTGGAGTTGGAGCGTGGAGTTGGAGGGTGGAGTTGGAGGGTGGAGTAGGAGTGTGGAGGGTGGGTTGGAGGGTGGAGGTTGCAGTTGGAGGGTGGAGTTGGAGTTGGAGGGTGGAGTTGGAGGGTGTAGTTGGAGGGTGTAGTTGGAGGGTGGAGGTGGAGGGTGGAGTTGGAGGGTGGAGTTGAAGGGTGCAGTTGGAGTTGGAGGGTGGAGTTGGCATTGGCAGGTGGAGTTGGAGGGTAGATTTTGAGTTGGAGTTGGAGTTGGAGGGTGGAGTTGGAGGGTAGAGTTGGAGGGTAGAGTTGGACGGTGGAGTTGGAGGGTAGAGTTGGAGTTGGAGGGTGGAGTTGGAGTTGGAGGGGGGAGTTTGAGTTGGAGGGTGGAGTTGGAGGGTGGAGTTGGAGAGTGGAGTTGGAGGGTGGAGTTAAAGGGTGGAGGGTGAAGTTGGAGGGTGGAGTTGGAGTTGGAGGGTGGAGGTGGAGTTGGAGGGTGGAGTTGGAGTTGGAGGGTGGAGTTGGAAGGTTGAGTTGAGAATTTTTTGATGCAAACCAATATAGTGCTTCACGATTCACCGTATGGGACAGCTATAAGGCTGCACTAAGGGGGGAAACTGCCACATTTGTCGCCACTCGCAAGAAAGAACGAATGAAAACTCATAATCAACTGATAAACGAATTGACACAATTAGAATACAAACATGCCATCCAAATACAACATGGTGAACAGTCCGAGGATACCCTAAGAAAGATCCTAGTGCATAATGCAGAATTAAATAATGATTTAGCTGTTAAAGCCGCCGAAACTGTCCAAGCTTATCGAAACAAGTCATACGAGGTAGGCGAAAACGTTGGGAGACATCTAGCCTTAAAAACACGACAGACTCAATCCCGTAACACAATACAAAGTATTGAATATTGTGGAAACAAATATACCACCCAGAAAGAAATTGCTAATTGCTTCAAGGAATACTACCAAAAGTTATATCAGAATGAAGATGAACACACGGCTCACGAGATTAAGGTGTTTTTAGATAACTGGCATAGTGAAACGAATATGTTACAACCTGTTGTCGACAACGTGAGGAATGAATTAGAGAAAGAGATCACTAGAACAGAGGTTGAACTGGCAATAGCAGAACTAGCCGCAGGGAAGGCTGCAGGGCCTGATAGGATACCCCTAGACTTATACAAGATACTAGGTAAGATAATAATTCCATTTCTTCACGACTTATTCTTAGGTATCCAATGGCATGGAAAATCCCCAGAGTCATGGAAACAAACAAACATATTAGTTTTCAGGAAAAAGGACAAACCCCCTGAACTAACAATGTCATATAGACCAATCTCTCTGATTAATTCAGATTCTAAAACCTACGCGAAAATTCTTGCCAACCGACTCGGCAAGCACATAGAACAACTAGTGTCTCCATGGCAACACGGGTTCATACCTGGCAAAAGCACCACCGACCATATACGCCGAGTATTAACACTTTTTGATATAATGAAGATAGAGAAAGGTCAAATGTCTTTGGTCTTATTAGACGCCGAAAAGGCTTTTGACCGGGTGTCCTGGCAGTATTTATGGGAGCTCTTAGCTCTTAACAATATCGGTCCGGGGTTTATAAAATCAGTAAAAGCCCTTTATCTAGAACCTAAAGCCAAAATCCTGACCGGAGGTAGCGAGTCCGAAAGTATAAATATCCAGAGAGGGACACGACAAGGGTGTCCGTGTTCACCACTCTTATTCTCACTATACATTAACCCATTAATTATTAAACTATTAACATCACCAGCGATAATTCCAGTAAAAACAAGCATATACAATACCAAAATACTCGCCTATGCCGATGACATAGCGATTCTAACCACCAACCCTACTGAGGCCATAGATGAAATAGAAGTAGTCACTCGAATATTTGGTCTGTATTCAGGCTACTCATTAAATCAAGACAAAACGATGGTAGTCTGTACCAATAACACCCCATACACAGGCCAATATAGAGTAGCAAGCGCAAAATACTTAGGGGTTAACATCTCACCTAATACTAATGACATCATTACATTAAACTACGACCCCTTAGTCACAAAAATAAAAAAAGATCTTCTTAGAGTAAACAACCTCCATCTATCCATAATTGGTAGAACCAACTATATCAAAATGGCAATTTTTCCAAAACTATTATATCTATTCCGAGCAATCCCTTTTCTAATCGATAATACCTATTTGAAGAAGATTGAGCAAGTAATAACATCATTTATTTGGAATTATGGGAAGACAAGAAGGGCCATAACCAAATTGGTGTTGCCAACAGCCCGAGGGGGATTAGCAGTGCCAAATCTAACCTATTACATGTGGGCTGCCATTTTACAACAGATGGCCTTTTTAATCACATCTAAAAATTCAAATCAAAACAGATCTATACATAACATCCCATCTATCTACGAACTGACACTGGGAAACACAGCACGAGGATTATTGTTAAGACAAATTGAGCCATCATATTATAAAAAGATTAAATTTAAAATAGTCACAGATGCATTTAAAATCTGGACCAGAGCTACTAAAATACTTTCAATACCTAAATATACCAAATATACACCCTTATGGCATAGCTTTATAATCCCCCAGTATCTAAATGATAACATTACTAAGTGTTGGGAAAATTTAGGTATTGTTACTATTGGCGATTTCCTAAACTCAGATGGTAGAACAACATTTGATGAGTTACGCCTTAAATATCTGATTCATCCCGCAGACTACCTTAAATTTATTCAAATCTACACATCATTAAGACAACACATCACAAATATCGAGCTACAGTCGCCATCACTACTAAACCTGATGCAGAAATTGTCAATTAGAATTAGCGATATCTATGGGATCCTTATAAACAACCACCCGGATGATCTCGAAAGAATAGAAGATAGCTGGGCTAATAAATTAAATAATCCTAACGTCGACATAGATATGGTGCTACAACTATCCTCTAAAGTCATACTTGCAAGTAATTTAAAAGCCCAAATCTATAAAACGGTATGCAATCTATATTACACACCATTTAAATTATTTTCATGGGGTAAGGCTAGTCACGATAAATGCCCTAGATGTGCACTCGGCCCCGCAAATTTAATACATATGTTCTACGACTGTCCGAAACTTAAACAACTAAAAGATAGTATAGGTAAATACTGGACCGAGATTTTTGGTCGGGAGATCCAAACCTCATCAACCTTGTTTATATTAGGTTTCGATAGCTCCCTAGAACTTAATAACGCAGAAATCTATACGATCTATCTATCTACCGCTATATACAGAATTATTTAAGCAGCTCGCTGGAAGGATACAGAGGCCCCTACATTTCAGCGATGGATTAATAGACTCCTGGCAATATACAAACAAGAAATAGCGATATACAAAACCAGAGGGAAAAAATCTAGAGCTAAAGGGGAATTGATCTGGGCCTCCATAGCTAACTGGTATGAACAACAAAGGACCTGACTGTAAAGCTATTCAAACTAGCTAGAAATAGCGATCACCTCTATTCAGAGGCGTAGAGTCGGAAAATGAGGTTACACTATATGTTTAATGCTACTGTTTATAGGTTTATTGTTTTCTCATAGCCAATTCTTTCATTAATGTATTATTGTATCTGCCACATATTTACCACATCCAAAATTTCAATGTTCATCAACATCTGTATTTGTACTTAACGTATTATGCTCAGCCTTTCTGCGTATATATATATATTTTCTTTTTTTCTATTAGAATTTCTACACTATGTATGATCATTGTTGTATATCTAAAGAATGCTCAATAAAAAATTAAAAAAAAGAAAAAAAAAAAAAGGAAGGTTGAGTTGGAGTTGGAGTGTGGAGTTGGAGTGTGGAGTTGGAGTTGGAGGGAGGAGTTGGAGGGTGGAGTTGGAGGGTGGAGTTGAAGGGTGGAGTTGGAGGGTGGAGTTGGAGTTGGAGGGTGGAGTTGGAGGATGGAGTTAGAGGGTGGAGTTGGAGTTGGAGGGTGGAGTTGGAGGGTGGAGCTGGAGTTGGAGGCTGGAGTTGGAGGGTGGAGTTAGAGTTGGAGGGTGGAGTTGGAGGGTGGAGTTGGAGGGTAGAGTTAGAGTTGGAGGGTGGAGTTGGAGGGTAGAGTTGGAGTTGGAGGGTGGAGTTGGAGGGTGGAGTTGGAGGGTGGAGTTAGAGTTGGAGGGTGGAGTTGGAGGGTAGAGTTGGAGTTGGAGGGTGGAGTTGGAGGGCGGAGTTGGAGCATGGAGTTGAATGGTGGAGGGTGGATTTGGAGGGTGGAGTTGGAGGGTGGAGTTGCAGGGTGGAGTTGGAGGGTGGAGTTAGAGGGTGGAGTTAAAGTTGGAGGGTGGAGTTGGAGGGTGGAGTTGGAATTAAAGGGTGGAGTTGGAGGGTGGAGTTGAAGGGTGGATGGTGGAGTTGGATTTGGATGGTGGAGTTGGAGTTGGAGGGTGGAGTTGGAGGGTGAAGTTGGAGGGTGGAGTTGGAGGATGAAGTTGGAGTTGGAGGGTGGAGTTAGAGTTGGAGGGTGGAGTTGGAGGGTGGAGTTGGAGGGTGGAGTTGGAGTTGGAGGGTGGAGTTGTATTGTGGAGTTGGAGTTGGAGGGTAGAGTTGGAGTTGGAGGGTGGAGTTGGATTTGGAGGATGGAGTTGGATTTGGAGGGTGGAGTTGGAGGGTGGAGTTGGAGGGTGGAGTTGGAGTGTGGAGGGTGGGTTGGAGGGTGGAGGTTGCAGTTGGAGGGTGGAGTTGGAGTTGGAGGGTGTAGTTGGAGGGTGTAGTTGGAGGGTGGAGGTGGAGGGTGGAGTTGGAGGGTGGAGTTGAAGGGTGCAGTTGGGGTTGGAGGGTGGAGTTGGCATTGGCAGGTGGAGTTGGAGGGTAGATTTGGAGTTGGAGGGTGGAGTTGGAGGGTGGAGTTGGAGGGTAGAGTTGGAGGTTGGAGTTGGAGGGTGGAGTTGGAGTGTGGAGTTGGAGTTGGAGGGGGGAGTTTGAGTTGGAGGGTGGAGTTGGAGGGTGGAGTTGGAGAGTGGAGTTGGAGGGTGGAGTTAAAGGGTGGAGGGTGGAGTTGGAGGGTGGAGTTGGAGTTGGAGGGTGGAGGTGGAGTTGGAGGGTGGAGTTGGAGTTGGAGGGTGGAGTTGGAAGGTTGAGTTGTAGTTGGAGTGTGGAGTTGGAGTGTGGAGTTGGAGTTGGAGGGAGGAGTTGGAGGGTGGAGTTGGAGGGTGGAGTTGAAGGGTGGAGTTGGAGGGTGGAGTTGGAGTTGGAGGGTGGAGTTGGAGGATGGAGTTAGAGGGTGGAGTTGGAGTTGGAGGGTGGAGTACGAGGGTGGAGCTGGAGTTGGAGGCTGGAGTTGGAGGGTGGAGTTAGAGTTGGAGGGTAGAGTTGGAATTGGAGGGTATAGTTTGAGGGTGGAGTTGGAAGGTGGAGTTGGAGGGTGGAGTTAGAGTTGGAGGGTGGAGTTGGATTTGTAGGGCAGAGTTGGAGGGTGGAGTTGGAGTTGGAGGGTGGAGTTGGAGGGTGGAGTTGGAGTTAGAGGGTGGAGGTGGAGTTGGAGGGTGGAGTTGTAGTTGGAGGGTGGAGTTGGAAGGTGGAGTTGGAAGGTGGAGTTGGAAGGTGGAGTTGGAGTTGGAGTGTGGAGTTGGAGGGTGGAGTTGGAGTTAGAGGGTGGAGTTGGAGTTGGAGGATAGAGTTGGAGAGTGGAGTTGGAGGGTGGAATTGAAGGGTGGAGTTGTAGGTTGGAGTTGGAGGGTGGAGTTGGAGGGTGGAGTTGGAGGGTGAAGTTGGAGTTGGAAGGTGGAGTTGGAGTTGGAGGGTGGAGTTGGAGGGTGGAGTTGGAGTTGGAGTTGGAGGGTGGAGATGGAGGGTGGAGTTGGAGGGTGGAGTTGGAAGGTGGAGTTGGAGTTGGAGAGTGGTGTTGGAGTTGGAGGGTGGAGTTGGAGTTGGAGGGTGGAGTTAAATGGTGGAGGGTGGAATTGGAGTTGGAGGCTGGAATTGGAGGGTGGAGTGGAGGGTGGAGTTGGAGTTGGAGTTGGAGGTTGGAGTTGGAAGGTGGAGTTGAGGTTGGAGGGTGGAGTTGGAGAGTGGAGTTGGAGAGTGGAGTTGGAGGGTGGAGTTGGAGTAGGAGGGTGGAGTTGGAGGGTGGAGTTGGGGGGTAGAGTTGGAGGATGGAGTTGGGGGGTGGAGTTGGAGGGTGGAGTTGGAGTTGGAGGGTGGAGTTGGAGTTGGAAGGTGGGGTTGGAGGGTAGAGTTGGAGTTGGAGGGTGGAGTTGGAGGGTGGAGTTGAAGGGTGGAGGGTGGAGTTGGAGGGTGGAGTTGGAGGTTGGAATTGGAGGGTGGAGTTGGAGGGTGGAGTTAGAGTTGGATGGTGGAGTTGGAGGGTGGAGTTAGAGTTGGAGGGTGGAGTTGGAGGGTAGAGTTGGAGTTGGAGGGTGGAGTTGGAGGGTGGAGTTGGAGCATGGAGTTGAATGGTGGAGGGTGGATTTGGAGTTGGAGGGTGGAGTTGGAGGGTGGAGTTGGAGTTGGAGGGTGGAGTTAGAGGGTGGAGTTGAATTTGGAGGGTGGAGTTGGAGGGTGGAGTTGGAGTTAAATGGTGGAGTTGGAGGGTGGAGTTGGAGGGTGGAGTTGTATTGTGGAGTTGGAGTTGGAGGGTAGAGTTGGAGTTGGAGGGTGGAGTTGGATTTGGAGGGTGGAGTTGGAGGGTGGAGTTGGAGGGTGGAGTTGGAGTGTGGAGGGTGGGTTGGAGGGTGGAGGTTGCAGTTGGAGGGTGGAGTTGGAGTTGGAGGGTGTAGTTGGAGGGTGTAGTTGGAGGGTGGAGGTGGAGGGTGCAGTTGGGGTTGGAGGGTGGAGTTGGCATTGGCAGGTGGAGTTGGAGGGTAGATTTGGAGTTGGAGTTGGAGTTGGAGGGTGGAGTTGGAGGGTAGAGTTGGAGGGTAGAGTTGGAGGGTGGAGTTGGAGGGTGGAGTTGGAGTTGGAGGGTGGAGTTGGAGTTGGAGGGGGGAGTTTGAGTTGGAGGGTGGAGTTGGAGGGTGGAGTTGGAGAGTGGAGTTGGAGGGTGGAGTTAAAGGGTGGAGGGTGGAGTTGGAGGGTGGAGTTGGAGTTGGAGGGTGGAGGTGGAGTTGGAGGGTGGAGTTGGAGTTGGAGGGTGGAGTTGGAAGGTTGAGTTGTAGTTGGAGTGTGGAGTTGGAGTGTGGAGTTGGAGTTGGAGGGAGGAGTTGGAGGGTGGAGTTGGAGGGTGGAGTTGAAGGGTGGAGTTGGAGGGTGGAGTTGGAGTTGGAGGGTGGAGTTGGAGGATGGAGTTAGAGGGTGGAGTTGGAGTTGGAGGGTGGAGTACGAGGGTGGAGCTGGAGTTGGAGGCTGGAGTTGGAGGGTGGAGTTAGAGTTGGAGGGTGGAGTTGGAATTGGAGGGTATAGTTTGAGGGTGGAGTTGGAAGGTGGAGTTGGAGGGTGGAGTTAGAGTTGGAGGGTGGAGTTGGAGTTGTAGGGCAGAGTTGGAGGGTGGAGTTGGAGTTGGAGGGTGGAGTTGGAGGGTGGAGTTGGAGTTAGAGGGTGGAGGTGGAGTTGGAGGGTGGAGTTGTAGTTGGAGGGTGGAGTTGGAAGGTGGAGTTGGAAGGTGGAGTTGGAAGGTGGAGTTGGAGTTGGAGTGTGGAGTTGGAGGGTGGAGTTGGAGTTAGAGGGTGGAGTTGGAGTTGGAGGATAGAGTTGGAGAGTGGAGTTGGAGGGTGGAGTTGAAGGGTGGAGTTGTAGGTTGGAGTTGGAGGGTGGAGTTGGAGGGTGGAGTTGGAGGGTGAAGTTGGAGTTGGAAGGTGGAGTTGGAGTTGGAGGGTGGAGTTGGAGGGTGGAGTTGGAGTTGGAGTTGGAGGGTGGAGATGGAGGGTGGAGTTGGAGGGTGGAGTTGGAAGGTGGAGTTGGAGTTGGAGAGTGGTGTTGGAGTTGGAGGGTGGAGTTGGAGTTGGAGGGTGGAGTTAAATGGTGGAGGGTGGAATTGGAGTTGGAGGCTGGAATTGGAGGGTGGAGTGGAGGGTGGAGTTGGAGTTGGAGTTGGAGGTTGGAGTTGGAAGGTGGAGTTGAGGTTGGAGGGTGGAGTTGGAGAGTGGAGTTGGAGAGTGGAGTTGGAGGGTGGAGTTGGAGTAGGAGGGTGGAGTTGGAGGGTGGAGTTGGGGGGTAGAGTTGGAGGATGGAGTTGGGGGGTGGAGTTGGAGGGTGGAGTTGGAGTTGGAGGGTGGAGTTGGAGTTGGAAGGTGGGGTTGGAGGGTAGAGTTGGAGTTGGAGGGTGGAGTTGGAGGGTGGAGTTGAAGGGTGGAGGGTGGAGTTGGAGGGTGGAGTTGGAGGTTGGAATTGGAGGGTGGAGTTGGAGGGTGGAGTTAGAGTTGGAGGGTGGAGTTGGAGGGTGGAGTTAGAGTTGGAGGGTGGAGTTGGAGGGTAGAGTTGGAGTTGGAGGGTGGAGTTGGAGGGTGGAGTTGGAGCATGGAGTTGAATGGTGGAGGGTGGATTTGGAGTTGGAGGGTGGAGTTGTAGGGTGGAGTTGGAGGGTGGAGTTGGAGTTGGAGGGTGGAGTTAGAGGGTGGAGTTGAAGTTGGAGGGTGGAGTTGGAGGGTGGAGTTGGAGTTAAATGGTGGAGTTGGAGGGTGGAGTTGGATTGTGGAGTTGGAGTTGGAGGGTAGAGTTGGAGTTGGAGGGTGGAGTTGGATTTGGAGGATGGAGTTGGAGTTGGAGGGTGGAGTTGGAGGGTGGAGTTAGAGGGTGGAGTTGGAGTGTGGAGGGTGGGTTGGAGGGTGGAGGTTGCAGTTGGAGGGTGGAGTTGGAGTTGGAGGGTGTAGTTGGAGGGTGGAGTTGGAGGGTGTAGTTGGAGGGTGGAGGTGGAGGGTGGAGTTGGAGGGTGTAGTTGGAGGGTGGAGGTGGAGGGTGGAGTTGGAGGGTGGAGTTGAAGGGTGCAGTTGGAGTTGGAGGGTGGAGTTGGCATTGGCAGGTGGAGTTGGAGGGTAGATTTCGAGTTGGAGTTGGAGTTGGAGGGTGGAGTTGGAGGGTAGAGTTGGAGGGTAGAGTTGGAGGGTGGAGTTGGAGGGTGGAGTTGGAGTTGGAAGGTGGAGTTGGAGTTGGAGGGTGGAGTTGGAGTTGGAGTTGGAGGGTGGAGATGGAGGGTGGAGTTGGATGGTGGAGTTGGAGGGTGGAGTTGGAGTTGGAGAGTGGTGTTGGAGTTGGAGGGTGGAGTTGGAGTTGGAGGGTGGAGTTAAATGGTGGAATTGGAGTTGGAGGCTGGAATTGGAGGGTGGAGTGGAGGGTGGAGTTGGAGTTGGAGTTGGAGGTTGGAGTTGGAAGGTGGAGTTGAGGTTGGAGGGTGGAGTTGGAGAGTGGAGTTGGAGGGTGGAGTTGGAGTAGGAGGGTGGAGTTGGAGGGTGGAGTTGGGGGGTAGAGTTGGAGGATGGAGTTGGGGGGTGGAGTTGGAGGGTGGAGTTGGAGTTGGAAGGTGGGGTTGGAGGGTAGAGTTGGAGTTGGAGGGTAGAGTTGGAGGGAGGAGTTGAAGGGTGGAGTTGGAGGGGTGGAGTTGGAGGGTGGAGTTGGAGGGTGGAGTTAGAGTTGGAGGGTGGAGTTGGAGGGTAGAGTTGGAGTTGGAGGGTGGAGTTGGAGCATGGAGTTGAATGGTGGAGGGTGGATTTGGAGTTGGAGGGTGGAGTTGGAGGGTGGAGTTGGAGGGTGGAGTTGGAGGGTGGAGTTGGAGATGGAGGGTGGAGTTAGAGGGTGGAGTTGAAGTTGGAGGGTGGAGTTGGAGTTAAAGGGTGGAGTTGGAGGGTGGAGTTGAAGGGTGGATGGTGGAGTTGGATTTGGATGATGGAGTTGGAGTTGGAGGGTGAAGTTGGAGGGTGGAGTTGGAGGGTGAAGTTGGAGTTGGAGGGTGGAGTTGGAGTTGGAGGGTGGAGTTGGAGGGTGGAGTTGGAGGGTGGAGTTGGAGTTGGAGGGTGGAGTTGGATTGTGGAGTTGGAGTTGGAGGGTAGAGTTGGAGTTGGAGGGTGGAGTGTGATTTGGAGGATGGAGTTGGAGTTGGAGCGTGGAGTTGGAGGGTGGAGTTGGAGGGTGGAGTTGGAGTGTGGAGGGTGGGTTGGAGGGTGGAGGTTGCAGTTGGAGGGTGGAGTTGGAGTTGGAGGGTGGAGTTGGAGGGTGGAGGTGGAGGGTGGAGTTGGAGGGTGGAGTTGAAGGGTGCAGTTGGAGTTGGAGGGTGGAGTTGGCATTGGCAGGTGGAGTTGGAGGGTAGATTTTGAGTTGGAGTTGGAGGGTGGAGTTGGAGGGTAGAGTTGGAGGGTAGAGTTGGAGGGTGGAGTTGGAGGGTAGAGTTGGAGTTGGAGGGTGGAGTTGGAGTTGGAGGGGGGAGTTTGAGTTGGAGGGTGGAGTTGGAGGGTGGAGTTGGAGAGTGGAGTTGGAGGGTGGAGTTAAAGGGTGGAGGGTGAAGTTGGAGGGTGGAGTTGGAGTTGGAGGGTGGAGGTGGAGTTGGAGGGTGGAGTTGGAGTTGGAGGGTGGAGTTGGAAGGTTGAGTTGAGAATTTTTTGATGCAAACCAATATAGTGCTTCACGATTCACCGTATGGGACAGCTATAAGGCTGCACTAAGGGGGGAAACTGCCACATTTGTCGCCACTCGCAAGAAAGAACGAATGAAAACTCATAATCAACTGATAAACGAATTGACACAATTAGAATACAAACATGCCATCCAAATACAACATGGTGAACAGTCCGAGGATACCCTAAGAAAGATCCTAGTGCATAAGGCAGAATTAAATAATGATTTAGCTGTTAAAGCCGCCGAAACTGTCCAAGCTTATCGAAACAAGTCATACGAGGTAGGCGAAAACGTTGGGAGACATCTAGCCTTAAAAACACGACAGACTCAATCCCGTAACACAATACAAAGTATTGAATATTGTGGAAACAAATATAGTTAGAGGGTGGAGTTGAAGTTGGAGGGTGGAGTTGGAGGGTGGAGTTGGAGTTAAATGGTGGAGTTGGAGGGTGGAGTTGGATTGTGGAGTTGGAGTTGGAGGGTAGAGTTGGAGTTGGAGGGTGGAGTTGGATTTGGAGGATGGAGTTGGAGTTGGAGGGTGGAGTTGGAGGGTGGAGTTGGAGGGTGGAGTTGGAGTGTGGAGGGTGGGTTGGAGGGTGGAGGTTGCAGTTGGAGGGTGGAGTTGGAGTTGGAGGGTGTAGTTGGAGGGTGGAGTTGGAGGGTGTAGTTGGAGGGTGGAGGTGGAGGGTGGAGTTGGAGGGTGGAGTTGAAGGGTGCAGTTGGAGTTGGAGGGTGGAGTTGGCATTGGCAGGTGGAGTTGGAGGGTAGATTTCGAGTTGGAGTTGGAGGGTGGAGTTGGAGGGTAGAGTTGGAGGGTAGAGTTGGAGGGTGGAGTTGGAGGGTGGAGTTGGAGTTGGAAGGTGGAGTTGGAGTTGGAGGGTGGAGTTGGAGTTGGAGTTGGAGGGTGGAGATGGAGGGTGGAGTTGGAGGGTGGAGTTGGAGGGTGGAGTTGGAGTTGGAGAGTGGTGTTGGAGTTGGAGGGTGGAGTTGGAGTTGGAGGGTGGAGTTAAATGGTGGAATTGGAGTTGGAGGCTGGAATTGGAGGGTGGAGTGGAGGGTGGAGTTGGAGTTGGAGTTGGAGGTTGGAGTTGGAAGGTGGAGTTGAGGTTGGAGGGTGGAGTTGGAGAGTGGAGTTGGAGGGTGGAGTTGGAGTTGGAGGGTGGAGTTGGAGGGTGGAGTTGGGGGGTAGAGTTGGAGGATGGAGTTGGGGGGTGGAGTTGGAGGGTGGAGTTGGAGTTGGAAGGTGGGGTTGGAGGGTAGAGTTGGAGTTGGAGGGTAGAGTTGGAGGGAGGAGTTGAAGGGTGGAGTTGGAGGGTGGAGTTGGAGGGTGGAGTTGGAGGGTGGAGTTAGAGTTGGAGGGTGGAGTTGGAGGGTAGAGTTGGAGTTGGAGGGTGGAGTTGGAGCATGGAGTTGAATGGTGGAGGGTGGATTTGGAGTTGGAGGGTGGAGTTGGAGGGTGGAGTTGGAGGGTGGAGTTGGAGGGTGGAGTTGGAGATGGAGGGTGGAGTTAGAGGGTGGAGTTGAAGTTGGAGGGTGGAGTTGGAGGGTGGAGTTGGAGTTAAAGGGTGGAGTTGGAGGGTGGAGTTGAAGGGTGGATGGTGGAGTTGGATTTGGATGATGGAGTTGGAGTTGGAGGGTGAAGTTGGAGGGTGGAGTTGGAGGGTGAAGTTGGAGTTGGAGGGTGGAGTTGGAGTTGGAGGGTGGAGTTGGAGGGTGGAGTTGGAGGGTGGAGTTGGAGTTGGAGGGTGGAGTTGGATTGTGGAGTTGGGGTTGGAGGGTAGAGTTGGAGTTGGAGGGTGGAGTGTGATTTGGAGGATGGAGTTGGAGTTGGAGCGTGGAGTTGGAGGGTGGAGTTGGAGGGTGGAGTTGGAGTGTGGAGGGTGGGTTGGAGGGTGGAGGTTGCAGTTGGAGGGTGGAGTTGGAGTTGGAGGGTGGAGTTGGAGGGTGGAGGTGGAGGGTGGAGTTGGAGGGTGGAGTTGAAGGGTGCAGTTGGAGTTGGAGGGTGGAGTTGGCATTGGCAGGTGGAGTTGGAGGGTAGATTTTGAGTTGGAGTTGGAGGGTGGAGTTGGAGGGTAGAGTTGGAGGGTAGAGTTGGAGGGTGGAGTTGGAGGGTAGAGTTGGAGTTGGAGGGTGGAGTTGGAGTTGGAGGGGGGAGTTTGAGTTGGAGGGTGGAGTTGGAGGGTGGAGTTGGAGAGTGGAGTTGGAGGGTGGAGTTAAAGGGTGGAGGGTGAAGTTGGAGGGTGGAGTTGGAGTTGGAGGGTGGAGTTGGAGTTGGAGGGTGGAGTTGGAAGGTTGAGTTGAGAATTTTTTGATGCAAACCAATATAGTGCTTCACGATTCACCGTATGGGACAGCTATAAGGCTGCACTAAGGGGGGAAACTGCCACATTTGTCGCCACTCGCAAGAAAGAACGAATGAAAACTCATAATCAACTGATAAACGAATTGACACAATTAGAATACAAACATGCCATCCAAATACAACATGGTGAACAGTCCGAGGATACCCTAAGAAAGATCCTAGTGCATAAGGCAGAATTAAATAATGATTTAGCTGTTAAAGCCGCCGAAACTGTCCAAGCTTATCGAAACAAGTCATACGAGGTAGGCGAAAACGTTGGGAGACATCTAGCCTTAAAAACACGACAGACTCAATCCCGTAACACAATACAAAGTATTGAATATTGTGGAAACAAATATACCACCCAGAAAGAAATTGCTAATTGCTTCAAGGAATACTACCAAAAGTTATATCAGAATGAAGATGAACACACGGCTCACGAGATTAAGGTGTTTTTAGATAACTGGCATAGTGAAACGAATATGTTACAACCTGTTGTCGACAACGTGAGGAATGAATTAGAGAAAGAGATCACTAGAACAGAGGTTGAACTGGCAATAGCAGAACTAGCCGCAGGGAAGGCTGCAGGGCCTGATAGGATACCGCTAGACTTATACAAGATACTAGGTAAGATAATAATTCCATTTCTTCACGACTTATTCTTAGGTATCCAATGGCATGGAAAATCCCCAGAGTCATGGAAACAAACAAACATATTAGTTTTCAGGAAAAAGGACAAACCCCCTGAACTAACAATGTCATATAGACCAATCTCTCTGATTAATTCAGATTCTAAAACCTACGTGAAAATTCTTGCCAACCGACTCGGCAAGCACATAGAACAACTAGTGTCTCCATGGCAACACGGGTTCATACCTGGCAAAAGCACCACCGACCATATACGCCGAGTATTAACACTTTTTGATATAATGAAGATAGAGAAAGGTCAAATGTCTTTGGTCTTATTAGACGCCGAAAAGGCTTTTGACCGGGTGTCCTGGCAGTATTTATGGGAGCTCTTAGCTCTTAACAATATCGGTCCGGGGTTTATAAAATCAGTAAAAGCCCTTTATCTAGAACCTAAAGCCAAAATCCTGACCGGAGGTAGCGAGTCCGAAAGTATAAATATCCAGAGAGGGACACGACAAGGGTGTCCGTGTTCACCACTCTTATTCTCACTATACATTAACCCATTAATTATTAAACTATTAACATCACCAGCGATAATTCCAGTAAAAACAAGCATATACAATACCAAAATACTCGCCTATGCCGATGACATAGCGATTCTAACCACCAACCCTACTGAGGCCATAGATGAAATAGAAGTAGTCACTCGAATATTTGGTCTGTATTCAGGCTACTCATTAAATCAAGACAAAACGATGGTAGTCTGTACCAATAACACCCCATACACAGGCCAATATAGAGTAGCAAGCGCAAAATACTTAGGGGTTAACATCTCACCTAATACTAATGACATCATTACATTAAACTACGACCCCTTAGTCACAAAAATAAAAAAAGATCTTCTTAGAGTAAACAACCTCCATCTATCCATAATTGGTAGAACCAACTATATCAAAATGGCAATTTTTCCAAAACTATTATATCTATTCCGAGCAATCCCTTTTCTAATCGATAATACCTATTTGAAGAAGATTGAGCAAGTAATAACATCATTTATTTGGAATTATGGGAAGACAAGAAGGGCCATAACCAAATTGGTGTTGCCAACAGCCCGAGGGGGATTAGCAGTGCCAAATCTAACCTATTACATGTGGGCTGCCATTTTACAACAGATGGCCTTTTTAATCACATCTAAAAATTCAAATCAAAACAGATCTATACATAACATCCCATCTATCTACGAACTGACACTGGGAAACACAGCACGAGGATTATTGTTAAGACAAATTGAGCCATCATATTATAAAAAGATTAAATTTAAAATAGTCACAGATGCATTTAAAATCTGGACCAGAGCTACTAAAATACTTTCAATACCTAAATATACCAAATATACACCCTTATGGCATAGCTTTATAATCCCCCAGTATCTAAATGATAACATTACTAAGCGTTGGGAAAATTTAGGTATTGTTACTATTGGCGATTTCCTAAACTCAGATGGTAGAACAACATTTGATGAGTTACGCCTTAAATATCAGATTCATCCCGCAGACTACCTTAAATTTATTCAAATCTACACATCATTAAGACAACACATCACAAATATCGAGCTACAGTCGCCATCACTACTAAACCTGATGCAGAAATTGTCAATTAGAATTAGCGATATCTATGGGATCCTTATAAACAACCACCCGGATGATCTCGAAAGAATAGAAGATAGCTGGGCTAATAAATTAAATAATCCTAACGTCGACATAGATATGGTGCTACAACTATCCTCTAAAGTCAAACTTGCAAGTAATTTAAAAGCCCAAATCTATAAAACGGTATGCAATCTATATTACACACCATTTAAATTATTTTCATGGGGTAAGGCTAGTCACGATAAATGCCCTAGATGTGCACTCGGCCCCGCAAATTTAATACATATGTTCTACGACTGTCCGAAACTTAAACAACTAAAAGATAGTATAGGTAAATACTGGACCGAGATTTTTGGTTGGGAGATCCAAACCTCATCAACCTTGTTTATATTAGGTTTCGATAGCTCCCTAGAACTTAATAACTCAGAAATCTATACGATCTATCTATCTACCGCTATATACAGAATTATTTAAGCAGCTCGCTGGAAGGATACAGAGGCCCCTACATTTCAGGGATGGATTAATAGACTCCTGGCAATATACAAACAAGAAATAGCGATATACAAAACCAGAGGGAAAAAATCTAGAGCTAAAGGGGAATTGATCTGGGCCTCCATAGCTAACTGGTATGAACAACAAAGGACCTGACTGTAAAGCTATTCAAACTAGCTAGAAATAGCGATCACCTCTATTCAGAGGCGTAGAGTCGGAAAATGAGGTTACACTATATGTTTAATGCTACTGTTTATAGGTTTATTGTTTTCTCATAGCCAATTCTTTCATTAATGTATTATTGTATCTGCCACATATTTACCACATCCAAAATTTCAATGTTCATCAACATCTGTATTTGTACTTAACGTATTATGCTCAGCCTTTCTGCGTTTATATATATATTTTCTTTTTTTCTATTAGAATTTCTACACTATGTATGATCATTGTTGTATATCTAAAGAATGCTCAATAAAAAAAAAAAAAAAAAAGGAAGGTTGAGTTGGAGTTGGAGTGTGGAGTTGGAGTGTGGAGTTGGAGTTGGAGGGAGGAGTTGGAGGGTGGAGTTGGAGGGTGGAGTTGAAGGGTGGAGTTGGAGGGTGGAGTTGGAGTTGGAGGGTGGAGTTGGAGGATGGAGTTAGAGGGTGGAGTTGGAGTTGGAGGGTGGAGCTGGAGTTGGAGGCTGGAGTTGGAGGGTGGAGTTAGAGTTGGAGGGTGGAGTTGGAGGGTGGAGTTGGAGGGTGGAGTTAGAGTTGGAGGGTGGAGTTGGAGGGTAGAGTTGGAGTTGGAGGGTGGAGTTGGAGGGTGGAGTTGGAGGGTGGAGTTAGAGTTGGAGGGTGGAGTTGGAGGGTAGAGTTGGAGTTGGAGGGTGGAGTTGGAGGGCGGAGTTGGAGCATGGAGTTGAATGGTGGAGGGTGGATTTGGAGGGTGGAGTTGGAGGGTGGAGTTGCAGGGTGGAGTTGGAGGGTGGAGTTAGAGGGTGGAGTTAAAGTTGGAGGGTGGAGTTGGAGGGTGGAGTTGGAGTTAAAGGGTGGAGTTGGAGGGTGGAGTTGAAGGGTGGATGGTGGAGTTGGATTTGGATGGTGGAGTTGGAGTTGGAGGGTGGAGTTGGAGGGTGAAGTTGGAGGGTGGAGTTGGAGGGTGAAGTTGGAGTTGGAGGGTGGAGTTGGAGTTGGAGGGTGGAGTTGGAGGGTGGAGTTGGAGGGTGGAGTTGGAGTTGGAGGGTGGAGTTGTATTGTGGAGTTGGAGTTGGAGGGTAGAGTTGGAGTTGGAGGGTGGAGTTGGATTTGGAGGATGGAGTTGGATTTGGAGGGTGGAGTTGGAGGGTGGAGTTGGAGGGTGGAGTTGGAGTGTGGAGGGTGGGTTGGAGGGTGGAGGTTGCAGTTGGAGGGTGGAGTTGGAGTTGGAGGGTGTAGTTGGAGGGTGTACTTGGAGGGTGGAGGTGGAGGGTGGAGTTGGAGGGTGGAGTTGAAGGGTGCAGTTGGGGTTGGAGGGTGGAGTTGGCATTGGCAGGTGGAGTTGGAGGGTAGATTTGGAGTTGGAGTTGGAGTTGGAGGGTGGAGTTGGAGGGTAGAGTTGGAGGGTGGAGTTGGAGGGTGGAGTTGGAGTTGGAGGGTGGAGTTGGAGTTGGAGGGGGGAGTTTGAGTTGGAGGGTGGAGTTGGAGGGTGGAGTTGGAGAGTGGAGTTGGAGGGTGGAGTTAAAGGGTGGAGGGTGGAGTTGGAGGGTGGAGTTGGAGTTGGAGGGTGGAGGTGGAGTTGGAGTTGGAGGGTGGAGTTGGAAGGTTGAGTTGTAGTTGGAGTGTGGAGTTGGAGTGTGGAGTTGGAGTTGGAGGGAGGAGTTGGAGGGTGGAGTTGGAGGGTGGAGTTGAAGGGTGGAGTTGGAGGGTGGAGTTGGAGTTGGAGGGTGGAGTTGGAGGATGGAGTTAGAGGGTGGAGTTGGAGTTGGAGGGTGGAGTACGAGGGTGGAGCTGGAGTTGGAAGCTGGAGTTGGAGGGTGGAGTTAGAGTTGGAGGGTGGAGTTGGAATCGGAGGGTATAGTTTGAGGGTGGAGTTGGAAGGTGGAGTTGGAGGGTGGAGTTAGAGTTGGGGGGTGGAGTTGGAGTTGTAGGGCAGAGTTGGAGGGTGGAGTTGGAGTTGGAGGGTGGAGTTGGAGGGTGGAGTTGGAGTTAGAGGGTGGAGGTGGAGTTGGAGGGTGGAGTTGTAGTTGGAGGGTGGAGTTGGAAGGTGGAGTTGGAAGGTGGAGTTGGAAGGTGGAGTTGGAGTTGGAGTGTGGAGTTGGAGGGTGGAGTTAGAGTTAGAGGGTGGAGTTGGAGTTGGAGGATAGAGTTGGAGAGTGGAGTTGGAGGGTGGAATTGAAGGGTGGAGTTGTAGGTTGGAGTTGGAGGGTGGAGTTGGAGGGTGGAGTTGGAGGGTGAAGTTGGAGTTGGAAGGTGGAGTTGGAGTTGGAGGGTGGAGTTGGAGGGTGGAGTTGGAGTTGGAGTTGGAGGGTGGAGATGGAGGGTGGAGTTGGAGGGTGGAGTTGGAAGGTGGAGTTGGAGTTGGAGAGTGGTGTTGGAGTTGGAGGGTGGAGTTGGAGTTGGAGGGTGGAGTTAAATGGTGGAGGGTGGAATTGGAGTTGGAGGCTGGAATTGGAGGGTGGAGTGGCGGGTGGAGTTGGAGTTGGAGGTTGGAGTTGGAAGGTGGAGTTGAGGTTGGAGGGTGGAGTTGGAGAGTGGAGTTGGAGAGTGGAGTTGGAGGGTGGAGTTGGAGTAGGCGGGTGGAGTTGGAGGGTGGAGTTGGGGGGTAGAGTTGGAGAATGGAGTTGGGGGGAGGAGTTGGAGGGTGGAGTTGGAGTTGGAGGGTGGAGTTGGAGTTGGAAGGTGGGGTTGGAGGGTAGAGTTGGAGTTGGAGGGTGGAGTTGGAGGGTGGAGTTGAAGGGTGAGGGTGGAGTTGGAGGGTGGAGTTGGAGGTTGGAATTGGAGGGTGGAGTTGGAGGGTGGAGTTAGAGTTGGAGGGTGGAGTTGGAGGGTGGAGTTAGAGTTGGAGGGTGGAGTTGGAGGGTAGAGTTGGAGTTGGAGGGTGGAGTTGGAGGGTGGAGTTGGAGCATGGAGTTGAATGGTGGAGGGTGGATTTGGAGTTGGAGGGTGGAGTTGGAGGGTGGAGTTGGAGGGTGGAGTTGGAGTTGGAGGGTGGAGTTAGAGGGTGGAGTTGAAGTTGGAGGGGTGGAGTTGGAGGGTGGAGTTGGAGTTAAATGGTGGAGTTGGAGGGTGGAGTTGGAGTTGGAGGGTGGAGTTGTATTGTGGAGTTGGAGTTGGAGGGTAGAGTTGGAGTTGGAGGGCGGAGTTGGATTTGGAGGATGGAGTTGGATTTGGAGGGTGGAGTTGGAGGGTGGAGTTGGAGGTGGAGTTGGAGTGTGGAGGGTGGGTTGGAGGGTGGAGGTTGCAGTTGGAGGGTGGAGTTGGAGTTGGAGGTTGTAGTTGGAGGGTGTAGTTGGAGGGTGTAGTTGGAGGGTGGAGGGTGGAGTTGGAGGGTGGAGTTGAAGGGTGCAGTTGGGGTTGGAGGGTGGAGTTGGCATTGGCAGGTGGAGTTGGAGGGTAGATTTGGAGTTGGAGTTGGAGTTGGAGGGTGGAGTTGGAGGGTAGAGTTGGAGGGTAGAGTTGGAGGGTGGAGTTGGAGGGTGGAGTTGGAGTTGGAGGGTGGAGTTGGAGTTGGAGGGGGGAGTTTGAGTTGGAGGGTGGAGTTGGAGGGTGGAGTTGGAGAGTGGAGTTGGAGGGTGGAGTTAAAGGGTGGAGGGTGGAGTTGGAGGGTGGAGTTGGAGTTGGAGGGTGGAGGTGGAGTTGGAGGGTGGAGTTGGAGGGTGGAGTTGGAAGGTTGAGTAGTAGTTGGAGTGTGGAGTTGGAGTGTGGAGTTGGAGTTGGAGGGAGGAGTTGGAGGGTGGAGTTGGAGGGTGGAGTTGAAGGGTGGAGTTGGAGGGTGGAGTTGGAGTTGGAGGGTGGAGTTGGAGGATGGAGTTAGAGGGTGGAGTTGGAGTTGGAGGGTGGAGTATGAGGGTGGAGCTGGAGTTGGAGGCTGGAGTTGGAGGGTGGAGTTAGAGTTGGAGGGTGGAGTTGGAATTGGAGGGTATAGTTTGAGGGTGGAGTTGGAAGGTGGAGTTGGAGGGTGGAGTTAGAGTTGGAGGGTGGAGTTGGAGTTGTAGGGCAGAGTTGGAGGGTGGAGTTGGAGTTGGAGGGTGGAGTTGGAGGGTGGAGTTGGAGTTAGAGGGTGGAGGTGGAGTTGGAGGGTGGAGTTGTAGTTGGAGGGTGGAGTTGGAAGGTGGAGTTGGAAGGTGGAGTTGGAAGGTGGAGTTGGAGTTGGAGTGTGAAGTTGGAGGGTGGAGTTGGAGTTAGAGGGTGGAGTTGGAGTGGGAGGATAGAGTTGGAGAGTGGAGTTGGAGGGTGGAATTGAAGGGTGGAGTTGTAGGTTGGAGTTGGAGGGTGGAGTTGGAGGGTGGAGTTGGAGGGTGAAGTTGGAGTTGGAAGGTGGAGTTGGAGTTGGAGGGTGGAGTTGGAGGGTGGATTGGAGTTGGAGTTGGAGGGTGGAGATGGAGGGTGGAGTTGGAGGGTGGAGTTGGAAGGTGGAGTTGGAGTTGGAGAGTGGTGTTGGAGTTGGAGGGTGGAGTTGGAGTTGGAGGGTGGAGTTAATGGTGGAGGGTGGAATTGGAGTTGGAGGCTGGAATTGGAGGGTGGAGTGGAGGGTGGAGTTGGAGTTGGAGGTTGGAGTTGGAAGGTGGAGTTAGTTGAGGTTGGAGGGTGGAGTTGGAGAGTTGAGTTGGAGAGTGGAGTTGGAGGGTGAGTTGGAGTAGGAGGGTGGAGTTGGAGGGTGGAGTTGGGGGGTAGAGTTGGAGGAGGGAGTTGGGGGGTGGAGTTGGAGTTGGAGGGTGGAGTTGGAGTTGGAAGGTGGGTTGGAGGGTAGAGTTGGAGTTGGAGGGTGGAGTAGGAGGGTGGAGTTGAAGGGTGGAGGGTGGAGTTGGAGGGTGGAGTTGGAGGTGGACTTGGAGGGTGGAGTTGGAGGGTGGAGTTAGAGTTGGAGGGTGGAGTTGGAGGGTGGAGTTAGCGTTGGAGGGTGGAGTTGGAGGGTAGAGTTGGAGTTGGAGGGTGGAGTTGGAGGGTGGAGTTGGAGCATGGAGTTGAATGGTGCAGGGTGGATTTGGAGTTGGAGGGTGGAGTTGGAGGGTGGAGTTGGAGGGTGGAGTTGGAGTTGGAGGGTGGAGTTAGAGGGTGGAGTTGAAGTTGGAGGGTGGAGTTGGAGGGTGGAGTTGGAGTTAAATGGTGGAGTTGGAGGGTGGAGTTGGATTGTGGAGTTGGAGTTGGAGGGTAGAGTTGGAGTTGGAGGGTGGAGTTGGATTTGGAGGATGGAGTTGGAGTTGGAGGGTGGAGTTGGAGGGTAGAGTTGGAGGGTGGAGTTGGAGTGTGGAGGGTGGGTTGGAGGGTGGAGGTTGCAGTTGGAGGGTGGAGTTGGAGTTAAAGGGTGTAGTTGGAGGGTGTAGTTGGAGGGTGTAGTTGGAGGGTGGAGGTGGAGGGTGGAGTTGGAGGGTGGAGTTGAAGGGTGCAGTTGGAGTTGGAGAGTGGAGTTGGCATTGGCAGGTGGAGTTGGAGGGTAGATTTCGAGTTGGAGTTGGAGTTGGAGGGTGGAGTTGGAGGGTAGAGTTGGAGGGTAGAGTTGGAGGGTGGAGTTGGAGGGTGGAGTTGGAGTTGGAGGGTGGAGTATGAGTTGGAGGGTGGAGTATGAGTTGGAGGGTGGAGTTGGAGAGTGGAGTTGGAGAGTGGAGTTGGAGGGTGGAGTTAAAGGGTGGAGGGTGGAGTTGGAGGGTGGAGTTGGAGTTGGAGGGTGGAGGTGGAGTTGGAGGGTGGAGTTGGAGTTGGAGGGTGGAGTTGGAAGGTTGAGTTGGAGTTGGAGTGTGGAGTTGGAGTGTGGAGTTGGAGTTGGAGGGAGGAGTTGGAGGGTGGAGTTGGAGGGTGGAGTTGGAGTTGGAGGGTGGAGTTGAAGGGTGGAGTTGGAGGGTGGAGTTGGAGTTGGAGGGTGGAGTTGGAGGGTGGAGTTAGAGGGTGGAGTTGGAGGGTGGATTTGGAGGGTGGAGTTGGAGGGTGCAGTTGGAGTTGGAGGTTTGGAGTTGGAGTTGGAGGGTGGAGTTGGAGTTGGAGGATAGAGTTGGAGGGTGGAGTTGGAGGCTGGAGTTGGAGGGTAGAGTTGGAGGGTGGAGTTGGAGTTGGAGGGTGGAGTTGGAGTTGGAGGGTGGAGTTGGAGGGTGGAGCTGGAGTTGGGGGGTGAAGTTGGAGGTGGAGGGTGGAGTTGGAGGTTGGAGTTGGAGTTGGAGTTGGAGGGTGGAGTTGGAGGGTGGAGTTGGAGGATGAATGGGAGGGTAAGTTTGAGTTGGAGGGTGGAGTTGGAGGGTGGAGTTGGAGGGTGGAGTTGGAGTTGGAGTTGGAGGGTGGAGTTGGAGGGTGGAGTTGGAGTTGGAGTTGGAAGGTGGAGTTGGAGGGTGGAGTTGGAGTTGGAGGGTGGAGTTGGAGGGTGGAGTTGGAGTTGGAGGGTGGAGCTGGAGGGTGGAGTTGAATGGTGGAGGGTGGAGTTGGAGTTGGAGGGTGGAGTTGGAGGGTGGAGTTGAATGGTGGAGGGTGGAGTTGGAGTTGGAGTGTGGAGTTGAGGGTGAAGTTGGAGGGTGGGGGTGGAGTTGGAGGGTGGAGTTAGAGGGTGGAGTTGAGGTTGGAGGGTGGAGTTGGGTGGTGGAGGTGGAGTTGGAGGGTGGAGTTGGAGTTGGAGGGTGGAGTTGGAGGGTGGAGTTGGAGGGTGGAGTTGAAGGGTGGAGGGTGGAGTTGAAGTTGGAGGGTGGAGTTGGAGTTGGAGGGTGGAGTTGGAGGGTGGAGTAGGAGTTGGAGTTGGAGGGAGGAGTTTGAGTGTGGAGGGTGAAGTTGGAGGGTGGAGTTGGACGGTGGAGTTGGAGTTGGAGGGTGGAGTTGGAGGGTGGAGTTGGAGTTGGATGGTGGAGTTGGAGGGTGGAGTTGGAGGGTGGAGTTAGAGTTGGAGGGTGGAGTTGGAGGGAGGAGGTGGAGTTGAAGTTGGAGGGTGGAGTTGGAGTTGGAGGGTGGAGTTGGAGTTGGAGGGTGGAGTTGGAGGGTGTATTTGGAGTTGAAGGGTGGAGTAGGAGTTGAAAGGTGGAGTTGGAGGGTGGAGTTGGAGGGTGGAGTTGGAGGGTGGAGTTGGAGTTAAAGGTTGCAGTTGGAGGGTGGAGTTGGAGGGTGGAGTTGGAGGGTGGAGTTGGAGGGTAGAGTTGGAGGGTGGAGAGAGGGGTAGGGATGAGAAAACAAGAAAAGCGGACATCAAAGGAAGGGTGGGAGGGAAAGAGCATATGAGGTGTGAGTGAACGAAAGTTAATTGCTGTAAGAGGGGGAGCAGGAAGTGAGGCCAAGCGCGCGCTGGCGAAAGCAGTCTCCTGCTTTAAAGTCAATGCCAGATGCCTGCTTCGCACTTTAAAGCCTCACATGCACTGGCCATAAACCACATTCCAGAGGTCTTTGGTAGACTTTTCTTTTCCCCTTACTATAATCTCGCATAGCGATTGCTTACGCAATAGCTAGGCTCGACCTAATGAGGGGCATCAATCAGATCAAAACTATTTTTTTCATAGTGACTTGCAAAACCCACCACAAAGATTGTGTGAATATATTAACATTGAAGGCAAATACTGAACCATCTACTGCCCTAACCTCTGCAGGAACATTCTTAGTGATCAAAGGTATCTCTAATAATTGTCCAAACTTAAGAACCATATAATTCCCTGAGACACCTAAACCTGACCTGAAGTCCTGAAACCAATTCACCTTGTTCATTGGATAAAATAATTTTGTTAGGAACTGCTAAATGAGTAATCAATCACTACATAGTATTAGCTGCCTATTTTGTGACAAACTGCTTATCTTCACTCAACAAGGCAGCACCATTTATTGTCGAGGCACTCAGATTTCCACTGGTTGTAACCTTTCTAACTGAAGGCATCTGTATGTGACTCTTGAAAATTCTATGTTTACTGTGACAATCTTTTAGATAATATCCAGATTTACCACAATACAAACACATTCTTTGCACACATCTTCTTTTCGTTTCTTCCTTTTTTCAAAGCTCATATCATAATAAATTGCAAGGATTAAAAATAAAAAAAGACTGTTATGAACGGAGGTTTACTCCCTGGGGCGGGGCCTATGTTGGCACCGCAAATGTCACATCTGCTGCTGACTACGCCAACAATACGATGCAGTGCCAAACAATGCCAACTACCAGCATGCAAGGGGAAATTGCAAAAAATGATTCAGGATGCAGTCTGACACTATGGAATATTCTCATATAAAGAATCAGCGTCTAGAGAGAGTCTCTACCAGCTAAAGCGTTATGGAATGTAAGTAACTTGTTTGTCAAGATGTTAGTTTTCACCTCTGTTGTAGGTAGGGTCAGGTCAAGGACCTCCTCAGATCCTAGGCACCACAGACATAGTTCATGGGGATCTGTCACAGACATTGGTTTTCAACATTCCCTGAAATGTTTAAGCCCTGTTGTTTTGGTAGGTGACATATTGTCCCTGGGACTCTGAAAAAGAACGTTTTGGGAGAAAAACAGTTGTCAAAGAGAGGAGGAGTAAGCTCTGTTTCCGCCTCAAAAAGTATGTATACAAAGGAACTGGCATCAGCACACCTGAATGTAGTTATTTACACCCAAGTCTTCTGGAGTGGAACAACGTCAGCACGGAGGTGCACAACGGCATCTACTGGTATACAAGAGTACTGCTGCTTTTAAATATCTGGATCCAGTCTGATGCCTACCAGAAGGCTTAAAACAGCAGCATGTATTGCCAATTTTATTTGCTCTAGCATCATCCATGTAGCCATGACTGTCACAGCAACCTGTTGCTTTCATTGAACGCCCAAGTCATACTTTCCAACCATTCAGTAAAAGGTGGAAATCCATTAAGGAACTATTTGTCTCATCATCTTAAGAAAAGAATGGTAATTATTCTAGCTTCTTTCTGCCATGTCAATGAAAATCTCAGTTTTTGTCAAGACCGTAGGGAAGGATTATGCATAGTTTAAAGCGTACTCACCACCGACTATACTGCATAGCTTTAAAATAAAACCACTTAAATGTAGAATACCCACACCACTTGACATCCTTGAAAATGCTGTCCAATCTAGCTCCCACTACCAGGGCTTTTAGTGCCTTGGAAACTCCTGTTGATTGTGGCTCAAACCTGCACATTTCAACCCTCCCTTGTTCAATCATCCACCTGATGCATCTGTTTAAGGCAGATGAAGACATTGTAGTGCCGACTGGTCTTGATTCTGTTGTCCTCTTGAAAGTTGTATGAAGTGTGTATCAATAGCAAATTGATGTTGCTAGAAAGCATGTAAGAAAGTCTAAAGACACTGGAGGAAAGGTTTTTAACTCAAACCCTAATAAGAATGCCATTTCCAGATTTTAAAACCTATAAAATAGCCATTAAAACAAAACATTCGACTCACTTTGTGCTCAGAGTAATCAGTTCACCTCTCGGACTAGACAGATTTTGGAGATTGTTAGAGAGTTTGGCCCACTCACTGTGAAAGATGTAAGTCTCTGCCCTCCTACGCTTTATACAACCAACTCTATCACTTTTTTGCAGGAAGCATTTTAGAAATTAGCTCACCCTCTGCAGACCCATCAATAACATATTAACTGGACCCTACTTCTGAAGGAAACACTTTTATGCGTTTTAAGCCTATAAAATTGGAAGAGCTAATTGAGCAGCTGAAAGAGATATTATCAAGATCTCTTCGGGATATCTGTAAGATGAAGATCATTCACACAGTTTGTGAAATTATTTGAATTAAACTTACAGAATTAATGTATCAGGCCAGGTACCTAATGGGTGGGAAAATACTGCTCTCTTTGGAGCATAATTAAAGTTTACGTCAATTACCGACCTGTATCATTTTTATCGTTTGCCACCAAACTGATGCAAAGCCTGGCTAATAATCAGTTATCAAGTTATATGGAAAATAATTGCTCAGTCCGCAACAATCAGGTTTTAGACCAATGCACTCCTCTGATTAAGTCTTGACGTCCCTGTTGGATGCCCTCCATCTGTTGCATTCCTGATTCTTTTAGGCCTTTTGGCTTGTTTTGAATCTGTTTCCTATCCAGTGCTTAACGTGGATAAAATCAAACTTAGTAGTGGGCAACAAACTAAACAGCTGGGCTAACAATTGTTGGCTGGATAATCAATCATATAAGTCAAATATCACACGAGTTCCTCCAAAAGTTTCTTTAACCAATAAATGATGAAGTTGGCACAATCTGGAGTGTTATCAAAGGGTAAAAAGCTTTAGAGCAAGGGGATCTGGAAAGCCCATATTGCTGCAACATTAGGATTCAAGGTCTTGCGTGAGTGGGAAAAGATATTCAGAATTACATTCAGAAGCTACTCCCACATATCTTGAACAACATCGTTAACATGCACTGTACATACATATGTTTGAATGTTCCTCACCCATTACTGTACCCTTATGTGATGAGTTCCAACACCTACAGGAGTCCTGCACGTGTCTTGCATAATTATGTAATGGTTATTTTGCCTCCCAAAACTGTATCCCTCTTACCCAAAATTATGAAGCGCTCTGATACCCGTAAGGGTCACGTTGGCGCTATACAAAACTTTATAAATAAATGTTTGTGCCTTGCGCACCAGACTCAAACATTTTACCGCTGACCTGACTCTGTGAAATATCTAGTCTGTTATGTGACTTGTTCACCAGCCATTAATATTTTGCTATGTATGACTATAAGGGAGAGCCATTAGCATGAATTCCGAATTCCAAATCCTGGTATTGCTATGACAGAAAAACTGGGAGAAAAAAGTTGTTTCATACTGTTGAAAACTGATAAATCAGTTCCAAGTTATCCTGCCATGGCTCTCAGAGAGCCTGTCAGCATTGAATGAAGAGCAGAGAGCACAACTTGGAGCAAGGAAGGAAAGGAAAGCTCTAGAGAGAAATGTGGTAGGGTAGCCAGAGGCCAGGAATAATGTTTTTATATTTTGGCAGGAGAAAGATTTAAAGAGAGGTGTGGTGGGAGGCAAAATACCAGGCTTATCAGTGAGTAAGGCAATGGCTTTTGCCTCAGGGTTCTGAGATGCATCATAGACAGGGCCAGACTGGGCATAGCGGGCACTAGGTTTTTCTCCGGTGGGCCGCCAGTGTGAGGGATGGTTTTTGGCCTTTGGGGTGTTGTTTTTGTTACTGGGCCGTTTTTGCAGTACAGGTATAATATCGGACCCTGTAACAAAATCGTCCGAAACCGGCACTGGCAAACAGCTCGGTCGCACCCCTAACCCCCCAGGCGGTCCGCCGAGCACTTTGCCGGGTCTTGTTTTGGTTCTCAGTCCAGCCCTGATCATAGACAACTCAAGCTTCCATCTCATCATCTATTTGATGCTACCTAGGACCCCTGCGTGCAAAACATGGCAGTTGTGTTAAAGGATCGCTAGTCCGAAATGTTTAGTTGATGCATGAGAAATTGCAAGAGATCTAATTCAATAATCAGCTTCAAAATGTATTAGTGGGTTAAACGGATAGTTTCACTATAAATATTATTCCGCTAATAGGAACAAAACAACATGTAAAGGGCGATGGCCCTTTGTGGTTCAACTTAAATTTGAAGAACTGTAAAGTGTCCTTTATGGTTAAATTATTTTGGGGAAAATATACAATTGATGATGGCACTTTGTTGCAATAACTTTTTTTTGCAAGGTGCACATGAAATTCCTATGGTTTTGTTTAGCCTAAGAGTGTTATGTTAAAATGTCTGATTTAAGCACCATTAGCGACAATCATTTGAAAAGGTCTGGATAGAGATAATTGAAAACCCTGCGTCACTGCCCCCTCTGCCACAAAGGATAGATTCATTCTGAGGTCATCCATGTCGGCTCATTTAAAAGAATTCTTAGCACCTGAGAGACCTTCCAGGCATGTACTGATAACTCTGCCTTGGCTCCATTCATAAACAATTAATTTAAACTGACCAAGCGTTAGAAACTGGGTGGGAGGGGTGGAAGCGCCACTCAAGTAATAAACATAATCCTTGCCTGGTTAACCACAAAAGTCACTAAGTAAACCTGTGCTTACCCTCAAAATCACTTATGCTTAAGATAGGGTTAATGTGTATAGTACTTATGCAGCACGCAAACAAAGTAATAAAGTGATAACACAACGCAAGACAAATCCCAAATCTATTGAGGTTGCTAGAGCTTCTCTTTGGCAGTCAGGTTCAGGTTTTAAAGTCTTTATTGCGATTTTTACATCATAAAAGACAGCTTACGACAGAATAAAAATAGGGATAAAACATACATGAATACTAATTTAAAATCATCATAGTTACATAGACAATTTATCGTTAAAAAAGAATTAAACAGTGTGACAAAGATCGCATATACAAAAAACCCGGAAAAAAATTATTAAGAATCAGAATGCCTGCAGATGTCTGGCTCTAATAACCCATGCCCAGCCCAGAAATTTGGCAACACCCACGACCACCACCTCAGAGGTGGTCGTGCGTAGCGCCCACAACGTCTCGGCACTCCCTCAGAATCTGAGATGGTAACAGATGGGCCTAATCCATTTGTTTCTTGGTACGTAATATGCAGGGCATGCAAATAAAGTGTCCAACACTCTCCTTATGGTCAATGCACCAAGGGCAACAATCAGGTAGGAGGGCGGACCACTTCTTAGTAAAAGACCTTAAAGGCAAAGAACCAACTCGGAACTGGTGGTAAAGCTTTTTATCTAATGTCTTAGTTATGACGTCCCAATAGTTCTCAAAAGAGGGATCCAATTTGTGGGACAGGAATCTACCAGTTAGGCTGGTGACATCTGAGTATATCAGAGTAAATCTGAAAACTTGGTCGATGGTGCTGGTACCTGATCTAAAGCTGGCCTGCAAGGGAGACAGAATGCTTTCCATCTCCATCCAGCCCTGGACTCTAGCAAGGACCATCCTAGCAATGATTTTTTGTAGGGAGTCGATTAAACTTATGGGGCGGTAATTGCCCGGGACCGAACGGTCCCCTTTTTTAAAGATGGGAAGAATTTCCGCCCCCTTCCAGGAGACCGGAATCAGTGCCCCCTTAGCAATGGCATTCGCTACCAAAGTTATGTAGGGAACCCAGATTTGGAGATTAGTTTTAAATAAATCAGCCGGGATGGAATCCATCCCTGGCGCTTTCCCACGCTGAACCAAACGGATTGCAGACTCAGTTTCTAAAAGCGTAAAAGTTAACACTTGATTGTGGGTGGGGAGTGAGATTTCCCACTTAGCTTGTCCAGTGCAAGATTCCAAATCAGGATCCATAAACCTGTGCTTCCACAGACACATGATTAGCAGGGATTTGTGAATCGGGGTTTCTACCCCACTTCACTATTTCCCAAAATCTAACCTGGTTAGAGGAGCTACAAGCCTCTAGGAGATCTGACCAATGGCTTTCATCCCACTCTTTTTTCGCCTCCCACTGTACTTTTTTGTACCTTAAGCGTGCCCCTTTTATATCACTGGTAATCCTGGATTTAATTGCTTTAATTAAAGCGCTATGCGCAACCCTGCAGTTTTTGTTATACCATTTTTCCTGAAAGCCCTGTGCCTTCGCCTTTCCTCGTGTTAATGGGAGGGTTAGAAGGGCTTTAGTTTATTAAAACACTGTTCGTGGAGGTCACAGATCTGGTCAATAACAGCCTCTGTGGGCGATAATTTCAAGATATCACTCAGAGTCGATGATACTACCTCCGATATACCATCTAGGAGGGAGGTATTCTCCACAACCCTTGACCAGTTAAGCCTTCTTCTATGATTAGTCAGGAGGGCATCTGCCGTTTGGTATGTTACAAAGGTAGACCTACCGGGGTCACCAGGGAGTCTTAAACTAAGAGACAATGGGTTATGATCACTTTCGGGGCGAAGCATGACTTCCATGTCGTCCAGAAATGACCAGTATTCCATTTTTAGCAGAATATAATCTATTCTGCTTTTACTAACCCAATTGTCAAAAGTAGGTTTACCGGCCTTGTCAGAGGCCGTACGACCGTTGGCTGCTCTCAGCCCCCAGTCCACACACAACCCCACCCAATGTAGTGCCGCCTCTGTACCCCTTTTAATGTTATTCAAGGACAGCATCGGGATATTCCATACAGTGTCGTCCTCCAACCCCAGGTCCTCCCCCGCACTGAGCAAAGGTTCAAAGGTGCAGTTAAAGTCCCCCGCTAAAATGAGTAACTTATCTCTCCCTATCCCTTCAAGGTAGGAATCTAACGCGTTTAATATAGCAGGACTACGCCCTCCAGGGTGACCTCGGGCATAGATGTTAATAACTACTACATCCTAGCAGTTTTCCTTACATAATTTAATTCCCAGGAGATCCGGGTTATCCACGTCAATTTCCACTGGCCTGTAGCCAATGGACTGTTTGACCCAGATAACTAGGCCCCCTGAGGCTCTGCCCTTATGACCCTTCACTGCTGGTTTGAAAAAATGTAAAAACCCCACCCTATAGATTGGGCCGGGAGTCCAACTCTCTTGAAACAATAAGATGTCATAGGTGTCAATGAACTCTACCCAATCCTCTGAGCCCAAGCGCCCCTTTAGCCCCGCTATATTCCACAAAGCTAATTTAAGCGACACTGCCTGACTGGGGGTGCAGTGACATTCTGGACACATTGAACCACTCCCAAAATCTCGCTCTTGTTGGGTTGAAGACCCACCTCCAGATTGACATCCATCTTATGTATTGGGGCTGTCCCCTTCTCTATCTCCAGGGTACCTCCCCCCAGACTCAATGCCGTGTTACAGTCTACGTCAGCCCCGCCTACACAATTGCTGGGATCACTCTCACTTCCAACAGTAGGATGAAGTCAATCGATGCCCTCCAGACCAGAAAGGGATTCGAAGCGGTTAAACAGTATGGGACAATACGGGGTAAGGGGAGTTCTATCCGCTTGGGACCTCCTAATAGGTCTTCTTGGAATCATATGGTTAGGAGGAAACTCACAGAAACGATTAGGATAGAAATACCCAAGGCCCAATGTCTGCACATCACCCAATCGGCCAAACCTTGCTTTCCTGCGTATAAAATCCACAACCCAAGGGTCCTTGAAAGATATAATTACACAATCCCCTTCTAAGTCCTTAGTGCAGTGGCCCACCCAGTCAACTCTTCTCACATACAATATGTCTGTGGAAGAGAACGGGGGAGGGGGCGATGTTTATTCAGCCAAAATACAACTTTGTTTTTGAGGTCCCCAAAGTGTTCAGTTTGATCCTCCCTAATGGGTGCGACACCTGTTAGGAAGATCGTGTATCGGGTGGCTTCAGCAGGTAAATCTGTGTAGGGGGCCCCCGTTTTTTGGCCTTCAAAAAGAGTATCGAGGGATTGGTGGTTCTACTCCCTGATACTCCGTTACTTCTTTTGGGCTGTGTAGATGTATTGGAATCACCCCTCACATGGGTTTGGGCCAACGTAGCCACAACGGGCTTAGGGGTACCCATCTGACCCAAGTGGTTGGGTTTGGAACTAGCCTTCTTTGGGACCTGTAAAGTCGTGGCCAATGTGGGTATGTTATCATTATTCGTGATTCCACCCCTTGCCCCTGACCCTTCGGGTTTATTTAGAACAGACCTTATGGATGCTGGCTTAGCGGGTACTATAGGTGGCAACTTACCCGTAGCCACTGCTCCCTGTGATCTAGAATTGCTAGAGGGGATCGGGTTCGCCAGAGCACTTTGAGAATTAACTAGTTTTTTTTTAAAAGACCGGTATTGGTGTTGACAAAATTCTCAAGTGCATCCAATTTTGAGGTCATTAATCTAGTTCTTTCCAAAACGGGCAGTAAGAGGGTTTTAAATAAAGATTCCATTTTACCCAACAAGCCATCGTCACTATTATAGCACGTGGGACAAGGATCTGAAGACCCATAAGGGTAATTTGGAGGGTGCAGGGGATCATTTAAGACCGTGGTAGTGAGAGGGATAGTGATAGCTTCTGGAGTAATATTTGGCTGAGATATACCATTTGTTTTTGGAATCTTGGTTACACCACCCCTCTGGCGACCCTTACGTCTTTTCCTCTTGCGTGATAAGTTTCTCATGGGGTCCTCATCCGAGGAAGAATCCAGCTGAGATTGGCTAGCCAGAAGCACACTACCCTCCGCCCCACTGCCGTGTGCATTGCCAGGGTTGATCTCACTGTCAGAGGAGATCAAAGACAAGCCCTCCCCCTCCCGCCTCATAATGCACATCCACCGGTGCTGCGACCAAAAGAAGACTAGCACCCGGTGCCGATGCCTCAGGACTAGGTATAGTAGCAATGGTGCCCAACGAAGAGCGTTTCCCACCGACTAGATCAATTGAAAGTCGTTTTTCAGCCATAGCTATCTCTTTTTCCAGAATATCTTTTGCCCTGGTAATAAATGCATCCAAAGGGCCAGAGACCACCCCCTTGGTGGTCTGCAGCTGAACAGTTCGTTCTTTTCCAGAGCGTAGAGGCATAATTAAACCAATGACATAAAAAGATATATCTAGTTATTACAACAAATCAAACAAATCAAAAGGGGGGTGGCCCAACCCAACCTCGGCCGACCACGGACGGCCACAGACGGTCCCGCCCTTGTCCCGGGCTTCTCTCGGCACGCTCCCGCATGCTCCCGCGCAGCGGGGTTAGTGGCCGGCTTAAATAGGGAGGGATATGTCCGGGGGTCGTGTCCAGCAGGGAGAGCGGCCCAGGTGAAAGAGATTGGGCACACAGGGACTCCTGGGAGATGGAGTCCCTGCTTCAGCGCTCGTAGCCCTGCTCCGCCGCAACACAGCCCACAAATTTCCTCCTCGGATGTGCAGTCCCTTAAACAGCTCCCGATGGTGACAGATGCGCTGCGGGACCCGCACAGCGGGTCCGGCGAGTGGTAGAAGGTTTGACGATGGCAAAGCAAAGAAGCAGCAGCTAGGGTCCAGCCACATCGTTCGAAATATCAAGGTTGGTGTCCCACCAGGACGATACAGGCAACCACTTTTACCTCGGTGGGCGGGGGGCGTGTCCAGCAGGGAGAGCGGCCCAGGTGAAAAAGATTGGGCACACAGGGACTCCTGGGAGATGGAGTCCCTGCTTCAGCGCTCGCAGCCCTGCTCCGCCGCAACACAGCCCACAAAGTTCCTCCTCGGATGTGCAGTCCCTTAAACAGCTCCCGATGGTGACAGATGCGCTGCGGGACCCGCGCAGCGGGTCCGGCGAGTGGTAGAAGGTTTGACGGTGGCAAAGCAAAGAAGCAGCAGCTAGGCTCCAGCCACAGCGTTCGAAATATCAAGGTCGGTGTCCCCTCTTTGGCAGTCATTGCAGTCTACTGTGCTGGTGCTGGTTATCTTGACTGGGAGTGAATGTTTGATTCATTCAGCTCTCCGTCCATCATTTGTTTGCTGAGCACTTTTGCCGTAAGTGGGATGAGTAAGCCTAGTTGTGTGTCCTATACTGACCGTGCCACTGGATTTAAGCTAGCCTAGCTGATGATGGGTGATGCTCCGAAATTGGTCCTACGATACTTTTTTCTGGTCCAAGGAAGGCCTTGCTTGACAGTACAGGCTGGACCGTTCCCATGAGAAGCAGGATCAACACTGATTGGTATATGGCTGGGTCTAAACTGGCATGGCATGGAGAGCAAAAGAGCAATGGGTTTAACCCACATTTCTTAACTGGGGATGAATGTTTGGTTCATTCAGCATTCCTTCCATCATTTGTTTGCATGGCACTTTTCACCCTAAGTGAGACGGGTATGCCCAGACATGGGTCCCTTGCTCACTGTCGCACTGGATTGAAGCTACAATGGCTGATGAGGGGTGATACTCCGAAATCGGTCCTAGGATGTGTGTGTCTGGTCCGAGGATGGCCTGGCTTTTCAGTTCGGTCTAGACTGTTACCATGAGACGCAGGTTCAAGACTGTTTTCTATTTGGCTGGGTCTAAACTGGGTTGACATAGTGAGCACAATAACGATGGCTATAACCCAGATCACTTGACTGGGGGTCAACATTTGATTCATTCAGCATTCGGTCCATCATTTGTTTGCTCTGAACTTTTCACGTTAAGTGGGATGAGTAAGCTCAGATGTGTGTTCCTTGCTGACTGTGCCACTGGATTCAAGCTAGCTTGGCTGATGAGGGGTGATGCCCCGAAACCGGTCCTAGGATGCTTGCTTCTGGTCCAGAGAAGGCCTTGCTTGACAGTTCGGGCTGGACTGTTTCCATGAGGAGCAGGATGAAGACTGATTTGTATATGGTTGGCTCTAAGCTGGGGTGGCATGGTGAGCAAAGGAACAATGGATTTAACCCAGATCTCTTGACTGGGGATGAATGTTTGAATAATTCAGCATTCCAGCCATCATTTGTTTGCATAGCACTTTTCACCCTAAGTCGGACGGGTATGCCCAGACATGGGTCCCTTGCTCACTGTCGCACTGGATTGAAGCTAGCATGGCTGATGAGGGGTGATACTCCAAAATCGGTCCTAGGATGCTTGTGTCTGGTCCAAGGATGGCCTGGCTTTTCAGTTTGGTCTAGACTGTTACCATGATAAGCAGGGTCAAGACTATTTTGCATATGGCTGTGTCTAAACTGGGATGGCATTGGGAGCAAAATATCGATAAATTTAACCCAGATCTCTTGAGTGGGTATCAATGTTTGATTCATTCAGCAGTCCATCCATCATTTGTTTGCTGGATCTAGGAGCGGACATGAAGAGCAGGTCGTCGCAGGAGATTCACGCTGGCAGGCATTGCAGATGGTTGTCGGGTGACATGAGGAGTCCATTCGCAGTCGCACAGTGGCCAAAATCTTCAGAATCTTCACCTGGGACTCAGGACTTGCGGTTTCAGACAAGAAGGGAACACTCTAATGCTAGCCAAGGGTCCATGACTTGGATGGGCACCTATTTGGGATCAGAGTTCACTCCAGCAGAGGCCGGCAGCAGAGCTCAGGCAGGCCCAGTTGGTGCTGGTCTGCTTTGCTGTTGCAGGGAGGCTCCTGGAAGCATGCCTTGTCCCTTTAGCTCAAACAGGAGGTCAGTCAACTGACTCTTGGAGTCACTTCTATAGAGCCTGAGCCCAAGTCAAGCAGGTCCAATCTTCCGTCTTCAAATGGCAGGACAGTTCTTCTTCCTAATCTTACACAGGTCAAGGAATGTTCTGGTGAGAGGTTTTGAAGGTACCACTTATATTTTCAGTGCCAGTCTGCAGGTGAGGGACGTCCCATTTGTGAAATGTCACTCTTTCCTATATTTGGCTCAAAACTGTCCAGGGTGACAAAGGGGAGACAGTGAATCATGCCTTTAAGATATTCTCATTATCAGGGCATGTAAAACTGAAGTAAACCTTTGCTACTTTTTAAATACACTGCACCCTGCCATATGAGCTATTAGGGCTTGCCTTAGGGGTGACTTATAAGTATTAAACAAGAATGCATTGGACTAGCAAAAGGCATGTTGTGCCTGGTTGAAACGGAAGTTTAGTTAAAAACTGTACTACAGATTTAGGGGCAGAAGTAAGATATGTTTTGCAGTGCTACCTTAATTAGGAAGAGGGGGGCACAAAGAGTACTGCAGCCCACTAGTAGCATTTAATTTGTAGGCAGTGGGTACATTTAGTGCCATGTACTAGGGTTTTACAAGTAAATGAAATGTACCAGTCAGGTGGAGGCCAATTTTACTCTGTTTTAAAGGGAAAGCACAATCGGTTTACCAGTGATTATCAGGAGCAATGTGCACAGAGTCCTAAAAGCCAACATAACTGTGTTCAGCGAAGGAAGGCAAACATATGGGGTGACCTGGCTTAGAGGGCAAGTTCGAACACCAACTCATTCTGTTCCTGCTTTTAACATTTAGAACTCATATTACCAGCCCGCTAAATAGTAATATTTCTGGAGGTTGTAAGGCTGACCAAGAGATATTGAAACCATCACCACTAACATTGATTAGATGCAAATAGACCTCATAGGTATCTAACCTTTTCCTATTTGATAGGTCGACAAGCCCAACCCTAACATCAACATATATTAGATATCTCTAGATGGTAAATAGTGTTTGAACAGAACACAAGTAATCTTTCTTCTTTTCTCCACAGCCTATACGTTTTTCTCCTATACCTTACCAATGCACAGGTTCATAACACGGGTGTACAGCCTGACAGCCCTCAAACACAAGACTCACATGAACAGACAGAAGGAAGAGCAGAGTTTAATAACAACAATACCAGCCCAACAGTGCAGCAACAAACACAACTTACCAAAAAACGAAATAGCTAAGCAAAAACTAGAGATTCCTGTAACATTTTGAGGACAATAAATCAACAAAAGTATTTTTCACTTCAGAACATCAACTCTGAACCACTAAGGGAATGTTTGACAATGAAAGAAATTTACAAATTAGGTATGTCGTAAGATGTACAGACTTCAGCCCCTATCAATTAAAACACTTCACGCTCAATTACCACATTTATAGATGTTTTGAAAATATACAAGCAAACACTACCAATCATAAACAAATTAAACATGTAAACATAAATAATAATCTTTTTTTGAAATGAGAAATCATCTAATCTGGTGCTTAGTGAACAAAATTCTATGGGTACTTAATTTAAAGCTAAGAAAGAAGAGGATCAGACAGACATCTATGATTGTCGTAGGAACTATTATAGATAACAATAAAACTACATACTCAAGAGGTGGGTGTTTGAATGTATGTGTTTGTGTACCTAGATAATTCATGTTGTTTACTGAGAAATAGATGGCTGGAAAGTCATGTGTGTTCCATTGAAATAAATTGAGTGCAATGCTAGTATGAAAAGTAAACCTGCATATTTTTCATACAGATTAATAAAATTTAAAAAAATACTCATTAGCATAACTCATATGTAAAACATGTTCCTCTATATTATTAAAGAGATGTAATATCACGGTTTCTTTAATCCTAAACCTACACTTTTAACCCTCTTCACCATAACCTTAAAAGATTCCGGAAATACATAAGCCCTACCCTTAGGCCCTATACCTTATACTCAATGTGTTAATCTCTGTTCCCCTAATCCATTAACCCTATACCCAAAAGTGTCAATCCTAATACCGTATGTCCCACAATATTAAACCCTAACACCTATAACCGTCATAACCCTCACTCCTAACCTTTTCACTCCTTCACATTATACCCAAAACCCTTAAAACTTAAATCTGTACCTCAAAATCTTAACTATTATACCCTAAACCTCTAACCTAAAACCACATTACCTCACATCTATTCCCCTAATGCATAAACACTAGTCCCTGAACTTTAACGTAAAGTTTCATCATTTGTCCCCAGTATGTGTGTGTGTTTTTGTATTTGCACATGTATTCTATAAATACACAGGCCTTTTGGAGGTAGAACAATGTCTATATTCTATTTAAGTTTAATATTAACACAATGTTTTAGATTCAAAACATCACAGATATCCCATCCATCAAATTCCAAGTGTATTATAATCTAAAGCACTTGTAACATTGGGGAAGAAGTATCTGTCACATTTTGACTGAGTATCCCATCCACAAACCTCTAAATAAGACCCTCGGTCAAGCACTCTTAACACATAAATGACCTTACCAGTTGTAGTAGTATTCAAGCTCACTAATAAATGTCAGTGTTTAAAGAAATTGCAGCTCTCACAAGCTAATACAGCTCCAACCGCCTCCTTCCAAGTCTCCAAGGAAAGTGACCACTGCACCAGAGATCTAGAACTCTCAGCCTCAGTTTCCTAGGCAGCACTAATGGAGCCCTTATGACACTATCAGCAACCATCTGCTTGTTATGTTTCTATTTCTGCTCCTTGGCAATGTCTGATGATGTCACACACACAGAATCTGGAGAGGTTGGAAGATGAGTTGAGAATCCTGGTGTGTGGGAAATTCCAACAAACAAAAGAAGCAGGATTATCCTTATTTAAAATGCAGAAAGGTCATCGTTCCTCAATATGGGAATGCCCACATGATTTCGAATTCAGGTAAGCTTTGTTCCAGTGGCACAGTGTCACTGAAACCACGTCTGGACATACACTGTATCACAGGAACAAAGCTATACCTATTTGATGAGCCCTAACCAGGGTAAAACCACTCCTGGGTTGCTTGGTTCCGGTTCAGGGAGAACTTAGCCTGTTCTCATTGGAGCAGAGTCAAGAGTGATTTGCATAGGGTTGGATTCAAACTTAAGTGGCATGGTATGGAAAATAATGATGGATTGGGATGTGGCCCAAGTAATTACCAATAAATGAGATTAATTCAAACATTCCATGCATCACTTTTCTGTACACTTTAATGAAAAAGCATACATTGTTTATTAACCATGTACATCATGGGAAGGGTTTCCTAATTTACAGTTATATTTGTTGTCAATTCTTGTGGAGTATTGTTATTTTTTTTCAATGTTTTAAACCATTTGAAAATGGTTGTAATAACCAAGCGTTCAGTGTGCAATTTGCACACTTTTGACATGTTGTAATATTTTTTGGTCACTATTTTCTGTTGCTTTTATTATGAAGTATTATGATAGCAATATTGTTTGATATATCTTTGCTTTATTTCCTGCCTAATGCCTCTGCATTAAACCTGGACGGAGTTTAAGGAGTTGCACTATGCGGCACTATGCGAACTGCAAACAAATCTCCACCGCACTATTCAGAGCTATGCGAGTGGCGGAGTATGATGGGAAAATACTGTTTGCAGTGATTGGACAGTGCCGGATTCTTGTCCGCACTGTGCAATCATTGCGAACGGCACCATGCACAGTGCAAGTGGTCCCTGCTTTCCTTTTGTGCCGCTCAAGTAGATTTTTACTCGAGCGCCAGCTTTCTTAACGGGAACGGGCAGTTTCTCAACGCGAGCTGCCACAAGCATTCGCGACCACTTGCAAGAGAAACCTGTTGCCCCCTGTATTGAGAAATCTTGCCGGGATGTTGATTTTCCAAGCTCGCGCTCGCCAACTTGATGTTGACGATCGCTAACGAGGTAAAAAACTCTGCTACACAACGCGAAGTGGAGTTTTTGGGAACTCAGTGATCTCCGCTTAACGCGGAGTGCAGGAAAAGTAAGGTTCAAGAAACGCTTAGGAAGACGCGTTTCAGCCTTCACATGGCTTCATCAGTGCTGGTTTCAATGGCTCCTTCTTCCAGGGGGGCCAAACGCACAGATTTAAATATCGTGGCCACTCCCCACCAGGTGGTCTCTCGCCCCTCCTCAGCCCAACGATGTTCAGGTGTCCTGCGCTCAAACCAACCAGGCAGATGCATGCTGGGGCTGGGAGTACTCAGAGGAAGCCCTTTCAGTGATGGGGCATCTCCTAACAACATGTTAAGTCCCAACTGGTTGGCTAGGGATCCCAAAGCCGCCAGAGGTACCTGGAAGGATTATGCCTTCCTATGTCCCCTTCTCAGGCAATGGGGGCCACGCGTTGCAGTTTCATGCAGCTACCAGAGTTCACAGGCTCTCAGCATTGTTCCAGACCGAGAGGGAGGTCGTCAGCCAGCACCTGCTTGCTGGCGAAACATAGACACCAAAACTTTCTCCCAGGTAGGGAAAAAGGGACGACACAGCTCCGGGGATTAACAAGGCTTTAATAGCTCTTGTTTGGCGCAAGTAAGTGAGGTCCATGAAACGCGTAGGCAAACGCGTTTCAGCCTTCAAATGGCTTCATCAGTGCCAGTTTCAATGGCTCCTTCTTCCAGGGGGGCCAAATTCACAGATTTAAATATCGTGGCCACTCCCAATCAGGTGGTCCCTCGCCCCTCCTCAGCCCAACGATGTTCAGGTGTCCTGTGCTCAAACCAACCAGGCAGATGCATGCTGGGGCTGGGAGTACTCAGAGGAAACCCATTCAGTGATGGGGCATCTCCTAACAACATGTGAAGTCCCAACTGGTTGGCTAAGGATCCCAACGCCGCCACAGGTACCTGGAATGGTTTTGCCTTCCTATGTCCCCTTCTCAGACAAACAGTGTTGCCTATTCGCTCCCAAAGTATGGAGGGCAACGTGTTGCAGTTTCATGCAGCTACAAGAGTTCACAGGCTCTCACCGTTGGTCCAGACCGAGAGGGCGGTGGTCAGCCAGTGCCTGCTTGCTGCAGAAACATAGACACCAAAACCTTCTCCCAGGTAGGGAAAAATGGACGACACCACTTTAATAGCTCTTGTTTTTCGCAAGTAAGTGAGGTCCATGAAACGCTTGCGCAGGCGTGTTTCAGCCTTCAAAAGGCTTCATTAGTGCCGGTTTCAATGGCTCCTTCTTCCAGGGGGGCCAAATTCACAGATTTAAATACCGTGGCCACTCCCCATCAGGTGGTCCCTCACCCCAACGATGTTCATGTGTCCTGTGCTCAAACCAACCAGGCAGATGCATGCTGGGGCTGAGAGTCCTCAGAGGAAGCCCATTCAGTGACAGGGCATTTCCTAACAACATGTGAGGTCCCAACTGGTTGGCTAGGGATCTTAACGACGCCACAGGTACCTGGAATGATTTTACCTTCCTATGTCCCCTTCTCAGGCAAACAGTGTTGCCTCCTCTCTCCCAAAGTATGTGGGGCGATGAGTTGTAGTTTCACTCAGCTACCAGAGTTCACAGGCTCTCAGCGTTGCTCCAGACCGAGAGGGCGGTTGTCAGCCAGCGCCTGATTGCTGGCGAAACATAGACACCAAAACTTTCTCCCAGGGAGGGAAGAAGGGACGACACAGCTCTGGGGATTATAAAGGCTTTTAGAGCACTTGTTTTGCGCGAGCAAGTGAGGTGCATGAAACGCTTAGGCAGACACGTTTCAGCCTTTAAATGGCTTCATCTGTGCCGGTTTCAATTGCTCCTTCTTCTAGGGGGACCAAACGCATGGATTTAAATATCGTGACCAGTCCCCATCACATGGTCTCATGCTCCTGACCAGCCCAACGATGTTCAGATGTCCTGCTCTCAAACCAACCAGGCGGATGCATGCTGGGGCTGGGAGTCCTCAGAGGAAGCCCATTCAGGGACAGGGTCATCTCCTAACATGTGAAGTCCCAACTGGTTGGCTAAGGAACTCAACGCCGCCAGATGTACTTGGAATGATTTTGCCTTCCTATGTCCCCTTCTCAGGCAAACAGTATTGCCTCCTCTCTCCCAAAGTATGGGGGCGACACGTTGCAGCTTCATGCAGCTACCAGAAATCACAGGCTCTCAGCGTTGCTCCAGACCGAGGGAGGTCGTCAGCCAGCACCTGCTTGCTGGCGAAACATTGACACCAAAACTTTCACTCAGGTAGGGAAAAAGGGAAGACACAGCTCTGGGGATTAAAAAGGCTTTAATAGCTCTTGTTTTGCGCAAGCGAGGTCCATGAAACGCTTAGGGAGATGCGTTTAAGCCTTCAAATGGCTTCATCAGTGCCGGTTTCAAGGGCTCATTCTTCCAGGGGGGCCAAACGCACAGATTTAAATATCGTGGCCTCTCCCCATCAGGTGGTCTCTCGCCCCTCTTCAGCCTAACGATGTTCAGGTGTCCTGCACTCAAACCAACCAGGCAGACGCATGCTGGGGCTAAAAAAATAGGTTTTTTTTACAATATCTTTGGGGCCCTTTGATGAATCTTTGCAAAATTTTCAAAACTAATGAGGTGCTCCGTTCAGCTACTGTCTTGAAAGGTTTGGGGTGAATCGTCAAGTGGCGGCCGAGAAAAAAGGAGGGTCCCAAAATCCATTTTCTCCATGTTCATTTCCATAGGAAACTTTAGACAAGGCTACAGCCTGAACTCCTCAACGGAATTGCACTAAATTTAGCAAGTTCAGGCTGGACCATTTCCATGAGGAGCAGGATCAAGACTGATTTGTATATGGCTGGGTCTAAGCTGAGGTGGCATGGTGAGCAAAGGAACAATGGATTTAGATTAATTCAGCCTTCAAGCTATCATTTGTGTGCATAGCACTTTTCTTCATAAGTAGGATGGGTATGCCCAGGCATGGGTCGACGAGGGGTGATACCCCTTAGCAGATACTAGGATGCTTGTTTCTGCTACAAGGATTGCCTGGCTTGGCCATTCGACAGGACTGTTCCCATGTAAAGCAGGGGCAAGACTGTTTTGCATATCGCTGTGTCTAAACTGGGATGGCATGGGGAGCAAAATAACGATGATTTTAACCCAGATCTCTTGAGTGGGGGGGTCAATGTTTAATTCATTCAGCATTCCATCCATTGTTTCTTTGCGTGGTGCTGGATCTAGGAGCGGACATGAAGAGAAAGTCGTCGCAGGAGATTCAAGTTGGCAGGCATTGCAGATGGTTGTCGTGTTACATGAAGAGTCCATCAAAGTCGCAGAGTGGGCAAAAACTTCAGAATCTTCACCTGGGACTAAGGACTTGTGGTTTCAGATAAGGAGGGAACACTCTGATGATAGCCAAGGGTCCATGACTTGGATGGGAACCTATTAGGGATCAGAGTTCACTCCAGCAGAGGCCGGCAGTAGGGCTCAGGCAGGCCCAGTTGGTGCCCAGTTGGTGCTGATCAGCTTTGCAGTTGCAGGGAGGCCCCTGGAAGGTTGCCTTGTCCCTGTAGCTCAAACAGGAGGTCAGTCAACTAACTCTTGGAGTCATTTCCATGGAACCTGACCTCAAGTCAAGCAGGCCCAATCTTCCATCTTCAAATAGCAGGGCAGTCCTTCTTCTTAATCTTCCGCAGGACAAGGAGTGTTCTGATGAGAGGTTTTGAAGGTACCACTTAAATTTTCAGTGCCAGTCTGCAGGTGAGGGATGTCCCCTTTGTCTAAACTTCACTCTTTCCTATATTTGGCTCAAAACTGTTTAGGGTAACAAAAGGGAGGCAGTGAGTCATGCATTTAAGATATTCTCATTGTCAGGGCATGTAAAACTGAAGTAAACCTTTGCTACTTTTTAAATAAATTGCACTCTGCCCTATGCGCCATTAGGGCTTGCCTTACGGGTGACTTATAAGTATTATACAGGAATGCTTAGGCCTAGCAAAAGGCTTATTGTGCCTGGTTGGAATGGCAGTTTAGTTAAAAATTATACTACAGATTTAGTGGCAGACGTAAGATATGTTTTGCAGTGCTACCTTAGTGGGGGACAGGGGTGCACAATCAGTGCTACAACCCACTAATAGCATTTAATTTACAGGCAGTGGGTACATTTAGTACCATGTACTAGGGTTTTACAAGTAAATTAAATGTACCAGTCAGGTGTAGGCCAATTTTACCCTGTTTTACCAAAGTTTACCAGTGATTAGCAGGAGAAATGTGCACAGAGTCCTAAAAGCCAACATTGCTGTGTTCAGCGAAGGAAGGCAAACATCTGGGGTGACCTGGCTTAGAGGGCCAGGTCGAACACCAACTAATTCTGTTGCTGCTTTTAACATTTAGAACTCATATTACCAGCCACTAAATAGTAATATTTCTGCAGGTTGTAAGGCAGACCAAGAGATATTGAAACCATCACCACTGACATTGATTAGATGCAAATATACCTCATGGGTATCTCACCTTTTTAGGTCAAGCCTTAGGCATTGATTTAGCAATGCTTGTTGGCGAGATATTTAGTAAGAGGCACCAGAAAATGCTCCCAAAGACCTTTGGAATGTGGTTTATGGCCAGTGCATGTGTGACATTCAAGCGCAAAGCTGGCATCTGGCATCGGACTTGAAAGCAGCAGACTGCTTACGCCAGTGCGCGCTCTGCTTCACTTCCTGCTTCCCCTCTCAATCAATCAATCAATCAAGGACATTTATAGAGCGCACTACTCATCCGGAGGGTCTCAAGGCGCTAGGGGGAGGGGGTGCTGCTACTGCTCGAACAGCCAGGTCTTGAGCTTCTTCCTGAAGGAGAGGTGGTCTTGGGTCAGGCGCAGGTCGGTCGGGAGGGAGTTCCAGGTCTTGGCGGCCAGGTAGGAGAAGGACCTTCCTCCTGTTGTCGTTCTTCGGATGCGGGGGACGGCGGCGAGGGCGTGTCTGGCTGATCGGAGGTGGCGTTTGGGAGCGTAGAAGTTGATGCGGTTGTTGAGGTAGCTCGGGCCTTGAACGTGCAGGGCTTTGTGTGCGTGGGTGAGGAGACGGAAGGTGATTCTCTTGTTGACGGGGAGCCAGTGCAGGTCTCTCAGATGTCCGGAGATGTGGCTGCGTCGGGGGATGTCGAGGATGAGTCTGGCCGCGGCGTTCTGGATCCGCTGGAGTCTCTTCTGGAGCTTGGCGGTGGTTCCGGCGTAGAGGGCGTTGCCGTAGTCCAGTCGGCTGGTGACGAGGGCCTGGGTGACCGTCTTCCTGGTCTCGGTGGGGATCCACCGGAAGATCTTCCGTAGCATGCGCAGGATGTTGAAGCATGACGAGGAGACGGCGTTGACTTGTCTGGTCATGGAGAGGGAGGAGTCCAGGATGAAGCCCAGGTTGCGTGCGTGGTCTGTCGGTGTGGGTGCGGTGCCCAGGGCGGGGGGCCACCAGGAGTCGTCCCAGGTGGAGGGCGAGGAGCCCAGGATGAGGACTTCCGTCTTGTCTGAGTTCAGTTTCAGGCGGCTGGTCGTCATCCACTCGGCTACATCTTTCATCCCTTCGTGAAGGTTGGCTCTGGCAGCGGCGGGGTCGTTGGTCAGGGAGATGATCAGCTGGGTGTCATCGGCGTAGGAGATGATGTTCAGGTTGTGTTGGCGTGCGATGGGCGCGAGGGGGCTCATGTAAACATTGAAGAGGGTGGGGCTCAGCGAGGATCCTTGCGGGACGCCGCAGATGACTTCGGTGGCCTCTGACTTGTACGGTGGTAGACGGACTCTCTGTGTTCTTCCGTCGAGGAAGGAGACGATCCATTCCAGTGCCTTCTCCTGAATTCCGACGTTGCTGAGGCGCTGCACTAGGGTGCGGTGGCAGACAGTGTCGAATGCCGCGGAGAGGTCTAGGAGGATGAGGGCCGCTGTTTCTCCGTTGTCCATCAGGGCTCGGATGTCATCGGTGGCAGCGATGAGGGCGGTCTCGGTGCTGTGGTTGGCTCGGAAGCCAGACTGTGAGGGGTCGAGGGATCCATTCGTCTCGAGGAAGGCGGCCAGCTGTTTGTTGACGGTCTTCTCGATAACTTTGGCTGGAAACGGGAGGAGCGAGATGGGGCGGTAATTCTTGAGTTCGGTGGGGTCCGCTGTTGGTTTCTTTAGTAGAGCGCTGAGCTCGGCGTGCTTCCAGCCCTCCGGGAAGGTGGCGGTGTCGAAGGAGGTGTTGATGATGTCCCGCAGGTGGGGTGCGATGACCGCGTTGGCCTTGTTGAAGACGTGGTGAGGGCAGGGGTCGGTCGGAGATCCGGAGTGGATGGAGTTCATCATGCGGACGGTGTCATTGGTGCTGATCGGAGTCCAGGCGCGGAGGGTGGTGGTGGGCGGTGTTGCTGCGGTCGTTGTGTGCGATGGTTGAATGCTGAAGCTGTTGTGTATGTCCGTGATCTTGTTGTGGAAGTAGGAGGCGAGGGAGTTGCAGAGGTCTTGCGATGGGGTGATGTCGTTGTTTCCGGCGTTGGGGTTGGAGAGCTCTTTCACGATGTTGAAGAGTTCCTTGCAGTTGTGTGCGTTGTTGTCCAGCCGGTCCTTAAATGCAGTTCTCTTGGTGGCGCGGATCAGTTGATGGTGCTTCCGGGTGGTAAGCTTGAGGGTGGTCATGTTGTCCGGTGTTGGTTCCTTTCTCCAGACTTTCTCGAGGGCTCGGCAGTCCTTCTTGGAGCTCTTGAGTTCGTCGGTGAACCATGGGGCTTTCTTGCTGCCGGGTCTGCTGGGCGGGGTCCTCAAAGGTGCGAGTTCGTCCGCGCAGTTGCTGATCCACTTCGTGAGGTTGTCGGCAGCCTGGCTGGGGTTCGCTGAGCTGGCGGGAGGGTGCTGACTCAGGGAAGCGGCGAGCTGGTCGGCTGTGATCTTGTTCCAGCTTCTTCGGGCAACCTGTTGCTGGTGGTGGTGGATCGTCGTTCTTCTGAAGATGAAGTGGACGCAGCTGTGGTCCGTCCAGTGGAGTCCTGTGGCGTGGCTGAAGGCGATGTCTTTGCTGGATGAGAAGACGGCGTCGAGTGTGTGTCCGGCGAGGTGGGTGGGGGTGGTCACCAGCTGCTTGAGTCCCAGGTTTGCGAGGTTTTCCAGCAGGGCGGTGGTGTTGCGGTCGTCGTTGTTCTCCAGGTGGAAGTTGAGGTCCCCGAGGAGGATGTAGTCGGCTGAGGGGAGGGCGAGCGGGCTGATGAAGTCGGCGATGTCTCACAACAATTAACTTTGGTTATCGCTCACACCCCATATGCTCGTTCCCTCCGACCCTTCCTTTGATGTCCGCTTTTCTTGTTTTTTCTTTGCATCCATTTTGCAGGGAAACTGTGTTTTGTTTGGCGTTCTCTGCACCTTTCTCTGTTTTTTTTCTGGACGAAAGTGATAGTCTACCATGCTTGTTTACAGTAGCCTTGCTCTTCAAATGCTGTTGCTGTATTGCCATCTCTCTAGGGACACTCAGCTTGAAAACACTCCACTTGCTAGCTGCAATGCTACATCCGCTATGCTTTGCTTCTAGACACGTTGATCCCTCGCAGACTGTGCTGACTCTGCCCCTCCTGATTCTAAAACTGACCAACACAGTCACCACGCAGTCTCTTCTCTCTGTCTTATGATGTCTGCCCTGCCACCATTTACTTCGGGCCCTCACCCTCACACCTCCTCACCCTCACACACCTGCACACCCTCTTACCCTCACCCACCCTCACACACCGTCACTCACCCTCACCCACCCTCACACACCCTCACTCACCCTTACACCCTCACCCACTCACACCCTCACAACCCTCTCACCCTCACTCACCCTCACCCCTCACACCCCCACACTCCCTCACACTCACCCCCCTCACCCTCATACCCCCTCACGCTCACCCCTTCACCCTCATACACCTCCTCACCCTCACCCCCTCACACCCCCTCACCTTCACACACCCTCAAACCCTCTCACCCTCACACACCGTCACTCACCCTCACCCACACACACACACCCTCACGGACCCTCACTCACCCTCACATCCTCACACCCTCACCCTTACACACCCTCACCCCACACCCCCTCACTCTCACACACCCTCACCCTCATACACCCTCACCCTTACACCCCCTCACACTCACACCCCCTCACCCTCACCCATCACCCTCACCCTCCCTCATCCTCCCTCACCATCACACCCCCTCACCCTCACACCCTCACCCTCACACCCCCTCACCCCTAACCCCCTCACACTCACACCACCTCATCCTCACCCTCACCCTCACACCCCCTCACCCTCACTCCCCCTCACCCTCACACCATCACACCCCCTCACACCCCCTCACCCTCACACACCCTCACCCTCACACACCCTCACACACTGTCACTCACCCTGACTCACACACCCTCACTCACCCTTACTCACCCTCATACCCTGACCCCTCACCCTCACAACCCTCTCACCTTCACTCACCCCCTCAAACCCCCACACCCCCTCACCCTCACACCCTCTCACCCTCACACCCTCACCCTCATACATCTCCTCACACCCTCTCACCCTCACACACCCTCACACACCCTCACACACCATCACTCACCCTCACCCACCCTCACACACTCTCACTCACCCTGACTCACCCTCACCCCCTCACCCTCTCACCCTCACTCACCCTCACCCATTCACACCCCCCACACCCCCTCACCCTCACGCCCCCTCACCCTCACACCCCTTCACGCTCACCCCCTCACCCTCATACGCCTCCTCACCCTCACCCCCTCACACCCCCACACCTTCACACACCCTCACACCTTTTCACCCTCACACACCCTCACACACCGTCACTCACCCTCACCCACACTCACACACCCTCACTGACCCTCACTCACCCTCACATCCTCACACCCTCACAACCCTCTCACCCTCACCACCTCACACCCCCTCACCTTCACCCTCACCCTCACACCCCCTCACCCCCTCACCCTCACACACCTCCTCAGCCTCACACCCCCTCACTCTCACACCCTCTCATCCTCACCCCCCCTCATCCTCACCCTCACACCCCCTCACCCTCACACACCCTCACCCTCGCACACCCTCACACACCCACATACCCTCTCACCCTCAAACATCCTCTCACCCTCACACACCCTCTCACCCTCACACCCCCTCACCCGCATACCCCCTCACATCCCCTCACATCTCCTCACCCTCCCTCACCCTCACACCCCCTCACCCTCACACCCCTTCACACACCCTCACGCACCCACGACCTCACACACCCTCACCTTCACTCACGCACCCTCTCACCCTCACACACCCTCTCACCCTCACACACCCTCTCACCCTCAGACCCCCTCACCCTCACCATCACACCCACACCCTCACTCACAGTCACACACCCTCTCACCCTCAAACCCCCACACCCTCACACACCCTCACACCCTCTTACCCTCACAAACACTCACACGCTGTCCACCCTCACCCTCACCTCCCTCACCCTCACAACCCTCTCATCCTCACACACCCTCACCCTGACACCCCCTCACCCTCACCCCCTCACCCTCACATACCTCTTCAACCTCACACACCCTCACTCTCACCCCCCCTCACCCCCACACCCTCTCATCCTCACCCTCACACACCCTCACCCTCACATAACCTCACCCTCACACACGGTCCCCCTCACACACCCTCACCCTCACTCACCCTCTCACCCTCACATGCCCTCTCACCCTCACACACCATCTTACCATCGCACACCCTCTCACCCTCACACCCCCTCACCCTCACATCCCCTCACCCTCTCTCACACCCTCACCCTCACACACCCTCACCCTCACACACCCTCACACACTCACCCTCACCCTCACTCACCCATTCACCCTCACATACCCTCTCACCCACACACATCCACTCACCCTCACACACCCTCTCATACCCCCTCACCCTCACACCCCCTCACCATCACACCCCCACTCACCCTCTCACCCTCACTCCCCCTCTCACCCTCACACGCCCTCTCACCCTCACACCCTCTCACCCTCACACACTCTCACCCTCACACCCTCAAACACCCTCACACCATCTCACACCCTCACCCTCACACACCCCGTCACAAACCTGCACACCCTCACACCCCCTCACCCTCACACTGACTCACCCTCAAACACCCTCACCCTGTCACTCTCACCCTCCCTCACCCTCATACACCCTCACCCTCACCCTCACAGCCACTCACAACCCACACCCTCCCCCTCACACCCCCTCACCCTCACTCCCCCTCATACCCCCATACCCTTGCACCCTCACACCCCTCACCCTCACACACACCCTCACACACCCTCACCCTCACCCTCACACACCCTCACACCCCTTCACCCTCACACCCCTTCATCCTCACACTGTCACAACCCCTCACACCCCCTCACCCTCACACCCCCTCATCATCACACCCCCTCACACCCCCTCATCCTCACCCTCACACACCCTCACCCTCACACACCCTCACCCTCACACACCCTCTCACCCTCACACACCCTCTCACCCTCACACACCCTCCTACCCTTACCCCCCCTCACCCTAACATCCCCTAACCCTCACATCCCTTCACCCTCACATCCCCTCACCCTCAAACCCCCTCAACTTCACCCTCTTACCCCCTCACCCTCACACACCCTCACCCTCACTCACTCTCTCACCCTCACACACCCTCTCACCCTCACACACCCTCACCCTCACACCCCCACACCCTCACCCTCACACAGCCTCACTCATCCTCTCACCCTCACACACCCTCTCACCCTCATAAACCCTCTCAACCTCACACCCCCTCACCCTCACACCCCTTCCCCCTCACACCCTCACACCCCCTCACCCTCACACCCCCTCACACCCTCACTCACCCTCATACCCTCACCCCTCTCCCTCACAACCCTCTCATCCTCACTCACCCACACCCTCACCCTCACTCACCCTCTCACCCTCACACACCCTCTTACCCTCACACACCCTCTCCCCCTAACACACCCTATCACCCCCTCACCCTCACAACCCCTCACCTTCACCCTCACACCCCCACACCCTCACCCTCACACACCCTCACTCACCCTCTCACCCTCACACACCCAATCACCCTCACACACCCTTTCACCCTCACAACCCCTCACCCTCACACCCCCTCACCCTCACACCCTCACTCTCACTCACCTTTTCATCCTCACATACCCTCTCACCCTCACACACCCACTCACCCTCACACACCCTCTAACCCTCACACCCCCTCACCCTCACACCCCCTCACCATCACACCCCACACCCTCACCCTCACACACCCTCACTCACCCTCACCCTCACTCCCCCTCTCACCCTCACACACCCTCTCACCCTCACACACCCTCTCACCCTCACACCCCCTCACCCTCTCACATACCCTCACACCCCCTCACCCTCACACACCCTGTCTCAAACCCGCACACCCTCACACCCCCTCACACCGACTCACCCTCAAACACCCTTACCCCATCACCCTCACCCTCCCTCACCCTCCCTCATACACCCTCACCCTCACACCCCCTCACCCTCATACCCTCACCCTCACAGCCACTCACCCTCACACACTCTCCCTCAGAACCCCTCCCCCTCACAACCCCACACCCTCCCCCTCACAACCCCACACCCTCCCCCTCACACCCCCTCACCCTCACTCCCCCTCACACCCCAACACCCCCACACCCTCGCACCCTCACACCCCTCACCCTCACACACACCCTCACCCTCACTCACCCTCACCCTCACAACCGACACACCCTCACACCCCCTCACCTACACACCCTCACACCCCCTCACCCTCACACCCCTTCACCCTCACACTGTCACAACCCCTCACACCCCCTCACCCTCACACCCCCTAACCATCACTGTTAGAAAGGCGTCCCCGGGGGAGGCAGAAGATGTCTGACTGACCACCCCTAGGTCCACCTCTCCGTCGAGGAGTTGCCGAGCGGTTGCTGAGAGGCCTCCTGAATGAGGGTCCTCTCCTAGGATCGTACAGCAGAGTAATCACAACACTACAGATGGACACCACACAAGAAGTTAAGTTCTCAAGCTTTTATAGGGAATAAACGGTTGCTGGTTCTGGGCAGTATGTACAAGCAGATCGAGGGATCTGGAAGTCTCTTAAAGGGGGGTAAGGTAGCGGGACAGTCTTACTCTGAGCGGAGGAAGGGATACCCTACGCACAGCTCTCAATCCTCGAGCTGGGGGGTTCCGAGAGGTTCGAGCCGCGGCAGCGCCAGCAGGCTTGCAAGGTGGTTCAGCGAAGTAGGCCGCGGCAGCGCCAGCAGGCTCTCAGATGGTTCGACAGGATAGGCCGCGGCAGCGCCAGCAGGCTCTCAGATGGTTCAGCAAGATAGGCCGCGGCAGCGCCAGCAGGCTCTCGGAAGGTTCAGCAAGGTAGGCCGCGGCAGCGCCAGCAGGCTCTCAGATGGTTTCAGCAAGGTAGGCCGCGGCAGCGCCAGCAGGCTCTCGGAAGGTTCAGCAAGGTAGGCCGCGGCAGCGCCAGCAGGCTCTCGGAAGGTTCAGCAAGGTAGGCCGCGGCAGCGCCAGCAGGCTCTCAGATGGTTTCAGCAAGGGAGGCCGCGGCAGCGCCAGCAGGCTCTCAGAAGGTCGTCGGGTTACGGACGAGTTCGTCTGGTGTCGGCCGTGACAGCGTCAGCAGGGCTTCCAGTCCAGGATACAACTGAAGTCTTAATCCAGGGTTGCCCCAGATATAGGTCTGGAGGTCTTTGAAGTCCGGACCCTCGCGCCTGGGGGCCAGAGGGGCCGGGATGATGGTGTCCAAACACCCAGCAGGGGGGTGGAGCCAGCGCCCAGGGAGGCCAGAGGGCGATCGATACCAGGCATCCGGGGACGGCTGGAGGCCCATCGAAACTCCCCTTCCTCCGGGATCTGTCGAGTGGCCACTCGACCACCTGGGTGGATCTTGGTGCCTCGATGTCGGGGCTACGCTGGGGCCTGGGCTGGGGCCGAGGCCACTTGGTTGTGACGTGGTGGGTCCAAGATGGAGTCGGGCACGGCCTCGTGCTGAGGTCGTGATGGGCCTGCGCTGGGGTCAGGCCTGCGCGGGTGGACCGGGATGGTAGCCGGCCCTGTGGGGTTGGGGCGTGCAGGATCGGGCCGAAGGGGCCGCCCGAGGTCTGGTGGAGGGCGGATATCGTCTTGGGCCCGCCATGCGGGAGGGGTAGGACCACGCCATGAGGCCGGGTCCAACACGCGTCCCCCCCAGCTGAAGGCAGGGGAGAGTCACCCATCTTCTTGGGGATTCTCCTCGCCAAGGCGGAAGAATCTGGACAGGCTGTCAGCATTGGCGTGGTCGGTACCGGGGCGATGCTCCACGGTGAAATCCATTCCCTGCAGCGAGATGGACCAGCGCAGCAGCTTCGGGTTTTCTCCCCGCATCTGCATCAACCAACGCAGGGGCTGGTGGTCGGTCTGGACCCGGAAGTGGGTGCCGAAGAGGTAGGGCCGGAGCTTCTTGAGGGCCCACACCACGGCGAAGGCTTCCCTCTCGATGGTGCTCCAGCGTTGCTCTCTCGCCAGCAGGCGTCGGCTGATGAAGGCCACAGGTTGGTCGATTCCTTCGGGGTTGACTTGGGACAGGACCGCCCCGATGCCGTGCTCCGAGGCGTCGGTCTGGACTACAAACTCTCTGCTGTAGTCGGGGGCCCGGAGCACAGGGGCGGTGCACATGGCAGTCTTTAGAGTCTCAAAGGCCGTTTGGCACGCAGGGGTCCAGTGCACCCTCTTTGGTAGCTTCTTGGAGGTCAGTTCGGTCAGGGGCACCACAATGCTCCCGTAGTCTTTTATAAACCGACGGTAATATCCAGTGAGCCCCAGGAAGCTCGGACGGCGGTCTGGGTGACTGGGGGCTCCCAGTCCCGGATGGCGTCGTTCTTTGGTTGGAGGGGAGCCACGTGGCCGCTCCCCACTTGGTGTCCCAGATAGGTCACAGTCCCTTGGCCTATCTGGCACTTACTGGCTTTGATGGTGAGTCCGGCCCGCCGAAGGGCCGTCAAGACCGTCCAGAGGTGGGTCAGGTGCTCACCCCAGTGAAGGCTGTGCACAGCAATGTCATCGAGATAGGCAGCGCTGTACTCCTCTAGTCCGGCCAGCACCTGGTTCACGAGTCTCTGGAAGGTTGCTGGTGCGTTCTTCATGCCGAAGGGCATCACCTTGAAGTGATAGTGGCCATCGGGGGTCGAGAAGGCTGATCGTTCTTGTGCACCCGGGGTGAGGCCGATCTGCCAATACCCCGCCGTGAGATCAAAGGTGCTGAGGAATTTGGCAGCTCCTAAGCGATCGATTAGTTCATCTGCCCTGGGGATAGGATGGGCGTCGGTTCTGGTGACTGCATTCAGCCCCCGGTAATCAACACAAAACCGGAGCTCCAGAGCTGTCCCGGGGGCGGCGGCTTTAGGGACCAGGACAACGGGACTGGCCCAGGGACTGTTGGAGGGTTCGACTACCCCCAGAGCTAACATCTTGGCCACTTCTGTTTGGATGCAGGCCCGAACCCGGTCGGGTACTCGAAAAGCTTGGTGTTTCACGGGCGGGCTGTCTCCGGTTCCACATCGTGGACACACCACCGGGTGACCCCCGGAGTGAGGGAAAACAGATCCGCAGACTGCCCCAGCAGCTTCCGGCAGTCTTGTTGCTGCTCTGGGGTCAGAGTAGAGGAGAGCTGGGCCCCTTCGAAGGAGCCGTCTTTCTCGGAGGTGCTGAGGAGGTCTGGTAGTGGGTCGGAGTCGTCTTCTGCTCCGTCATCGGTCGCCAGCAGCAGACTTAGTTCAGTGCGTGCAAAGTGCGGCTTGAGTCGGTTAGCGTGGAGAACCCGGAGGGGGTTCCTGGGGGATTCCATGTCCACTAAGAAGGTGACGGGGCTCTTACGCTCCACCACCTTGAAGGGCCCCGTCCACTTGTCCTGGAGGGCACAAGGTTCGACCGGGGACATGACCCAGACCTGCTGGCCCGGCTCGAATTCGATGGACGAGGCGTTCTGGTCATACCAGCGTTTCATCTCCTCCTGACTAGCCTCTAGGTTGGCCTCGGCAAGTTCCCGAAACTTCAGAGTCTGATTGCGTAGGGTCAGGAGGTACCGGTAGACATCAGGTGGGGCATCTCGGGCTGCCGTCTCCCAGCCTTCCTTGACCAGGCTGAGGGGGCCTCGGACCGGGTGCCCGTACAAAAGTTCGAAAGGGCTGAACCCCAGGGACTTCTGGGGTACCTCTCGGTAGGCGAACAGGAGGCAAGGCAGTAGGACATCCCATTTGCGCCGGAGGGGCTCCTCTAGGTCCTTGATCATCCCCTTCAGTGTCCTGTTGAATCGTTCGACTAGCCCATTTCCTTGGGGATGATACGGAGTGGTGAACTTATAGGCGACCCCGCACTGCTGCCAGAGGGACCGCATATGCTTCGAGATAAAGTTGGAGCCCCGATCACTCACGACTTCCCGAGGGAAGCCGACTCGGGAGAAGATGCTCATGAGGGCTCGGCCCACCACGGGGGCCGTGATGGTTCGGAGGGGGATGGCCTCGGGATAGCGGGTAGCATGATCCACCAGGACGAGGATGAAGCGGTGCCTCTGCGAGGTGCGAGGATCCAGGGGCCCTACGATGTCGATCCCCACTCGCTCGAAGGGGGTGGTGACCACGGGAAAAGGTTGGAGCGGGGCCTTCACCTTCCCCCCGCTCTTTCCGCTGGCTTGACAGGTCGGGCAGGTCCTGCAGTGGTTATGCACATCGTTCCGCATTTTCGGCCAGTAGAAATGGGTCACCAGGCGGCTGTAAGTTTTGTCCTGCCCCAGGTGCCCGGCGAGGGGCACATCATGTGCTAAGTTTAGGAGGAAGTCTCTGAATCAGAGGGGCACGACCAGCACCCGGCTGGCCCCTAGTTCGGCAATCTTCTGTTCGCTGTAGAGAAGGTCGTTGTCCCAATAGACCCAGTGGGACCCCGCGGGGTCTCCCGCGGCTTGAGTAGCGGCTTGCTGTCGGACCCCCTCAAGGGAGGGGCAGGTTTTCTGCTCCTGCCGGAACTGTTCGCGAGTGGGACCCCCTTCTTGGCGCCATTGCGCGAGTTCGGGGAGGTGTTGGAGTTCGGGGGGCTTTTCGTGGTCGGGCTCTTGGGAGCCGTGTTCCAGGCCAGGGTCCTCGGGGATGACGGGTGGCGGCGGTGCGGGCCACTCCGGCTCTTTAGTCGAAGCTTCCCCCGCTGGGGTGGAGGCTCGGGCGGACATGGAACGGTTGGTCGCGCAGACCCACTCGGGAAGGCCTAGCATCCCTAGGTGCTCTCTTCTTTCGACGCCTGCCCAGGGGGAACTTTCCAGGTTGTTCCCAAGGAGGCAGTCCACGGGGGCATCGTCGCGGACAGTCACTTTTAGCATGCCCGACACTCCCCCCCCACTCGAAGGGGATGCGGGCCATCTGGCACAAAGTCTCTGAGTTATCTGCGGACCGGACTGGGCACAGGACGTTAGGCAGGATCTGTTCGGAGGTCACCAAATGGCAGCGGACTGCTGTTACGCTGGCCCCAGTGTCACGGAGGGCTTCGGTTCGGCGACCATTGATGGTGACCCACTGGCGGTACTTCTGGGTGTTGCCGGGGATCGGGCCTCGGGGGATTAGGTCGTGAGTCCCCAGGCAGGCTAAGGTCATGGCGGCGGGCTCCCACTCGGCCTGCTCGGGGCCGTTGTCCTCTTCCTCACTACCTTCTTCACCCAGGGCCGCGGCCATTATCTGGCGGGCTGGGGGCCCGGTGGTGCCGGGTCGCTGATTCATCGGGCAGAGGGGGTCATTCGCGTAATGACCCTGTCGCTGGCATCTGTGGCACGTAACATTCGGTCGGGGCCCTGGTCTGGTTGGGGGGCCCCCTCTCTGGCCCCAGGGTGGTGACGTGGAGGCAGGGGATGACCCCTGGGGGGCGTCTCGTCCCTGGCTCTGGCCTACTCTGCCGCCTCGGGGTCGGTGGTTTCCCGGAGATCCCCGGCCGGAGTCTTCCGTCGGACCCCGGCCGACTCGGGTGCTCGCCCATCTATCCGCCTCAACAGCGAGTTTTCGTGGCTCAGTCAGTTTGCTGTCGAGGAGGTGTTGCCGGAGTTCGATGAAGCAGTTATTGGATAGGTGTTCCCACAGAATGAGGTCGACCAACTGCTGGTAGGTGGTGACCTGACAGCCCCGAGTCCACCCCTCGAAGGCTCTGCTGTAATAGTTCACATACTCCACCCACGTGGTACCGGGGATTTTTTTGCAGTCTCGGAATCGCTGCCGGTACATTTCGGGGGTGAGTCCGTAGCGAGTGAGGAGGGCGGTCTTCATGTGCTCGTACGAGGTCATCTCGGCGTCGGGGAGCTCTAGCAGGGCGTCTCTCCCTTCGTTGATAAACTTCCCCCACAGGCCGGCGCCCCAGTCCTTGAGGGGTACTCGATGGGCGGTCATGGCGACCTCGTAGGCTTTGAACCACTGTTGGATGTCGTCGTTCTTATAGTACTCTTTGACGACATCCTTGGGTAGGTGCACCATCGTGTCCACCGGAGGGAGTGAGGTCTTACCCCCGGCGATGGCAGACTCATTTGCCTTGGCTTTAAGTTCCATTTCTTTGAGGACGCGCTCGTGCTCGAGCATGAGTTTTTTCTCCTCGAGGGCTAACTTCCTTTCTGCCAGTTGGATTTCTCCTTCTTGTCTGAGTCGAGCAAGATCCAACTCGTGGAGCCGGTTCCTCTCTCGTTCTCGGGCGTCTTCGTGGGAGAGGCCCGTGTCTGGGTTTGTGGGTCTCCCTCCCGCCGGGTTCGTCTCAGCCTCCATGCCTCCGTTCGGGCCCGGGTTATCTTCCCTCGGGGGTGGCGCCTCGCCGGCGTCCACCCAGGCCTGCAGGGCCGATTTAAAGTCTTCTTTAGTACTTAAGCCAGTGGTAGCGATGCCTAAGTCCTTGGAGAATTGCTTTAGCTCCTTGTGACTGTAGTCTTCCATTTTCTCTTTCTGGAATTCTGTGCTCATGGTTGCAGTGGGTTTTTTTTTTCCCTTGGTAGTGAGCGAATTACTCTCTGTACGATCTGCGTGGGCTCGGATCCCAGCGCTTGCCACCAATGTTAGAAAGGCGTCCCCGGGGGAGGCAGAAGATGTCTGACTGACCACCCCTAGGTCCACCTCTCCGTCGAGGAGTAGCCGAGCGGTTACTGAGAGGCCTCCTGAATGAGGGTCCTCTCCTAGGATCGTACAGCAGAGTAATCACAACACTACAGATGGACACCACACAAGAAGTTAAGTTCTCAAGCTTTTATAGGGAATAAACGGTTGCTGGTTCTGGGCAGTATGTACAAGCAGATCGAGGGATCTGGAAGTCTCTTAAAGGGGGGTAAGGTAGCGGGACAGTCTTACTCTGAGCGGAGGAAGGGATACCCTACGCACAGCTCTCAATCCTCGAGCTGGGGGGTTCCGAGAGGTTCGAGCCGCGGCAGCGCCAGCAGGCTTGCAAGGTGGTTCAGCGAAGTAGGCCGCGGCAGCGCCAGCAGGCTCTCAGATGGTTCGACAGGATAGGCCGCGGCAGCGCCAGCAGGCTCTCAGATGGTTCAGCAAGATAGGCCGCGGCAGCGCCAGCAGGCTCTCGGAAGGTTCAGCAAGGTAGGCCGCGGCAGCGCCAGCAGGCTCTCAGATGGTTTCAGCAAGGGAGGCCGCGGCAGCGCCAGCAGGCTCTCAGAAGGTCGTCGGGTTACGGACGAGTTCGTCTGGTGTCGCCCGTGACAGCGTCAGCAGGGCTTCCAGTCCAGGATACAACTGAAGTCTTAATCCAGGGTTGCCCCAGATATAGGTCTGGAGGTCTTTGAAGTCCGGACCCTCGCGCCTGGGGGCCAGAGGGGCCGGGATGATGGTGTCCAGACACCCAGCAGGGGGGTGGAGCCAGCGCCCAGGGAGGCCGGAGGGCGCTCGATACCAGGCGTCCGGGGACGGCTGGAGGCCCATCGAAACTCCCCTTCCTCCGAGATCTGTCGAGTGGCCACTCGACCACCTGGGTGGATCTTGGTGCCTCGATGTCGGGGCTTCGCTGGGGCCTGGGCTGGGGCCGAGGCCACTTGGTTGTGATGTGGTGGGTCCAAGATGGAGTCGGGCACGGCCTCGTGCTGAGGTCGTGATGGGCCTGCGCTGGGGTCAGGCCTGCGCGGGTGGACCGGGATGGTAGCCGGCCCTGTGGGGTTGGGGCGTGCAGGATCGGGCCGAAGGGGCCGCCCGAGGTCTGGTGGAGGGCGGATATCGTCCTGGGCCCGCCATGCGGGAGGGGTAGGACCACGCCATGAGGCCGGGTCCAACAATCACACCCCCTCACACCCCCTCATCCTCACCCTCACACACCCTCACCCTCACACACCCTCACCCTCACACACTCTCTCACCCCCCACACCCTCTCACCCTCACACACCCGCTCACCCTCACACACCCTCTCACCCTTACACCCCCTCACCCTAACATCCCCTAACCCTCACATCCCTTCACCCTCACATCCCCTCACCCTCCCTCACCCTCAAACCCCCTCAACTTCACCCTCTTACCCCCTCACCCTCACACACCCTCACCCTCACACACCCTCACTCATGCTCACTCACCATCATACCCTCACCCCCTCACCCCCTTACCCACCTCACCCTCACAACCCTCTCACCCTCACTCACCCCCTCACCCCCCCACGAACTCACACCCTCACACCCCCTCACCCTCACACACCCTCACCCTCACACCCCTTCACACACCCTCACCCTCACACACCCTCTCCCTCACACACCCTCACCTTTACTCACCCTCACACACTCTCTCACCCTCACATACCCACTCACCCCACATCTCCTCACACCCCCTCACCCTCTTACCCCAAACCCTCACCCTCACATACCCTCATTCACCCTCTCACCCTCACACACCTTACGACCCTCACACACCATCTCACCCTCATACACCCTCACCCTTACACCCCCTCACACTCACACCCCATCACCCTCACCCTCCCTCACCATCACACACCCTCACCCTGACACCCCCTCACCCTCACACCCCCTCACCCTCACACCCTCACCCTCACACACCCTCACCCCTCACCACCTCACCATCACACCCCCTCATCCTCACCCTCACACCCCCTCACCCTCACTCCCCCTCACCCTCACACCATCACACACCCTCACACACCCTCACCCTCACAAACACTCACCCTCACACACCCTCACACACTGTCTATCACCCTGACCCACCCTCACACACCCTCACTCACCCTTACTCACCCTCATACCCTTACCCCCTCACCCTCACAACCCTCTCACCTTCACTCACCCCCTCAAACCCCCACATCCCCTCACCCTCACACCCCCTCACCATCACACCCTCACCCTCATACATCTCCTCACACCCTCTCACCATCACACACCCTCACACACCATCACTCACCCTCACCCACCCTCACACACTCTCACTCACCCTGACTCACCCTCACCCCCTCACCCTCTCACCCTCACACCCCCTCACCCTCACACCTCCTCACCCTCACCCCCTCACCCTCACACACCTCCTCATCCTCATACCCCCTCAGTCTCACACCCCCTCAGCCCCTCATCCTCACCCTCACACACCCTCACCCTCACACACCCTCCCACCCTCACACCCCCTCACACCCTCACACCCCCTCACCCTCACATCCCCTCACCCTCACATCCCCTCACCCTCCCTCACACCCTCACCCTCACATCCCCTCACCCTCACACCCCCTCACAGCCCCTCATCCTCACACACCCTCACCCTCACACACCCACACCCTCACCCTCAAACACCCTCACTCACCCTCTCACCCTCACACACACCCTCACCCTCACATCCTCTCACCCTCCCTCACATCCTCACCCTCACACCCCCTCACCCTCACACCCCCTCACCCTCACACACCCTCACAGCCCCTCACCCTCACACACCCTCACCCTCACACACCCACAACCTCACCCTCAAACACCCTCACTCACCCTCTCACCCTCACACACCCTCTCACCCTCACACAACCTCTCACCTTCACATCCCTCACCCTCACACCCCCTCACCCTCACCCCCTCACACACCCTCACACACCCTCACACCCTTCACACCCTCACACCCCCTCATCCTCATACACCCTCACCCTCACACCCCCTCACCCTCACACCCGCTCACCCTCACACACCCTCACCCTCACACACCCTCACCCCTGTCACCCTCTCCCTCCCTCACCCTCACACCCCCTCACCCTCACACCCCCTCACACCCCCTCACCCTCACACACCTTCACCATCACACACCCTCACCTTCACTCACCCTCACACACCCTCTCACCCTCACACACCCTCTCACCCTCACCCTCACACCCCCAGACCCTCACCCTCAAACACCCTCACTCACCCTCTCAACCTCACACACCGCCTCACCCTCACACCTCCTCACCCTGACACCCCCTCACACCCCTCACACCCTCACCCTCACACACCCTTACACACCCTCTCACCCTCACACACCCTCACCCTCACACATCCTTACCCTCACACCCCCTCACCCTCACACACCCTCATTCATGTCACCCTCACCCTCCTCACACCTCCTCACCCTCACACCCTCTCACCCTCACACCCTCACCCTCACACCCCCTCAGCATCACACCCTCACCCTCACACCCTCACACCCCATCACCCTCAGAACCCCACACCCTCACAACCCCACCACCTCACCCTCACCCTCATCCCCCTAACCCTCACCCCCCACACCCCCACACCCTCTCACCCCTCGCCCTCACACACACCCTCACCCTCACACCACCTCACCCTCACTCCCCCTCCCCCTCACACCCCCTCACCCCGCCAAACACCCCCTCACCTTTACACCCCATACCCCCTCCCCCTCACACCCCCTCCCCCTCACACCCCTCACCCTCACACACCCTCACCCTCACACACCTGCACACACTCTCACACACCCTCACTCACCCTCACACACCCTCACTCACCCTCACACCCCTCACCCTCTCACCTTCACATCCCTTCACTCAGCCTCACACTCCCTCACCCTCACACCCTCACCCCCTCACCCTCACATATCCTCACACCACCTCACCCCCTCTCACCCTCACACACCCTCACTCACTCTCACACCCTCACATATCCTCACACAACCTCACCCTCATACACCTTCACCCTTACACCCCCTCACCCTCACACCCTCACCCTCACACCCTCACCCTCACACCCCATCACCCTCACACACCCTCACTCACACACCCTCACCCTCACACACCCTCACCCTCATACCGTCTCACCCTCACACCCTCACACACCCTCACCATCACACCCCCTCACCCTCACTCAATTTCACACACACTCACACACCCTCACCAACACAGCATAACAAAACATAGCATAGCATAACAAAACAAATCATAGGATAGCAAAACAAAACATAGCATAACAAAACAAAACATAGCATAGCAAAACACAACAAAACATAGCATAGCATAACAAAACATAGCATAACAAAACAAAGCATAGCAAAACACAACAAAACATAGCATACATAACAAAACATAGCATTGCAAAGCATAGCAAAACATAGCATAGCATAACAAAACGCAACAAAACATAGCATAGCATAACAAAAAACAAAATAGCATAGCATAACTAAACAAAGCTTAGCATAGTATAACAAAACATAGCATAACAAAACATAGCATAACAAAGCATAGCATAGCATAACAAAACAGCATAACAGAACATAGCATATCAAAACAATGCATAGTATAATAAAACACAACAAAACATAGCATAGCATAATAAAACATAGCATAACAAAACACAACAAAACACAACAAAACATAGCATAGCATAACAAAAGAAAGCAGAGGATAGCAAAACTAAACATAGCATAGCATAACAAAACAAAGCATAGGATAGCAAAACTAAACATAGCATAGCATAACAAAACATAGCAAAACACAACAAAACATAGCATAGCTTAACAAAACACAACAAAACATAGCATAGCAAAACAAAACATATAATAGCATAGCAAAACATAGCTTACCAAACACAAAAAACACTGCATAGCATAGTATAACGAAACATAGCATAGGAAAACAAAGCATAGCGTAATAAAACACCGCAAAACATAGCATAGCATAACAAAACATAGCATAGCATCAGAAAGCATTGCATAGCAAAACATAGCATAGCATAACAAAACATAGCATAGCATAAAAAACACAGCATAGCATAACAAATCAAAGCATAGGATAGCAAAACAGCATAGCATGACAAAACAAAACATTGGATAGCAAAACAAAACATAGCATAGCATACAGCATCACTCCGCACCACCACAGCATCAGTCAGGGGCACCACAACATCACTATGCGATACCGGAGCATCACTGAACGCCACAGCATCACTCGTTCACCATCACAACATCACTCGGCGCCACCACAGCATGAATCTGTGCAACCAAACATAGCATAACAAAAAACAAAATAGCATAGCATAACTAAACAAAGCTTAGCATAGTATAACAAAACATAGCATAACAAAGCATAGCATAGCATAACAAAACATAGCATAACAGAACATAGCATATCAAAACAATGCATAGTATAATAAAACACAACAAAACATAGCATAGCATAATAAAACATAGCATAACAAAACACAACAAAACACAACAAAACATAGCATAGCATAACAAAAGAAAGCAGAGGATAGCAAAACTAAACATAGCATAGCATAACAAAACAAAGCATAGGATAGCAAAACTAAACATAGCATAGCATAACAAAACATAGCAAATCACAACAAAACATAGCATAGCTTAACAAAACACAACAAAACATAGCATAGCAAAACAAAACATATAATAGCATAGCAAAACATAGCTTACCAAACACAAAAAACACTGCATAGCATAGTATAACGAAACATAGCATAGGAAAACAAAGCATAGCGTAATAAAACACCGCAAAACATAGCATAGCATAACAAAACATAGCATAGCATCAGAAAGCATTGCATAGCAAAACATAGCATAGCATAACAAAACATAGCATAGCATAAAAAACACAGCATAGCATAACAAATCAAAGCATAGGATAGCAAAACAGCATAGCATGACAAAACAAAACATTGGATAGCAAAACAAAACATAGCATAGCATACAGCATCACTCCGCACCACCACAGCAAAAGTCAGGGGCACCACAACCTCACTATGCAATACAGGAGCATCACTGAACGCCACAGCATCACTCGTTCACCATCACAACATCACTCGGCGCCACCACAGCATGAATCTGTGCAACCATTCAACAACACCTGGTTCAAATATGTTCGCTCAATGTTTCAAGCTTTATTACAATTGTAACAAAAAGATGTTAATATTTCACTTCTGTTCTTGGATTTTCATCACAATAAAATGCACTGAACATAATCTTCACAAAAGTTATTTACAAAACTTTAAGCTATTGCCATTATAAGTTACAATAACTTTCATTTAAGTATTAACTATTGAAAAAAAATGTAAATCCATTGTTATTTGTAATATCAATACATGTAAGTCACGTAAATACAACACATATTGGATTACAAATGCTATAGGTGTCACATTTGCAAAAGTTATAACTATTGGCATTGTAAATGACAAAGCTATTAATTTCACTATTTTCAAAAACAAAACATAAATAAAAAAATTGTCATTTACAATACCAATAGCTCAAACGTTCCTAATGCGAGACCTATTGCATTGCAAATGCTTGTTCTAATTGATAGGTCGACAAGCCAAGCCTTAATGTCAACACATATGAGATATCTCTAGATGGTAAATAGTGTTTGAACAGAACACAAATAATCCTTCTTCTTTTCCCCACAGCCTGTACGTTTTCTCCTATACCTTACCAATACCCAAGTTCATAACACAGGTGTTCAGCCTGACAGCCCTCAAACACAAGACTCACATGAACAGATAGAAGGAAGAGCAGAGTTTAATAACAACAATACCAGCCCAACAGTGCAGCAGCAAACACAACTTACCAGAAAACAAAATAGCTAAGCAAAAACTAGAGATGCCTGTAAAGTTTTGAGGACAATAAATCAACAAAAGTAGTTTTCACTTCAGAACATCAATCTGAACCACTAAGGAAATGTTTGACAATGAAAGAATTCCATAAATTAGGTATTTGTAATATGTACAGACTTCAGCCCCTAACAATTAAAACACTTCAAGCTCAATTACCACCTTTATAGATGTTTTGAAAATACACAAGCAAACACAACCAATCACAAAAAAATTAAACATGCAAACATAAATAATATACTTTTTTGAAATGAGAAATCATCTAAACTCGTGCTTAGTGAACAAAATTCTATGGGTACTTAGTTTAAAGCTAAAAAAGAAGAGGATTGGAGAGACATCTATGATTGTCATAGGAATTAATATAGATAACAATCAAACTACATACTCAAGAGGTGCGTGTTTGAGTGTATGTGTTTGTGTACCTTAATAATTCATATTGTTTACTGAGAAATAGATGCCTGGAAAGTAATGTGTGTTCCATTGAAATAAATTGAGTGCAATGTTACTATGAAAAGTAAACCTGCATATTTTACATACAGATTAATATAATTTCTAGAAATACTCATTAGCATACCTCATATGTAAAACATGTTCCTCTATATTATTAAAGAAATGTAACAGTAGGGTTTCTTTAATCCTAAATCCACAATTTTAACCCTCTTCACCATAACCTTAAAAAGATTCCTGAAATACTTAACTCATACCCTTAAGCCCTATACCTTATATTCAATGTGTTAATCTCTATTCCCCTAATCCATTAACCCTACACCCAAAAGTGTAAATCCTAATACCGTATGTCTCACAATGTTAAACCCTAGCACCTATAACCGTCATAACCCTAACTCCTAACCTTTTCACTCCTTAACATTATACCCAAAACCCTTAACACTTAAATCTGTACCTCAAAATCTTAACTATTATCCCCTAAACCTCTAACCTAAAACCACATTACCTCACATCTATTCCCCTAATGAATAAACACTATTCCCTGAACTTTAACGTAAAGTTTCATCATTTGTCCCCAGTATGTGTGTGTGTTTATGTAAGTGCGCATGGATTCTGAAAATACACAGGCCTTTGGAGGTAGCACAATGTCTATAATATTTAAGTTTAATATTAACATAATGTTTTAGATTCAAAACATCACAGATATCCCATCCATCAAATTACAAGTGTATTATAATCTAAAGCACTTGTAACATAGGGGAAGAAGTATCTGTCACATTTTGACTGAGTATCCCATCCACAAACCTCTAAATAAGACCCTCAGTCAAGCACTCTTAACACATAAATGACCTTACCAGTTGTAGCAGTATTCAAGCTCACTAATAAATGTCAGTGTTTAAAGAAATTGCAGCTCTCACAAGCTAACACAGCTCCAACCGCCTCCTTCCAAGTCTCCAAGGAAAGTGACCACTGCGCCAGAGATCTAGAACTCTCAGCCTCAGTTTCCTAGGCAGCACTAATGGAGCCCTTATGACACTATCAGCAACCATCTGCTTGTTATGTTTCTATTTCTGCTCCTTGGCAATGTCTGATGATGTCACACACACAGAATCTGGAGAGGTTGGAAGATGAGTTGAGAATCCCGGTGTGTGGGAAATTCCAACAAACAAAAGAAGCAGGATTATCTTAAGTAAAATGCAGAAAAGGTCATCGTTCCTCAATATGGGAATGCCCACAAGCTTTCGAATTCAAGTAAAGCTTTGTTCCAGTGGCACAATGTCACTGAAGCCACGTCTGGACATACACTGTGTTACAGGAACAAAGCTATACCTATTTTATGATCTCTAACCAGGGCAAAACCAGTCCTGGGTTGCTTTGTTCCGATGAGGGAGAATTTAGCCTTTTCTCATTGGAGCAGAGTCAAAAGTGATTTGCGTATGGTTGGATCCTGAAGTGGCATGGTATGGAAATTAATTATGGATTGGGATGCAGCCCGAGTAATTACCAATGAATGAAATTAAATCAAACATTCCATGCATCACTTTTCTGTACACTTTAATGAAAAAGCAGACATTGTTTATTTACCATGTACATCATGGGAAGGGTTTCCTAATTTCCAGTTATATTTGTTGTCAATTCTTGTGGAGTATTGCTACTTTTTTAAAACATTTTTTAAACCATTTGCAGACTTTTTGCATGTTGTAATAATTTTTGGCCTCTATTTTCTGGTGCTTACAGGGAATGCTGCTTTTATTATGAAGTATTTTGATACCAACATTGTTTGATATATCTTTGCTTTATTTCCTGGATAATGCCTCTGCACTAACCCTGTGCGGAGTTTGCGGATTTGCACTACACAGCACTATGCGAACTGCAAACAAATCTCAGCCGCATTACGCAGAGCAATGCGAGAGGGGGAGAATGATAGAAAAATGCCGTTTGCAGTGATTGCACAGTGCCGGATGCTTGTCCGCATTGTGCAATTATTGCAAATGGCATCATGCACAGTGCAAGCGGTCCCTGCATTCCTTTTGTGCCGCTCAAGTAGATTTTGACTCGAGCACCAGCTTTCTCAACGTGAACGGACAGTTTCTCAACGCGAGCTGTCATGAGTATTTGCGACCACTTGCAAGAGAAACCTGATGCCCCCTGCATTGAGAAATCTCGCCAGGATGTTGATTTTCCAAGCTCGCGCTTGCCAACTTGATGTTGAAGATCGCGAACGAGGTAAAAAACTCCTCTACGGAACGCGAAGTGGAGTTTTTCGGAACTCAGTGTTCTCCACTTAACACAGAGTCCAGGAAACTCCACAAACTCCGTGAGCGGAGCGAAGTTCATCACCCAGGGTTACTCTGCACTCACTAGCGGGTGCACCGTCGTGTGTGGGCAGGCTAGCATATATCTCAAGGCTCAAATTTCAAACAGACCAGTACTAATGGGAGTGTTTAATCCTCTTACGTATTGATCTGCACTTTTCACAGCAAACGCTTTTTGGCAGTCCGTCTTCATCAATGATGAAGGCGAACCTCCAAAATAATTTTGTTGCATAAAGTGCCAATAAATCTGAAAGGGGGGGCGGGGCTTGAGGCGTCAAGATGGCGGCCGCACTCTAAGAGTGCTCGGGACCCCCTCCGTCATCCGCCTCATCTTAGCCCACTGCTGGCGACCATTGGTACCCCAGAGTCCTGGGAACGATTCCTGCAACCGACCTGCAGCGCTCTGACCCCTCACGGGGCCAATCTGATGCCTGTGATCTCCTGCGGGCTCTCGGCTCCTAAAGGCCTCTTCTACCCTAAGATGGTGGCCCTGTAGCTCCCGCTCCTGTGGCCTGGGTCCCCGCCTGGCCACCCCTTCCCGCCCGGCTTACCTGCACTCCGACGCGGGCGCCGACCTATCCTTGTGGTGTGCGGCCGAGCAGCGGCTGGAGACTGAGGGGTGCCTTCCCGCCCTGGAGCCTGTGGAGTTGCTGGATCGGCTCCGGAGCAAGTGGCGGGACTCGTCAACGGAGCGTGCCTGGAACCCGGGCGGCGGAGGAGTGGTGTCGCCTCTGTGCTCGCCGGTGGCTGAGGAGTAGACCCGGCATCCTGCTGCGGGATCGGATTGTGGCCTGTCCCTCAGCGCGGATCCAGCGAGGAGGCGGTGGAGGTGCTGGCAGCTGGTGCTCTGGAGGAGGTGAGGAGGCGGGGGAAGGCGCTGTGGCCCTCCTCTCCCCCCCGCACCCTTCAGCGGCTATGTCGAGCCGCGCTGCTTCGAGCTCAGGTGCATGAGGCTGTGGTGGACGAGATGTGGTGGTGCTGGGGGCCCGAACGGGCTGCCACTGACGCCCGAAGTCGCTGTACTGCTGGTGCAGGCCCCATTGCGCCCTTGAGGTGGTCCCCTGTCAGGGCGCCCCTCCATCCCCCATCGGCCTGCCTGTGGTGATGTTGAAGGGCCGGTCGGGCCGATTCTAGAGTTGCCTTGCTGCTGGTGTGGGCCCACTGCGCCCTTGTGGTAGTCCTCGACTGGAGCGCCCTCCCCCCCATCAACCTGCCTTGGATCCGCGGCCGTTGCCGTCCTGCGAGGTGAAGGGGGTGGAGGAGCGGGGCAACGGAGGGGCTGTCAGCGGAGTCTGTGGACGTTCTTCCCCTGCGATGGAGCTGGGGGGGCGGCGGATGACGAGACCTGCTTTGAAGGAGGCTGCCTGTGTACAGCGAGGTCCTGGGTGGGGGAGTGCCTGACTCTGAGGGCCCGCTGGGTCTCCTGGCCAGCCTTGACCTACGGGCTGATGGGTCCCCCCCTGCCTTCTTGCTGCCTGTGTGTTGAGAGGAGCGCCCTGGCTAGGTGGGAGGCAGATCGGCCACTGAGTCGGGTGGCGCGCGTGGGTGCCTGAACCCCTTTCGCCTGGAGACTCGGGCTCTTTGAACCAGTGGGGGGGCCCCTGAGGCCCTGGGCCTGCTGGAGTCACTTGGTGAGCCGACGACACCTGGCACGGTATATTATCCTTGTGACGCCCGCCTTCCATTATCCGTGGAGTGGGAGGGAGATTGACCGCCACACCTGGCAGTGGGACCACAGCTGAAGCGTGGCTGTGTGCCCCCCCTCTGCCGGGGGCCGACCGCCCACACTTGAACCTCCGGGAGCATGGGCAAAAACCGCACCTCTCAGGTCCCTGGGCCCTCCACTCAAACTACAATGGACCAGTTCACCAAGTCTGATCGGGACCCAGCGGTTAGGCCGGCGGAGACGCCTGAAGTAGCCGGGGAGACCTTATCGCTATCCTACAGGCGAGCAGTGCATCACAGGCGTCGGTGGAGGCCAAGATCGGGGAAGTGCGGGTGGAAGTGGCGTTGATCCGGCAGGACCTCCGTAATGCCACAGCCCGGATTACTGAAGCAGAGTCCCGCATTTCCACGGTGGGGGATGACGTGGGCGGTCTTAAATCCCAGGTGTCGCGTCTACAGGTACAGACTGCGGAGTCACACCGTAGGGCAGAGGACGCGGAAAATAGAGCCCAGAGAAACAACCTACGCCGCCTGGGTTTTCCGGAGGGAGTGGAACAAGGATGCACTGATACCTTCTTCGAGGCGTGGGTCAAGTCCTGGATCCCCAAGGAGAAATTCTCCCCCTAGTTCGCGATAGAACGAGCCCACCATTCCCTTGCTCCTAAACCCCCTCTCGGAGCCCCCGCCCGTCCCATCATCCCACGGGTCCCTCACTTCCGGGACAGGGACGCAATCCTAGAGGCCACCAGGATGCAGGGTCCAGTGCACTTCCAAAATTCCAGGATCCTGGTTTTTCCGGACTACTCTAGGGAGGTTCAGTCACAGCGCCGGTCCTACGACGAGGTCAAGCAGAAACTCCGAGCCATGGGTCTTCGTTACGGACTCCTCTTCCCGGCCCGCCTTAAGGTGATTTTTCAGGACAAAACCTTTTTCTTTGACACCCCACAGGCAGCATGGACCTGTCTTACGGAGGAACGGCCCCTCCTTCCGGGGGCAACCCCGGTACCTGTCCTGAAACCGGTGGGCCGATCCGGCAGGGAGGCGCCCAAGGTGCAACGACGCCGAACTCGATCCAGATGTCGGGGACCCGTCGGGGGCGGAGCTCTCGATCGCCGGGGACGCAATCCCGGGGCTCCCCAATTCAGGCCCTGAGCCAGAGGGCTTCCTCCCCTGCTGTGGTGCCCTCCCTTATCGACATGGGCAGTGCCCCAGGGCCAGCGGCTACCCGGCGACGGGCCTTGTCGGACTCGGATCTATCTGGAAGCCCTGTAATTCGTGGCTCTGGTGGGGAGGAGGGGGTGTGATCAGGATTCCTGTTGGTATGCCTTTGCCCAACCACTCTGGACCTGAAGAGGAGAACTTACTCCTGACCCCGTGAGCGGGGTTTTCCCTTGGCTCTGATAGCCGAATTAGCCAAGGACTACATTTGCACTGTTATCCTAGACTTGATCCATCTTATGTTTCTTGCTGTCCAACCATACTTCCTACTGTGGGCATGTATCCGTACATATGGAGGGAGGTCTGACTCAGCCATGTTCCTGCTTGACTGTAGCTAACCGTTTTAGAGTAGCATATCACCTTTTGCGGTATAGTTAATAATTGGGTTTTTGGGCGACAGATGCTTCCGCTTCAGAAGTGTAGGGTGGGGGAGTTGACGGGGGTTGGGTGGGACGGGGGACCATTGTCCCTTGACAGTTTGTTTTGTTTAGCCGCCTATGGGCCGCTGGTTGCAGTTCATCTTGCCATTTCCAATCCTCTGATTACTTCCCAATGGGCATGCAGATCACGTCCTTCCTGGGTTTTTTATTTTTGGCCGCCTACGGGCCACCACTGGGGTTCCTACTGGCAGTTACCTACCTCCTTTCCCCGATTTCCAAGATTGATGGGCTGACCATCAAATACCGCGACTCCGATCCTGGGCCCGGGGGTAGGGAGGTGTTCCCCCCTGGATGGGTAGGGATCCATGATCTTATCCGGCCCTCCACAGTTTCTTCCCTTAGATGACCTCTATCCTTACTAGACCTCTCCACATCCTTTCTTGGAACGTCAATGGCCTCCTGGATCGAATTAAGCGTACAGCGGTCCTCCCCGCTGCTCAACGCCTTGGGCGGACATTCTATTCCTCCAAGAGACCCACCTCTTGGGTACACAATGCAACTTCCTAGCTTGATATGGCTTTAATAGGGTCTGGCACTCTGGGTTTGCACGGGGCTCCCGAGGGGTGGTCATCTTGCTGAGGAAAGGGCTTTCTTTTACCCTCGTTAACGTCGAGTCGGATACACAGGCTCGATATGTGGTGGTTTTGGGAACCATTGTAGGGTGCCCCCTGAGCCTTCTCTGCCTCTACATTCCCCCCCTGCTCCTACCCCCTACACTCCGGGGTCTTACTCAAGTGATCTCCTCCCTCCCACAGGGCCTTATGATAGTAGGGGGGACTTCAACGCCGTTCTGCAGCCCCTGCAGGATACGACCGGGCCGCCATCTGGAGCCTGTGTCTCCTCTGCGAAGATTCTCTCACGCTGGCCCTCGACCTTGGGTCTGTGTGATGTCTGGAGAATATGGAACCCGTGTACAGAACAACACACCCACACGTCAGCCGCCTACCATACTCACTCCCCGAATCGATCTTATCCTGATGCCGGCCCCGGACTGCCAGCTAGTGTCTGCGGCCGTGATACTGCCAAGGGGATCTCAGATCACTCTCCCATCCCACTCGGCCTCGGGACCCCCCTGAGGGGTCCGCGGGCGTGGCAACTTAACTCCTGGTTCTTACAGGATATGACGTTGGTGGAGTCCCTTGACCAGGAGCTGCGTATTTTTTTCTCCACTAATACAGGCTCGGTCCCCTCGCAGGGGACGCTGTGGGAGGTGAGCAAGGCCATTATCCGAGGAGTGGCAAGGGCATGCAAAGCGGTCGGAGCGGATGGCCCAGCTTGCTCACCTAGAATCCCGGGCGGAGCGGCTCGAGACGGCTTTGCTCAGGGGCGGCAAGGGGGATTCCTCCCGACAGCCGACCGTGGTGCGTGAGGAGATCCGTCGGGTGTCATTGGAATCTGCCAAGATGCTTTGGCGTTCATCGGTCGCCCTTATTTACGGGTGGGGCACAAGAATGGTAAGCTCATTCCACAATCTAGTGTCTTATCCCAAAGTCCACCGTATTATCCCTGAAATCCGTTCCCATACTGGGGCTCTCAGGGTGACGTCTTCAGCCATGCTCAAACCTTCGCGGATTACTATGAGACCCTTTACACCGTCCGTCCCCCAGGTGCTTCCCTAGATGACTTGTTGGACGAGACAGATACCTGGCTCCCTGGTCTCTTTCCAGAGGCGGCGGAGGCTCTGGACCGTCCTTTCACCCTGGAGGTAGTCCGGGACGCTATCTCACTCTTGCATCCCGGGAAGACACCTGGTCCCGATGGGTTTCCTCAAGAGTACTACGTGACTTTTCGGGATGTCCTGGCCCCCTGGTTTGGAGGATCTCTTCCGCCACGTGGCGGAGGTAGGGGCATTCCCTCCCGAGTCGGATGTTGCCACGATAGTGGTCATTCCAAAGACACAATCGCCCTCCCTGAGCTGTGCGGACTACGATTTCGCTGATTAATACAGAGATTAAGATTTTCACCACTGTCTTGGCTCAAAGGCTACGACCCCTTCTGCAAGATCTTGTCCACCCCGACCAATGTGGGTTTATGCATGCCAGAGGCACTCGCCATTGCATTCGCCGGCTCCATTTGGCTCTGGCTCCCCGTGGCCGCCTCACCCCATACTTGGAACTACTCTTCTTAGACTTCGAGAAGGCCTTTGATACGGTGAACTGGGAATATCTGCAAGATGTGCTGGACAGGATGGGTTTTGGTCCCTCGTTCCGCCATCTGATCAGTGTTCTCTAAGCTAGCCCCAGAGCCCGAGTACTGATCAATGGAGAGCTGTCCGGGGCCTTCCCGATCCGAAGAGGTACACGCCAGGGGTGTCCACTCTCGCCACTCTTATTTGCACTGGCGATGGAGCCCCTGGCGGCTCTCATCAGGCAGGACCCACTTATCCAGGGATAGGACTGGGACTCGAGTCAAGTAGACAAGATAGCCCTATACGCGGACGATGTTTTGCTATATTTGGCTGACCCTGTTAGTTCTGGCCCCAGGTGCCTGGCGACCCTTGCCGCATTTGAACGGGTCTTGGGACTCCGCCTCAACCCGGCGAAATCAACCCTAGTGCCCCAACACCCCTCCCGGGACTGTTTTGACTGCCAGTCATACATCCCCCTTAGAAGGCACTCGGTCAAGTACTTCAGCATTTGGATAGCTCTTCTGCCAGAACTTGAGTGGGCTTTAAATGTCACGCCTTTGGTTGCCCGGATGAAGGCGGATCTCAAGAGGTGGCAGACTCTCCCCCTCAACCCTTATGGAAGGAGTGTGTTGTTCAAAATGATGGTCCTCCCCTGTTTTATTTACATAATGCTAAACATTACTGTCCACCTGTCGAGTAGCTGGTTCCGTGAACTGGACAGTGTCCTCACCCGGTTTCTCTGGGGAGGAGGTAGGCCATGCCTATCTCTGGCGCACTGTCGTATCCCCCCTTTGATGGAGGCATGGGGGTAACTAACTTTCACCTCTACTACCTAGCCACGAAGCTCATTGTCATCCACAATTGGTATGCGGGTGGCTCGTCCGACCCTGCATATCGAGTGGAACTCGGTGCGTCAAACTTTACACAGATCCAGGGTTTTTTGTACGGCAGCCCAGTCCCGCGGGCCTTGCCCCTGGTCACCAGGACGGTGTTTCTGGCCTGGCGCACGGCCCTCCGCCATATGCGGTGGGATCGGAAACTAACTCAGCAGACGCCATTATGGCATGGGTCCTGGATGCAAGAGGTCTCGTCCTTGCAGAGGTTCCGACAGTGGGACCTTGTCGGAATCTCAGTACTTGGTGATGTTTGGGTGGGGGATCACATCCGCTCCTTTGGGGATCTGCAGCACCGCCACGCCCTTGCACACTCCCAGCACTATAAATACCTGCAGCTCAGACAGGCCCTCCATACCCATGTCTCACCCTCTGTCTCTCTTCCAGAGTTCAGCCCATTAGAAGCCCAAGTGATGATGGGAAATCTGGGGAGGGGAGGAGTGTCCCGTATCTACTGATCCTTAGTGAATAATGGCCCGCTTCTCTAGACCGGCTCCGAGGTCGATGGGAGAGTTGGGTGGGCCCCCTAGAGGAGGCGGACTGGAGGAATGCCCTTATGGCACCTAAAACCCTGACACCCCCGCGCCGCACGGCCACCAGCTGTTGTGTGCGTGACTCGCCCCGCTGCTGCCCGCAGCCTCGCTGAGCCTGCCTCACCGACCCCGCCCCCGCCGTATTTGCGTGCACTGTTCGTTTTTATTTCATTCCTTTTGTCTCCCCGCATCTTGTGTACATTATAATTGTTCCCCATTTGCTGTAACTGTGATTTTGATTTTGCCTGTGCTGTATACTTGTCTCTCTGCCCCCTGTGCCTGCCCGCCCCGCTCCCCGCTTCCCGCTGCCGTGCCAGCGGCCACGCCCCCTTTTTCTTTCTGTGCCCTCCCCGCTCCCGCCTCCCAGCTGCTCCTCCCTCCCTCCCACTTCGCCATAAATGGCGACCACGTGGACGCGCAGTGGTCACGCGCAGCGGGCGCGCCGATTGTGCGCCGAAGGTGCGCCAAAGGTAAGCCCGTCTGCGCCGTCCACGCCAGGACCCCTGGCCCCCACCGACGCAAGACGACTCGACAGACCTACGACGCTGACGCCCTAAACGCACTCAATTCCGGCCGGAACCCCGCCTGCTGCCGGGCCGCCCCGAAACGCTTCCACGGACCCTTCACCTGCACAACCTGCAAGTTCACCTGCCTCCGAACATGCACCGCACCCGCCAAGCCAAACCCCAGCAGTGACCTCAAGTGCATCCTGCTCAACACCCGCTCCGTCCACAGACACGCCATCGAACTCTGGAACCTGCTCGACACAACATCACCAGACGTCGCCTTCCTCACGGAAACTTGGATGAACGCCTCCTCAGCCCCCGACATCGCCATCGCCATCCCGGATGGTTACAAGATCATCAGGAGGGACCGAGTCAACCAGACTGGGGGAGGCATCGCCATCGTCCACAAGAACACCATCCGCATCACGACCGACGCCGACGACACCTACACCGCCGCCGAACACCTCCACTTCCAGATTCACACCGACCCAAAGACGACCCTCAGAGGCACCCTCATCTATGGACCCCCGGGACCACGCACACAATTCAGCGAAGACATCACGGACTACATCAGCCCACACGCCCTCCCCTCCGCCGACTACATCCTCCTAGGGGACCTCAACTTCCACCTGGAGAACAACAAGGACCGCAATACCGTCACCCTGCTGGACAACTTCGCCAACCTCGGACTCAAGCAACTGGTCAACACCCCCACCCACTATGCTGGCCACACGCTTGACCCCGTCTTCTCAGCCAGCAAGCACATCGCCTTCAGCCACTCCACCGGACTTCACTGGACCGACCACAGCTGCGTCCACTTCAGCTTCAGAAAAACCACTAACCACCACCACCCGCAACAGGTTCATCACAGAAGCTGGAGCAAGATTACCGCCGACCAGTTCACCACCTCCCTCAGCCAGAGCCCACCTGCCAGCACACTGGACCCCAACCAAGCAGCCCGCAACTTCACGCAGTGGTTGACCGCCTGTGCCGACGACCTCGCACCACTGAAGAACCCTCCCAGCAAACCCAGAAGCAAGAAGGCCCCCTGGTTCACCGACGAACTCAAGGACTCTAAGAAGACCTGCCGCACCCTCGAGAAAGCTTGGCTCCTCGACCGGACCACTGACAACATGACCGCCCTCAAACACGTGACCCGCAAGCACCACCAGCTCATCCGCACCACCAAAAAGATATCACTGAAGGATCGACTGGACAACAACGCCCACGACAGCAAGGAACTCTTCAGCATCGTCAAGGAGTTCTCCAACCCCAGCACCGGCAACAACGACATCACCCCGTCACAAGATCTCTGTGACTCCCTCGCCTCATTCTTCCACCGCAAGATTGCCGACATCCACAACAGCTTCGGCGCACCTTCCTCGCACCCAACCGCCGAACCAACGCACCCCACCGCCACCCTCCACACCTGGACCGCAGTGACCACCGAAGACACAGCCCGCACGATGAACACCATCCACTCCGGATCTCCGACTGACCCCTGCCCCCACCACGTCTTCAACAAGGCCGACTCCACCATCGCACTCCAACTCCGAGACATCATCAACACCTCCTTCGACACCGCCACCTTTCCGGAGAGATGGAAGCATGCCGAACTCAGCGCCCTACTGAAGAAACCAACAGCGGACCCCACGACCTCAAAAACTTCCGCCCCATCTCGCTCCTCCCTTTTCCTGCCAAAGTCATCGAGAAGATCACCAACAAACAGCTTGCCGCCTTCCTCGAGACGAATGGATCCCTCGATCCCTCGCAATCCGGCTTCAGAGCCAACCACAGCACCGAGACCGCCCTCATCGCAGCCACCGACGACATCCGAGCCCTTCTCGACAACGGGGAAACAGCAGCACTCACCCTCCTGGACCTCTCCGCCGCGTTCGACACTGTCTGCCACTGCACCCTAGTCCAACGCCTCAGCAACACTGGCATCCAAGAGAAGGCATTGAAGTGGATCATCTCGTTCCTCGCCGGAAGAACACAGAGAGTCCGCCTCCCCCCGTTTCGTTCCAAGGCCACCGAAGTCATCTGCGGCGTCCCGCAAGGATCATCACTCAGCCCCACCCTCTTCAACGTCTACATGAGACCTCTCGCAGACATCGCACGCCAACACAACCTCAACATCATCTCCTACGCCGACGACACCCAGCTGATCCTCTCCCTCACCAGAGACCCCGACACCGCCAGAACCAGCCTCCACGAAGGGATGAAAGACGTCGCCGAGTGGATGAAGAACAGCCGCTTGAAACTGAACTCAGACAAGACGGAAGTCCTCATCCTTGGACCATCACCCTCCGCCTGGGCGACTCCTGATGGCCCCCTGCCCTGGGCACCGCCCCCGAGCCGACAGACCACGCACGCAACCTGGGCTTCATCCTGGACTCCTCCCTCTCGATGACCAGACAAGTCAACGCCGTCTCCTCTTCATGCTTTCACACCCTCCGAATGCTCCACAAGATCTTCCGATGGATCCCGATCGAAACCAGAAAGACGGTCACCCAGGCCCTCGTCACCAGCCGGCTGGACTACGGAAACACCCTCTACGCCGGAACCACAGCCAAGCTACAAAAAAGACTCCAACGCATCCAGAACGCCTCCGCCCGACTAATCCTGGTCATCCCTCGACGCAGCCACATCTCCGGCCACCTGAGGAACCTGCACTGGCTCCCTATCAACAAGAGGATCACGTTCAGGCTCCTCACCCACGCACACAAATCTCTCCACAACCTGGGCCCCAAGTACCTCAACGACCGCCTGACCTTCCACACGCCCACCCGCCAGCTACGGTCCGCTAGCCTCGCCCTCGCCGCCGTACCACGCATCCGAAGAGCCACCGCCGGAGGCAGATCCTTCTCCTACCTGGCGGCCAAGACATGGAACTCCCTCCCAATCCACCTTCGGCTGACCCAGGACCACCTCGCCTACAGGAGACAACTCAAGACATGGCTGTTCGAGCAGTAGCAGCCCCCTTCCCCCAAGCGCCTTGAGACCCTTCCGGGTGAGTAGCGCGCTATACAAGTGTGATGATTGATTGATTGACCACATCCTCCAAGCTTCGTCTGGTCCAGCTCTATTATTTACACACGGCGTATCTCACCCCGACACAGCTATTCCAGGCCCAGCTGAAGCCCTCCCCGGCATGCACACGAAGTACATCTGCCCCAGCTGACTTCTATCACATGGTATGGTGCTGTCCGGCCTTGGCGCCATTCTGGGAGGGGGTGGAAAGAGAACTCACGACCGCATTGGACTGGGAGGTTCCTCACGACCCCATATGTTTGTTGCTTGGGGTGTTTGATGGCCTGGATGGTTCAGGGGCGGATAAGCGCCTCCTGGGGACAGCTGTGACAGTGGCCAAGAGAGAAGGGAGAAGAAGCTTGAAATATTGGATATCAGTGTGCTTTAATTGGATTATAATTGAATGCATGGATATAATTTGTACAGATGGCTTATTGCCTGCATAAGGCTATTTCAGTTGTGCGTTTGGCGGGGGCAGCAATACGCCCCCACCTTCTGAAACATATGTACCCAGGCACGTTGTGGGCATGGTGCCTTTCCAAACGGCATGCTTCATACAGACGCATTTGCATAAAGAGAAAAATATAATGAATAAACAGGTGTGCATCCCTATCCCTGTGAATTCTTGTCAAAATGAATGACCCACATGGGATAGCACCCGCAAAGAATTTAAAGAATTATGGAGGAAAAAAATGAATACTGTAACCCCACACGAATGGCGATACATCGTGGTTCGTCATCAAAGACAGAGGTGGATTTATAAGAACTTTTATATATGTTGGACTACGAATGAATTTGGTCTTTACAAACAATGTGCGTTCAGAGTTAAAAATCAAAAGCTAGGACACGTGTTTAATATTTGTTTACAATCGCCATGCATGATGGGACATGTAGGCTTTACGTGAGGCATACATTCGATAGAGCTTGTTTGGCGGGAAACGCAAACCATATGGACCAATGGGGGTGATTGAGAAACGTTTAAAGAAGGGGTGGGAAGAGGGAGGGAAAATGCAACGGTCAGCAAAGTAACTAAGTCGGATGTCCCGTAGTGACAGTGGCAGGTAGGTTACCCGTCTGTTATAAAAAAGCAGGATTGACGCTTTTTTGCTGCATGAAAGAGATCCAAACTGTGAGGAATGTGTAAACGCGGTAACAAAAGTAGAGAGCAACAGGACCAACCGATGCGGGCGCTTGAATGGTGTTGATTCTTTGAAGCGGGGTTTGGCTATAGAGATATTTGGTTAAGTGGGAAGGTGATTGTGGAAGGATTAAATTATGGTAGGATGTGGGGGCAGTTATATATGGGGACTGCATGTTAATCCCGTTATTTTTAAGCATAACGACGATTTTTGAGTTTGACCAATGATATGGTGTTTTGAAAACGAATTGAGCACTTATGCACTTGTTTGATAATGTTGTAAATTTAGAATGGTAATAGTTGTTATCTCATTTGTTATTCCAGTGACCCCTGATGAAGGGCACGTGATGCCCGAAATGCATTGGATATTTTAAATAAACTCCACTGTCTGACGAAAATTGCTCTGCTCGTGTTCTCTGCATGAGGTTCGGATGGCCCAGCCATAACATGTGAAACAATGTAAATTGGCAAATCCACTCCGGGTGTGGGAGAAGAAGCTTGGAATATTGAATATCAGTGTGCTTTAATTGGATTATAATTGAATACATGGATATAATTTGAACAGATGGCTTATTGCCTGCATAAGGCTATCTCAGTTGTGCGTTTGGCGGGGGCAGCAATATGCCCCCACCTTCTGAAACATATGTACCCAGGAACGTTGTGGGCATGGTGCCTTTCCAAACGGCACGCTTCATACAGACACATTTGCATAAAGAGAAAAATATAATGAATAAACAGGTGTGCATCCCTATCCCGGTGAATTCTAGTGGCCAAGAGAGGCATTGGGGCACACTGGTCCCAAGTCAAGGTGCCCATGCTAAAGGGGTGGAGGAGGGGAGTGGACTGGTGCGGGATCCAGGAGGAAGCCATGTTCGAAGCTCGGGGGTGCCCGGATTTGTTTAATAAAGTATGGGGTAAATGGTTTAATATGCTTCCCCCTTGAGGATCTGCCTATTTACCTGTTCATCGTATCTTTATTTCACCCTCCATTATGTGCAATTTTCCCTCGTCTATGCTCTGCCATGCTCAACCTGAAGGACAGTTTTGCTTCGTGTCAACTGTGTGTACTGTTATTTTCTTTCCTGACCTCAATTGAACTGCAACCAATAAATGTGTCTTGTTGTAATAAACTTAATAAAATTGATTATCAAAAAGAAATCTGAAAGAGGATTAAACTCTCCAGCGAGTGATGGTCCATTTAAAATTGGAACTTTGATATTTTATATATATATATATATATATATATATATATATATATATATATATTACCTACTGGCGGTCGCCAGTAGGTATATATAGTTAGGATTTTTTCTCTATGGGATTTTTGAAAATTCTATGTCTAATAACTTTGGCGTTTGTGGACGGAATTGGCTGAAATTTTCAGGAAAATGGCACATTGTGTTTCTGAGCAGCCCTTGAAAATTTGGGGGGGGTTCGTCAAGGGGGGGCCGAGAAAAAAGGGGGGTCCCAAAACGTGTTTTTAACATTGAGTTTTCCATAGGGCGGTTGGCCTCACTTTTAGCTCGAAGGGCTGAATGGATTTGCACGAAACTTGGCAAAATTGTAGGGACTGGTAGCCCGATGTGCCTTTTGTAGGTCTCAATATATGTGCTTCAGTGGATTTTGAGAAATTAACGTTCAAAAAAAGATATATATCTGTAACAGCGGACCGGGCAGCGCTCCAGTTCGCGTACTTTTCGCGCAACGGAGCTTTGTGAAGCGAAGCTGATTGGTTCTCCGGCGTCTGTAAACATTCCAAACAGTCCGTAGCGGCCGCCATCTTGTCTCTCGGTAGGATCGAGAGACAAGAGGAGGCCAAAGCGAAGGGGATAATGACCATAAGGGGGCATAGTAGATCCTCGCTGACCCCCTAGGTTTGATGTGGAGGTTTTAAAAGGGCCCCGCGGGGCAAAAAAAAAAAATAATAATAATAATCGAACGGCTGAATGGATTTGCACGAAACTTGGCAAAATATTAGGGACTGGTAGCCCGATGTGCCTTTGCTAGGTCTCAATATATGTGCTCCAGTGGATTTTGAGAAATTAACGTTCAAAAAAAGATATATATCTGTAACAGCGCTCCGCTTCGCGTACTTTTCGCGTTACGGAGCTTTGCGAAGCTGATTGGTTCTCCGGCGTCTGTCAACATTCCAAACAGTCCGTAGCGGCCGCCATCTTGTTTCTCGGTAGGATTGAGAGACAAGAGGAGGCCAAAGCGAAGGGGGAAATGACCATAAGGGGGCATAGTAGATCCTTCCTGACCTCTTAGGTTTGATGTACCATTTTGCCAAGTTTGGTGTAATTCCGTTCAGCCATTCAGGCTGTAGACGTATGTAAATGTCCTATGGAAAATTGCATGGGGAAAACACATTTGAAAGTGTTGAAATTTAGAACCAATTAAAATGTTACTTTGGTTTTGTATTTGTGTGTGATGAAAGTTAATTGGTTATGTATATATGTCAAATGAGAGGAAACCACAGCCATTTTGTGATACTACTGTCTGAGGTACATTTGTGAGGAATTTTTGGTGGTGAATTTCTGGTGTTTGATTTACACAGTACTAACACTTCTCCTACTTTTAAAAAGGTGAGTTGTTAATTTGTAAGGGGAACTATGTTGTACACTTGAAGATAATTTGAAAAATGTTTTCTGTTATTTATTTGCAGTCCTTCTGTTATACTAAATACTTGATAAAGTTAGTTTTATATTATGTATTACTAAAAACGATAAATGAAAGTGATTATTTTTTTCTGCAATTTACAGCAAGCAATTTCAAAATAAAATGGCTCACAATGAAGAGACCGTGGCAATTTCTTTTGAATTGTCCACTACATTGATTGAAATTGAGAGCACCAATAATGAAATATTGTCACAAGGAGGAGATGACTTGTATGATTCCATTAGATTGATTGAAATGGACAGCACCAATAATGAAATATTGTCACAAGGAGATGACTTGAATGATTCCACTACATTGATTGAAATTGAGAGCACCAATAATGAAATATTGTCACAAGGAGGAGATGGCTTGTGTGATTCCATTAGATTGATTGAAATGGACAGCACCAATAATGAAATATTGTCACAAGGAGGAGATGACTTGAATGATTCCACTACATTGATTGAAATTGAGAGCACCAATAATGAAATATTGTCACGAGGAGATGACTTGAATGATTCCACTACATTGATTGAAATTGACAGCACCAATAATGAAATATTGTCACAAGGAGGAGATGACTCGAATGATTTTTTTGATCAATCTGTTGATGGCGAATTTATCGAATGTTTGGAGACCATAGAGTTACAAGAATCATCATTGCAGACTTTTCATGAGGAAATTGCTGATGAGGACATGTTACTAGTTCTTTCAAATTTAGAAAATTCTGAAGAATAAATTTATATTTAGAAATCAAAAATTGTTTGAGACATTATTCATTTTTATTTTTAATTTATGAGGTTGTAGCGAAGTGATTGTAGTATAAAATGAGACTTATAGTATAGAGTGCAACATTTTTATGTTACATGGTAAGTTTACTCATATTTACTTCCCTTCTGCCACTATATTATCTCCAATGTGTATTTGACATCTCTTCTTCATCTCCGGCCTCCTTTCTCTCACTGTGTGTCTCCGATGCATCTTATCGCTGCTATTTTGTGTAATTACAGAAGAGAGTAAAATAAAATAGTTCGGAACGTGAAAAGGGGGCAAAGTAGAGTACCCCTCACCCCCTAGGCCTTTTTAGGCGGTCCCAAAAGGATCAGTTTCTGCTTTCCTGAGAGATTATGGTATGAGTTCCATATACCACAATAATTTGCATTACAACATGCAAGATATCTATCTCCTATTACCAACTTTTGGAGATATTCGCGCTAAGCGCGAATATCTCCAAAAAGTAACACCTGCCCTGAGCAGTTCTTAGCCATGTTATCCAATGGGAGGTGGATAACATGGCTAAGAGCATTAGCTCGGTAATGCATGAGTATCGCTGACTTTTTAGCGATATTCATGCATTGCGGCCGTTTATTATCGCATTTGCGATAAACCTTGATAATAGCAAGGTTTATCTTCGATAATTTCTGACGATGCTTAGCGGTAAAAAATTTGTTGGTAAGCATCGTTAGCGATAAATATCGCTTAACTTTGGTAATATGCACCAACGTCTGTTAACGTTCGATTCGAAGGAAATGAGGAAGTGTTGAAAAACATTGTCTGCGCCATCTTGCCTTTTTTGAAATGCCACACTTTTGTCGTGCACGGCAGCCATTTTAGATGCCTTGACCAGACCCACTCTCTGCACGCTGTCGATTCGTAGCATGGCTCCCCACCCTCGCAAGCATCTTCCCCAGGCACTGGTCACCCCCGCTCTCTGTCTTATGCATCGGCAATAAACCTCCCCCCATCTGCGCTGCTCTTCCCTGAAAATCACACTCTGTGCCCGCCCGACACCTCCCTTTCGCCCTATTCACTACCGCACCCTCTGACACTCCTCTTCCTCTGTGTCCGATTGTCCAGGCTATCACCTAGCCCTGCAGATGTAGTTTATGGCCCCAGCTGTAAAGAATCACCCCTCTTCAAAGGAGTTATAGTAGATCAAGGCCCACACCCGATGTGATCCGTCACACCACACGTGTTCCTACTATCTGAAAACCATCCTGTATTGTGATTGGGGAGGGGACCGAGCCTGAAGCGGAAGATTCCAGGAATGACTCTTTGTACATCAAAGTTTTTACAATTATGTGTCACATTAAAAATATATAGCACTCCAACAAAGTAGTAGGAATATAAAACTTTAATAACATATAAATATATACAACAAAACAAAAACAGTAAAAACATTTAAACAACGAAGAGACCGTGGCAATTTCTTTTGAATTCCTGATGAGGACATGTTACTAGTTCTTTCAAATTATGAAAATTCAGAAGATGTTGCCTGGGGGTGGGTCGTCAGTAGCAGTCTGTTGTGCGAATAGTTCCAAGGCAGCAGAACGCGCTGAAATCTAGATGGCACGAAAGTGATGTCTAGTAAGTTGCCGCCCAGCAAATAACGGCGTGGGGCGCCGCGGGGGTGAGTGAGTCCAGCAGTAGGCACCACAGCTATTCTTACCGGCATTGCAAAATTACTGCTGGGGACAATGCCTGTGCTGTAGCAGGGTCACAGCAGAAACAAAAAGGATTCTGTTGAAGATGTTGTTGGTTTTCAATTTGAAAACAGTTCTGGTGTCAACTGCTATGCTAATGTAGTGGTTAATGTTTTGTTTTCTCTAGAAAATGTAAAAGAGGGGGAGGCAGTCCAAAGTTCCGTTAAAAGGGCAAAGGAAAGGATCGGTGGTTTGAACTATCAGTCAAAAAGGGGAGGGGGTGCAACAATTTTTCCTACCGGGTCACACTGTGCTTTCACCGGAACTGAGGTCTGCAGGATTCTAGTAATTCAAAGTGAGGCTGGCGCCAGCATGGGAGCGCCGACGTCCCGCGGATACAGTTTCGTCACTCCACGGGCGATCATGGCAGTCATTCCCCATCGGGGGTCGGAGACTCCCGCGGCTCCTCTAGAATCTTCAAGGTCGTGGAGGACTACGGTGGTGGAGTCAACCAGTGACCGGGCCATTTCTTTATGCTGGGCCCGCTCTTGCCAGGTCGACCGCCATTTTGAGAGTTCGGTAGCTACTGGCGATCGCGGGGTCAAATGAGCGGACGGGCTCCACCCTGCCGGGCGAGACGTTGCAGCATGGCCACAGTGGAAGAACCCTTTTCCGGGCGCCTGGAGCGCTGAGGGTGCAGCTGGGAAGCCTCCACCTGGGGAGGCGGGAGAGGCCTGTTCGCACCGTCTCTCCCTCCCAGTGCACCCCACGGCGTCTCGCTTGAGATTTGTTATGGCCGGACCAGGCGATGAGGACGAGGGGGGTGGGGTCGGAGGCATGTGCAAGACATCCCCCCCCAGTGTTGTCGCAGCCATTATTCAAGAAAGAAGAAGTGTCCCGTCCGTCTTCGGGCCGGGCTTCCGGTAGATGTCGGCCGGACGCCCCTGGCTCTGGCCCCATGAACGGGTTTCTTGGTTTATCGGCTGCAGCCGGATCCCGTCGTCCTCGGCCCCCCGACCGTTGGTGGCCGGACCGGAAGAGCATGTGGCGGGACTACCTGCAACTCTCAAGGGCCACCGCGGCCGGACTGGGAGAGAGAGGGGAGGGTCGAGGAGACATTCCCCCCCCTGCAACTGTTCAGCGTTGTAAAGGCAATCCCCTGGCCGGGTCCCGCTGGCCTCGGCCTCTCCTCCGGCTACACCCTACGTTAGGATCTCCTGGCCGAGGCGTGGCAGCAGGACCCGCCTTATATGGGCTGCTCCCGGCTGGGCGTAGCCGCAACCCTGCCCCACCTTGGAAGTTTCCAGAGGGGGGGCGGATGTTCTACTGACTTGCATTTTCCCTAGTCTATAGATTTTTTTGGCGTGGCAGGCGGTGGGACAGCGAGGGGTGATTTGGTTTCTCTTACTGTTTTTCTGGTCTCTCACCACTGGCATATTTTAACATTTTCTTGTTTCTAGGACATTAATAGGTTTTATCATTACGTTATGTTATCGTTTCTTTGTTCGTTGTTTAATAAAAGTTCATGTTCATCAGTGGCCTACTGATTTTCGTTTTCCTATTCTTTTCTTTCCAGGTTGTTTCATGCTAAAGTTTCTGTTAACAGGATACAGTGATCACTTCGTTATTATTGCATATGTCCTTTTCACTAGGGGTGCTCTCTGGTCGGGCCAGATGACGTATCTCTAGTAAATGGTCCGGGTGAAACAGGTGCATCAATCAGTGGGGAGTAGATAGGCATGACAGATTACAACGGGGGAGAAAGGTCCGCATTACGTACCCTTTCACTATTTGCAAAGATTTTCCTACGTATATTTGCAAACAGGGAATACCTCCAAAAAGAACCAATTCCCAAACAGTCAATGTTTGGGGAAAAAATCAATCAATGAGGAACGAAATAGGCACGACGTGTTAAAGGTTTGCGTTACCTACCCTTCACTATCTGCAAAGGGAGAGAGAATATTCCTATTCTTCCTCGTTTTCAGGCAGAGAAGATTCTTAAGAGAATCAACTTCGAACAATTCAATGCTCGATTCAAATAATCAACAAGGGGTATTGTGAACACAAATGAACGCCGCTTATGTACATACACATTGGTATTATCAACAGGTTGTTCCTAATGTTTCTATTTTAGGGAGGTCAAAAAGAGATCCCATTAGTGGCCTACTGATTTTGCTTGATTCCTTTTGTTTTTTTACACGATTTTTCGCTATCTGCAAAGACTAAACAGAGTATTGCGACTCTGTGCTTGTTTGTAAATAGAGAATGAACCAAAGAGAACAATCAATCAAATGGAGAGAGAAGCAGGCACGACGGATTACAACGGGGGCAACGGGGGCAAAGGCCTGCGTTAACTACCCTTCACTATCTGCAAAGAGAGAGTACTCCTAATAGAAATGAGGGGTGGGGGGCAGCATTCAAAGCAGATCAGTGTGCATAAACACGAAAATGTTTTTACTTACCACGTACTTGACATTCGACAGCTTATGATATTTGCTATTAAAAAACCATTGAAATTCACTGAAAAAACCATAGGTTATAGACCATATATAGTTAGGAATTAGCATTTAAAAAACCTTATTTTACTCACACAAAACCATTGAAATTCCATATATAGTTAGTTGCACTAACCCTATATCGCGCACCCGCAATCCACTGCTGATCATGTCACATATTACATCATTCATGACATGGTCAGTGACATCACTGATGACATCACTGATGACATCTCAAATGACATCACTGATGACATCACTGATGACATCTCATTTGACATCATTCTTGTGCTAATACGATAAACCTCTTCAGACTCTAATATAACCTTAGATACACTCAGTGTATACAGACACTCACACACTGCCACTCATCCATGGAGTTACTCACACACCCAGTCAGTCATGCAAAGAAACAATCTCACCTCCATTTCTTCAACTATACAGTTAAACACACCTTACTTATTGAAACATATACTAACACATATTTACTCTCTTATACAATCCCTGATACAAGTTCACAATGATCGATACAACCACTCACTCATTCAGTGGCTCTCATGCACAGTTATTTATATATGCCAACTCTCACATGTACTGTGTTTAACATATGTACTTACTATGACATGTAGCATTGAGATATCCATTCACTCATCAATACACTCATGCACACAGTCAACTGCCCATGTAGCTGTTTCCACATGCAGTCTTGAACTCATACACCTAGTGAATAAACTGCTCACACATCTATGCATAGAGTCACACACCTTCCAGCCACCCCCACACAAACTCAATCTCCCATAGAAATACTTGGGCAACCAATTAATAACACATATAGCCTCTCGTATAGCTAATGATCAACACATGCAGCAGTTTACATCACAACAGACATAATGATGCACAAATTAAGACAGTTTAGTCACTAACCCATGCATTCAGTGAGACACATTTAATCACTCACTCATACAGTCAGTCACGCACCTACTAAATCCTTCATCCAGACACTTATACATCCACTCATTCTTCAATATGTAAGACATATTTTAACTTTACAGAAACATACAGTCACTGGATGTTGTCATCAGTGATGTCATCAGTGATGTCATTTGAGATGTCATCAGTGATGTCATCAGTGATGTCACTGACCATGTCATGAATGATGTAATATGTGACATGATCAGCAGTGGATTGCGGGTGCGCGATATATAGTTAGTGCAACTAACTATATATGGAATTTCAATGGTTTTGTGTGAGTAAAATAAGGTTTTTTAAATGCTAATTCCTAACTAGATATGGTCTATAACCTATGGTTTTTTCAGTGAATATATATATATATATATATATTCACTGAAAAAACCATAGCTTATAGACCATATCTAGTTAGGAATTAGCATTTACAAAACCTTGAAAATTCACTGAAAAAACCATAGGTTATAGACCATATATCGTTAGGAATTAGCATTTAAAAAACCTTATTTTGGCCGATGAGCCAAGGAACCCGTTCATGGGGCCAGAGCAAAGGGCGTCCAAACATTCGATAAATTCGCCATCAAGAGATTGATCAAAAAAATCATTCAAGTCATCTCCTCCTTGTGAGAATATTTCATTATTGGTGCTGTCAATTTCATTAAATGTAGTGGATAATTCAAAAGAAATTACCACGGTCTCTTCATTGTTTAAATGTTTTTACTGTTTTTGTTTTGTTGTATATATTTATAAGTTATTAAAGTTTTATATTCCTACTACTTTGTTGGAGTGCTATATATTTTTAATGTGACACATAATTGTAAAAACTTTGATGTACAAAGAGTCATCCCTGGAATCTTCCGCTTCAGGCTCGGTCCCCTCCCCAATCACAATACAGGATGGTTTTCAGATAGTATGAACACGTGTGGTGTGACGGATCTCATCGGGTGTGGGCCTTGATCTACTATAACTCCTTTGAAGAGGGGTGATTCTTTACAGCTGGGGCCATAAACTACATCTGCAGGGCTAGCTGATAGCCTAGGACCGGCCTGGACAATCGGACACAGAAGAAGAGGAGTGTCAGAGGGTGCGGTAGTGAATAGGGCGAAAGGGAGGTGTCGGGCGGGCACAGAGTGTGATTCTCAGGGAAGAGCAGCGCAGATGGGGGAAGGTTTATTGCCCATGCATAAGACAGAGAGCGGGGGTGAGCAGTGCCTGGGGAAGATACTTGCGAGGGTGGGGAGCCATGCTACGAATCGACAGCGTGCAGAGAGTGGGTCTGGTCAAGGCATCTAAAATGGCTGCCGTGCACAACAAAAGTGTGGCATTTCAAAAAAGGCAAGATGGCGCAGACAATGTTTTTCAACACTTCCTCATTTCCTTCGAATCGAACGTTAAAAGACGTTGGTGCATATTGCCAAATTTAAGCGATATTTATCGCTAACGATGCTTAGCAACGAATTTTTTTACCGCTAAGCATCGTCAGAAATTATCGAAGATAAACCTTGCTATTATCAAGGTTTATCGCAAATGCGATAAAAAACGGCCGCAATGCATGAATATCGCTAAAAAGTCAGCGATATTCATGCATTACCGAGCTAATGCTCTTAGCCATGTTATCCACCTCCCATTGGATAACATGGCTAAGAACTGCTCAGGGCAGGTGTTAGTTTTTGGAGATATTCGCGCTTAGCGCGAATATCTCCAAAAGTTGGTAATAGGAGATAGATATCTTGCATGTTGTAATGCAAGTTATTGTGGTATATGGAACTCATACCATAATCTCTCAGGAAAGCAGAAACTGATCCTTTTGGGACCGCCTGAGAAGGCCTAGGGGGTGAGGGGTACTCTACTTTGCCCCTTTTCACGTTCCGAACTATTTTATTTTACTCTCTTCTGTAATTACACAAAATGGCAGCGATAAGATGCATCAGAGACAGACAGTGAGAGAAAGGAGGCCGGAGATGAAGAAGAGATGTCAAATACACATTGGAGATAATATAGTGGAAGAAGGAAAGTAAATATGAGTAAACTTACCATGTAACATAAAAATGTTCCACTCTATACTATAAGTCTCATTTTATACTACAATCACTTCGCTACAACCTCATAAATTAAAAATAAAAATGAATAATGTCTCAAACAATTTTTGTATTTCTAAATATAAATTTATTCTTCTGAATTTTCAAAATTTGAAAGAACTAGTAACATGTCCTCATCAGGAATTTCCTCTTCAATCATCTCATCTGGAATCTCCTCATGAAAAGTCTGCAATGATGATTCTTGTAACTCTATGGTCTCCAAACATTCGATAAATTCGCCATCAAGAGATTGATCCAAAAAATCATTCAAGTCATCTCCTCCTTGTGAGAATACTTCATTATTGGTGCTGTCAATTTCAATAAATGTAGTGGATAATTCAAAAGAAATTGCCACGGTCTCTTCATTGTGAGCCATTTTATTTTGAAATTGCTTGCTGTAAATTGCAGAAAAAAATAATCACTTTCATTTATCGTTTTTAGTAATACATAATATAAAACTAACTTTATCAAGTATTTAGTATAACAGAAGGACTGTAAATAAATAACAGAAAACATTTTTCAAATTATCTTAAAGTGTACAACATAGTTCCCCTTACAAATTAACAACTCACCTTTTTAAAAGTAGGAGAAGTGTTAGTACTGTGTAAACCAAACACCAGAAATTGAGCACCAAAAATTCCTCACAAATGTACCTCAGACAGTAGTATCACAAAATGGCTGTGGTTTCCTCTCATTTTAGATATATACATAACCAATTAACTTTCATCACACACAAATACAAAACCAAAGTAACATTTTAATTGGTTCTAAATTTCAACACTTTCAAATGTGTTTTCCCCATGCAATTTTCCATAGGACATTTAGATACGTCTACAGCCTGAATGGCTGAACGGAATTACACCAAACTCGGCAAAATGGTACATCAAACCTAAGAGGTCAGGGAGGATCTACTATGCCCCCTTATGGTCATTTGCCCCTTCGCTTTGGCCTCCTCTTGTCTCTCGATCCTACCGAGAGACAAGATGGCGGCCGCTACGGACTGTTTGCAATGTTTACAGACGCCGGAGAACCAATCAGCTTCGCAAAGCTCCGTTACGCGAAAAGTACGCGAAGCGGAGCGCTGTTACAGATATATATCTTTTTTTGAACGTTAATTTCTCAAAATCCACTGGAGCACATATATTGAGACCTAGCAAAGGCACATCGGGCTACCAGTCCCTACAATTTTGCCAAGTTTCGTGCAAATCCATTCAGCCGTTCGATTATTATTATTTTTATTTTTTTTTGCCCCGCGGGGCCCTTTTAAAACCTCCACATCAAACCTAGAGGGTCAGGGAGGATCTACTATGCCCCCTTATGGTCATTTGCCCCTTCGCTTTGGCCTCCTCTTGTCTCTCGATCCTACCGAGAGACAAGATGGCGGCCGCTACGGACTGTTTGGAATGTTTACAGACGCCGGAGAACCAATCAGCTTCGCTTCACAAAGCTCCGTAACGCGAAAAGTACGCGAACTGGAGCGCTGCCTGGTCCGCTGTTACAGATATATATCTTTTTTTGAACGTTAATTATCCACTGGAGCACATATATTGAGACCTAGCAAAGGCACATCGGGCTACCAGTCCCTACAATTTTGCCAAGTTTCGTGCAAATCCATTCAGCCGTTCGGGCTAAAAGTGAGGCCAACCGCCCTATGGAAAACTCAATATTAAAAACACGTTTTGGGACCCCCCTTTTTTCTCGGCCCCCCCTTGACGAAACCCCCCCCAAATTTTCAGGGGCTGCTCAGAAACAATATGTTCAATTTTCCTGAAAATTTCAGCCAATTCCGTCCACAAACGCCAAAGTTATTAGACATAGAATTTTCAAAAATCCCATAGAGAAAAAATCCTAACTAAATATACCTACTGGCGACCGCCAGTAGGTAATATATATATATATATATATATATATATATATATATATATATATATATATGTATATAAAAAAATATATATATATATACTTTTTTGGGGGGGGGGACATTGACAAAGGCGTGTAGCCGAAACGCGTCTGTCGGGTGTTTTTGTGCAGAATAAAAACTGAATATTATATCCCCCTTGTGTGCGCCTCATCTTTGATCCAGAAGCGGATCGTCGTACTTTTCATATATATATATATGCCACACACGAAGTTTAGATTAAACCTTCCTTTATTCAAATCGGCAACAGCGCACTGAATTTGGTAAGTCTCTTACAGCCTTCCGCCAGACGCGTTTCCGGGGACATTTCTCCCTTCTTCAATGGCAGGCGCAGAAGGGAAGGTACAGCTATCTTGTATCCCACATTCATTTTAAATGTTCACAGTACCGCCCAACAGGGTGTGTGGCGTCAAGCATTCTGGTAAATGTAGCAGGGGGCTTGCTCGCAGCTGTCTCTGTGCTTTCCTAGGTGAATAATGCACATTACAGGTTATGTCGCTTCTGCTGCTTTTCTCATGCCCAAATGAACAAGGTAACTTCGTTCCCAAGTGTTGTTCTGTTTAGTAGAACAACCAGACCTGAACTGTCAGCAGGGGGGCAGCTTCGTGGCCGGAGCGGGCCACTAAACATCCAAATGAAACTTGCTCTCAAGGCGAAGCGCCACACACGAAGTTCAGATCAAACCTTCTTTTATTCAAATCGGCAACAGCAGAGGCAGAGCACACTGAATTTGGTAAGTCTCTTACAGCCTTTCGCCAGATGCGTTTCTGAGACATTTCTCCCTTCTTCAATGGCAGGCGCAGAAGGAAAGGTACAACTGCCTTGTATCCCACATTCATTTTCAATGTTCACAGTACTGCCCAACAGGGCGTGTGGCGTCAAGCATTATGGTAAATGTAGTTAGGGACTTGCTCGCAGCTGTCTCTGTGCTTTCCTAGGTGAATAATGCACATTACAGGATACGCCGCTTCTGCTGCTTTTCTCATGCCCAAATGAACAAGGTGACTTTGTTCCCAAGTGTTGTTCTGTTAAGTAGAACAACCAGACCTGAAGCGTCAGCAGGTGGGCAGCTTCGTGCCCAGCTTCGTGCCCAGAGCGGGCCACTAAACATCCAAATGAAACTTGCTCTCAACATATATATGGCCGAAACGGGCCTTGACTTCATGCAGCAATAAATAATGATGGCACAAAAGTTGGTCTACACCCGTGATTCCGCGTCTAAGCGGGAGAATATTACGAGTTCCTGTTGAGATATATATATGTCACTTTAAAAGTTCTGCTTACTGTCATGCAGTTTGTCATGTGATCAAGCCTTCTCGAAGGCGAAACGCGTCATGGCGGCAGCGCTGGCTTTATTGAATTAAACCACCTTCGCACCAGCACTTTTGGGTCGACTCTTTGTTGCTGTTTACTCGGCATTTTGTCTTCTAAGCGACAAGCTTCAACATATACCTAGTACCGACTCTTTCCAGGTACGAGTAGGACCCCCTCCCCAACAAGGGCAACGCGGCAGGAAGCTATTGTTCCGGATTTCTCTGGGACTGTCTACTATCTCCGGCGAGGAGAAAGCTGCAACGCCCCTGCTTTACCGTCAATGTGTTTCAGCGGAACCGCAACCAGAGCCCTTCATCTTTGGTGTTACGGAGACCGGATCTGAGTTTTGAACCCCGGAAAACACTAGGGAAACGGCAAAGGGAAGTGTGCGCGACAACTGGTAGGACATTCATTCCAAATTACCAGTTTGCCGTTATAGTGCATTTGTAATACTAGCCATAACTCAAGCGCTTTTAATGATGGCCGCCGACAGACTGCGCAATCGAGCTCAGGCAGCAGATTCCATGTTTTTGGATTCCCCGGCTGGGGGATCTTCGAGCACAACGTTTTCTATACAGGAAACAGGAACGACGACCACAAAAGATTTATTTAAAAAATTAGAACGCGCTATGCGCGCCGAACAATCAAAGTGGTGGGAACACCGTTCTCTTTCCCGCTATTTAGAGGTGGGACGGGTGCCCAGGGGGTTGAGAAGCACTATCGCTCCCAGCTACGAAAACCCAGATCCGGCTATGTTAGCGGAATGGGCAGAAGCGAACCTCAACTGCTCTAGTGTGTATTTGCGCATTTTAGTGAAATACGCTGAAAGCGATCTCATTAAACTACAAACAGAGATTGATGCCTTGGAGGATGAAATATCTAAAATAGAAGTCACAGATTCAATCACCAAAATGAGAGCCGATATGATGACTCGTTTGGCCAAAGAAGAAGAAACTATCAAAAAAAGAAAAGCTTTTAAATTTGAGAGGGATCGAATTGACTACTTAAATGGACAAGTTTTCACTTTCGCCAAAAAATATGATGCTGTAAAGGCGAAAGCACGTTCCAATATGGTGACCCAACAAACAAGAGAAGACACTTTATTACCAGCAACTTCCTTCTCTAGCCTAAGCTCTGCTGTGGAAAGTGATCTAGAAGTAGACCCAAGTCGTGAGGCAAACTTGGGGTTTACCAAACTTTCCCTGGCACAGGAGGTCAATTGCCTGTGCCAGGATCGACGCGAGACTCTAAGATCACACAAAACCCGCGCACCAAGAAACAGCGGGCAAATTACAAACGCTGACAATGCCGGAAACGGCGCACCCGGAACCTCAAACGGCAGCAACACGGGCAAACAGGGACATTGGAAACGGAATCAAAGGAAAACACGAAAAACAAAGCAAAATCAGTAGTCAACCTCTCAAATCTGAAACTCACTTCAGCGGAGACTGCTGTACTAAATTTGGGATTATCGTATTGTCCTCCGTGCAATATGAACTATGCCGATACTCGCATGGACCTATATAGATTCACACGGAAACTTAAACTTAAAAAGTTTTTTGAACAACATCCCAAAAAGAATAATCCAACTGAGACAACATCGAGTCACATTATGATCAGCAGTCAGAGTCAGGCAACTTTCAATACTCTTTGGGATCTACAAAATGAGGCAGCCTCTGAAATGACAAAAGAAGTTCCACTAGATCCAACTGGACAACAGATCACTCCTTTCAAGCCTAATTCCACCTTTCAACCTATCATGGTCCGTGACAACTTGGATATATTTCAGGAGAGTGTGGTTCGGGACATGAAACAACTGTACACCACAACAAATAAAAAGAAGTTTCACATTTCAAAACAAAATCGATGTTACAAACAACTGATCGCAAAACTACAGAAGGATCATAACATCATTGTGAAACAGGCCGATAAGGGCGGAAATGTGGTCCTTTGGCCCAAAGATATGTATCTCTAACAAGCGGAATTACAACTTAATGATATTTCATGTTACCGCAGAAGTAATATCCAGATTGTCAAGAATACGTGGACTGAACAACATCAGAAACTCCAAGCTTGGAGGAGTGCTGGACTACTTACACATGAGGAGTTCAGATACCTAAGAAAAGATCATCCTGTTATCCCCTCATTTTATTTGATCCCAAAGATTCATAAAGATATTGATACACCACCGGGCTGTCCCATCATTTCGGCCATTGACAGCTCCTTGGAACATGTTTCCAAATACATTGACTTCTTCTTACAGAGCCATGTTAAGAATCTCAATTCTTATGTTAGGGATTCTTTTGACTTTCTAGGCAAGATTGAACATTTTGTCTGGGAAGAGGACATGTATTAATGACTTTGGATGTTTCATCCCTTTATACCTCGATCAGACATTGTGATGGACTCAAGGCCTTAGACTACTATTTAAACAAGGATTCACCTCAGTCGATGGCACACAATAAGATGTTATTGGAAATTACCAGAATGTGCCTCGAACACAACTTTTTCATCTTCAATGGCGTAATCAACCATCAGGTTAGAGGTGTGGCGATGGGGGCCTGCTTCTCACCTAGCTACGCGTGCTTACACGTTGGGCTATGGGAGGAGCAGGTCCTAGTCGGCCAACACCACAACTTAATTTCTAACAACATTGTTTTATATTTACGTTACATTGATGATGTTTTTCTTCTTTTGGAGAGGTAGCCGTGATAGCGCCAAGGCTTTTGTTGATTTAATTAATGTGAACAATGTTAATTTAAATTTTACTTCCAATATGAGTTCTGAATCTATTTGTTTTTTGGATGTCGAGGTATTTGTGGAAGGCACCACCTTAAATACGAGACTCTACAGGAAGCCCAGTGCAGGGAACACTATTCTGCACTCCAATAGCCAACATCCGGCTCACTTGATTCGGAGCATTCCTTATGGAGAAATGCTCCGAATAAAAAGAATCTGTAGTACGGATGCCGAATGTGCGGCTGCACAGGAGGCATGCAGGTTGTGTTTCCTGGCTAGGGGCTATTCAACTGAGAATCTCACTAAAGCGATCAGGCGTTCTGACTCAGTTAGCAGACAGGAGGCATTGATTCCTAAAACTAGAAATATCAATTTAGATGTCTCCTTGGCAGGGGAGGTCCAAACTGGTTCCCAACGTGTCATTTTGACATACAATCGCCAACACGGGGCTCTGTGGAAAATCTTAAACAATAACTGGAATCTGGTTCAAAGTGATCCAGTGATTGGTCACAAAATGGACATCAAACCAGTACTGACATTTAGAAGATCCCCTTCGATGTCTAAGGCCCTAGTTAGTAACACCTTGGAGCCTAAAGGCTCAACCACTTGGTCATGCACTAAAGAGGGGTTTCAAGGCGTGTCCACAATGTAAAGCCTGTCGATTTGGCAGCAATAGGACGCACTTTAAAAGCCCCTTTCATGAACATCCTATTGCAATTTCCAAGTGGCTCACCTGCAAAACTGACTATGCTATTTATGTGTTGGGGTGCCAATGTGGGCTTTAATATGTGGGCAGTACCAAACTGCCCGCCCACAAACGGATACTCCAACATACGCGCAATATCAGGGCACGATCAGAATTATCCGGTTGCCAGGCATTTTCAAGATAAACATCTAGGCATACCTGATAAGCTCCAATTCTTTTTAATTGATTGTGTCGAAGTCTCAAGTAGAGGAGGTGACCGTGAGGCCAAACTCCGTCTTCTTGAGACGAGATACATTTTGGAGCTTAATACAAAAAATCCTAATGGCCTCAATGACAGGGAAGATCTCTATACTTGTCTCTAGGTTTAATCAGTATGCCCATAAGACCTGTCCGGATTTATTAAACAATTTCTGTTCCCCGTGTGTAGTTTCCATTCTGTATATAGTAATGAATAATTTTTAAACAACAATAGTATGAACCTTTATGAGAAAAACTTTTAAGATTGCATTCTGGAATGATTTGTCTGAATACTTGCACTTTATTGTTAACTTTGCACTATCACTATAAGCACTTTTTATATTTCTGGCAGACATTGTGACTGGCCCACTTGGGCTCTATTCAGATTTTTTGTACATGTTGTCTCATGAATTTGGACTGACGCTGCTGTTTTAAATATGCGTATATCACTTTGACTCTTTACACAAACTGAATATCTAGATTATGGGCCAATGCTCTTGTACATAGATGAAATTATTTATCATGTACATACATTGTTTTTTCTATCGGTTTGTGTTTTGTAAATATGCTCTTGCACTTATCAATTATATATCGGATTTTATTAACTGTGAAACACTAGGGGACAAAAACTTGGTGTTTCTTTATGGTATTCTTTGTTGATTGCATAAACGCAGCGTTTCATTGTAAAGTATTTTTTCCATTTTCATGATACGTTTTCATGCACTGTCACTTTAAAAGTTCTGCTTACTGTCATGCAGTTTGTCATGTGATCAAGCCTTCTCGAAGGCAAAACGCGTCATGGCTGCAGCGCTGGCTTTATTGAATTAAACCACCTTCGCACCAGCACTTTTGGGTCGACTCTTTGTTGCTGTTTACTCGGCATTTTGTCTTCTAAGCGACAAGCTTCAACATATATATATATATATATATATATATATATATATATATATATATATATATATATATATATATATATATATATATTCCTCGTGCTACTCGAGCATTCCATGCCTCCTTAGCGAGAGTTGCGTCGTCGAAGAGACTCCTCGAGACGAGTCTCCACTATTGCAAATAAAGATGACGACGCCGTGTGCAATTTTCAATCTTTAATAGCTGCCGCTACCAAACGCGTTTCAACTGACTCGCAGTCTTGTTCACTGGTAATTGAGCTTCTGAACTCAGCCATTTTTAAAGTGCATGACGTGCAAAACATTAAAACTACAACAGTGACTAACGTGAAAACAGACTCATAGTTTTTCATCATGTTCACAGAGTAACATACAATAACATTTCATTACAACATTTCTCGTGCTTATAAAGTGAACCAATACCATTTAAATGATTCAATTTATATTTTGTCACATAAAATCGCTGGCGCTGTGCTTCTGCCCATTATAACGCTCCTGTGAGCACCTTCATAAAAAGCTAATGTACTGTTTCAGTACTTGCGCTTTTATCTCTTTGCCACCTGCGCTCTTTTTACAATTTGAATCAAACTTTATTTAAAATTATGCTCAAGTGAGCTTCAGTAAGTTCCTTCATTCTATGTATTGGTTACACCTCTATTTGACATGTTTTAACCTCTAATGAATCAGTTGAAACGCGTTTGGTAGCGGCAGCTATTAAAGATTGAAAATTGCACACGGCGTCGTCATCTCTATTTGCAATACATATATATATATATATATGTGTGTGTGTGTGTGTGTGTGTGTGTGTGTGTGTATGTGAAGCTTTCCCCTGCTCCAAACCAATCCACTGGAATCGAAGGACAGCACGCTAGGAAACGGCACAAAAACTTTATTGTGCACTAGTTAACAAGGACAACATGTTTCGGTGTTTGCCTTTATCAAGTAACTTCCTGTGTCTCCATTTGCCATAGAAATACACTTCACACTTCATGATGGAATTGGAAAAAATACTGTATCTTACACTTTGTTTCGACGTCAACATGAAGCATTGTAAAACTGAAATTCATTGGTAAAAAACAAATTATCCCATAAATCGCCATAAGTGAAATTTTATAAATTAAGGCATGTAGTCAAAACAGTTTACAAAGCAGCAATGACATTTCTAACATTAAGAAGACGGAATGTGTATGTGCATCGTTGTTTCGTAGTGCCAGCAACGAATTGTAAAATACATTCGTGAAACCATTAATTGCGTGACGACCGAATAAATTCTAAAAACGGCAGCAGCTTTTTGTAAAATTATAGGCATTTCGAGCACAATATACATAACATGATTGCAGCGGGATACTGACAGCAGCATAATGGGCAATGTAGGCATTGCTGACAGAAAGACACATAACATTAAGTATAGCGTAATGCTAACAATTAATTTTAAAATTAAAATACATTTTCGCTGACAACAAGCACTCATATTATCCAGCAATATAATGTGCCAATATGTTGCATACAAGTCTTCGTAACTTTGCATTCATATAAATGTTAATTTGCCCCGTAACACTATTGTCCTGCCCTTTGCGCGCTATTGATCATTTCTCTTGTACATTCACTAAGGTAGCGCTTAAATAATGCCCCGCTATATTTGTATTCCAACGTCAATGTTGCCCAACGTGTAACTATTCTCCAAGAGACAGAGGTTTTATCCTTCTCTAAGTGCTGGGTATATGGGATGTGATGGGACAGTGTAAGTGTGTGAATTAAATTATTGCTAAAGTGCCTAATATGTGTATAGGGACAGGTTGTTCGGGGGAGACATCTGGTGCTTATGGAAGACTACATAGCTTCCCAATGAGACTCCGCAATTGCGGATGCGATTCATATATTACCCTAGATAGGCAAAACACCAACAGTTCAAAATCTCCCGTTATTCAAAATATCTATCCTGTCTGAAGTAAAAGTGAAAAATAGAAAAGCTTACTGCTAGCAAACCATCTTAATTAAAATCCTAACATACTTCTGTTCAGGAGATTCCCAATACTGTTTATTGACTAAAGAGAATACCGCAGTTCTTTATAGGCCTATATGACTAGCAAGTTCTTCCCCACTGTTAAGTCCTTTCGGCACTTTACAATCCAGATCCAGGATAAACCTGGATTCAAGGATCCTGAGTTGCTTCTCTCGGTCCCCATCCCTTATATGTTTTGGTATTCTATCCACACCAAAAAACTGTAAGCTGCTGTTGTTGCTGTTGTGACATTCTGTGTAATGGCGTGCCACCGGATAGTTATGATCACAATTTGCGATGGCACGCAGATGTTGCAGTATCCTTAGCTTAAGTGGGAGTTTGGTACTGCCTACGTACTGGAGGCACAAGGTACCTCCAGTACGTAGACAGTAAAATCGCTATTGCAATTGATAATGTGTCTTATTGGTCGCTTCTGTTTGGTGCCTGTGGTATATTCCTTACAGTTCCTACCATTCCGCTCTGTTGTACACATACCACAAGTGGTAAAGCCATTTGGCATTCATAACCACTGTGTTTGTGTGTCTTCTCTAGGATAGATACGGACCAATCTCGTAAGGATCTGGCCGTCGATAAGTTATCTGTGGTCTGGCTCCTATCCGAGCATTTAGAGGAATATATATATGTGTATGTACTGACGAAAGCGAAGGCTGAAACGCGTCTGTTTACTTTTGCGCAATAAATCTATAATAGATTTAACCTAACGCGAGTGCTGGTCCTGTCATTTATTGACAGTGAAGCTGTATATATATACATATATATATATATATAAATATATATATATATATATATATATATATATATATATATATATATATATATATATATATATATATATTCTCACCATACCAAACTTTCCATCAGAAGAAGGCGCTGACTCCGTGTATCTTAATTCAAACGTTTATTTTCAAAATCAGTTTCTGCTCAGACGCGTTTCGGCGGCTTGCTCCCGCCTTGCTCACTAACATCTGACCATCACGATGTGCACTATATATATACAATTCATGTCATGGGTCAACTAATCACACACTTAATTAGCATTGTTTGGTTGCTAAGGTAAAACAGATTGCATCTTTGGGAGTGACGTGGAGGTTTCCTGACTCAGCACATTTGTTTCATGGCCGTCTTTATATCCTTACTTTTTGTTCACTCGTACGTTAATTTAAAACATTAACATTATGTTTCAAAAATTGCATTACATATTTTGTACAAGGGTATGCAAAGGAAATGTTCTCACAGAGAGGCTACGTATACTTCGTAAACATGCAAATAACCTCCGTAATTACTTGACATTCCAATTACTCCTCCCATTTTAGCCCAAATTCGTGTTTAATGTCCTGATACGTTCCTCATTCGTGGCTGAAATGGTATACTTGATCCCAATTGGATAAGCCATGTTGTTATGTCTATAACCATGGTAACATTGCCGTCAGAACCTGGTTTGCTTGCTGGTGCACGGAGCCATTGCACAGTCCATCTATACATGTCGGAGCATGTGTCCCTGACTGCGGCTTGGTGCCGGTGAGTACTAGTGCATAGGCTCGGATTTGCGCGGGGCGACCGTTACATGGTTAGTTGAAGAAGTGTGTAGTGGGGTTTGTCGGACTTACGCGAAGCGGAGGAATTGCTAAGTAAATGTTGCCTCTATGTTTGTAGTGCGTTCAGGTGCCCATTGCGACATCTAGTTGTGGTCGTGACAATAGTTGTGCTGGATGGTGGATGTTTCCATTAGGGTAATCGGGGATAAGAGGTAGGGCAGCTAGATATGGACAGTAAGGGCTTCATCTGCATTTAACCCTGACGGGATCTTGGAATTCAAGAGGATAATATATCTTGATTCCAATCGGCGTAATGCCAATTTACGATTCCCGCCTCTTACTTTTTTGGGGATATTGTCAATGACAAAGTACGTCAGACCTGTTGAATCTCCACCGTGTGCTTCATGAATATGACGCGCTACTGGGTAGGTTTGATCTTTATTTGTAATGGCTCGCAAGTGCTGTAGGATTCTAACGTGTGCTTGGTGGATTGTAGATCCCACATAACGTTTACCGCATTCACAGGTGAGTACGTATACTGCGAATTCTGTTTTGCATGTAAACTGTTCTCTGATAGTCAGGGGTTTTCTTCTGAATGGTGTCACCACATTGGTTGTGTTGACACCGTGGGTGCATGCCTTGCACTTGCTACATTTTTTGAAACCTGTTTGTGACTGCAGCCAGTTTTTCTTTTTCTTTACCACCGGGGCATTGCACACTAATTCTGCCCGCATGGATTTGGCCTTCCGGAAGGAAACTAGTGGCTTAGTGCCCATTAAGTTTCCTATTGTTGGGTCATTGTGGACTAAAGGCCAGTGCCTTCTAAGAATTTTTCGAAGGTTATCCTGGTGGCGATTAAAACCAGTGATTAATCTCGGGGGTTGTCTTTCTTGTTTGGCTATCTTACCTTCTGTTACCTGTGGGAACAGAAGGTCGTGTCTGTTTTTGGTACTGCATTTGGCTTCAGCAATGTTGCATGTTTTGTCAGAATATCCTCTCTTTTTTAATCTCGTGAAGAGATTTTGTTTAGCATCAGCTAGTCCTTCGTTTGTGCTGCAGTTGCGTGTCATCCTAAGACATTCTGCATAGGGGATTGATTGTTTTAATGGTGTAGGATGGAAGCTATTAGCGTGAAGGATCGTGTTTCCAGCAGTTGGTTTACGATAAGTGCGTGTTTGTATTTTGTTATTTAGGATGAACAGTTCTACATCAAGGAATTGTATGCTTTCCCTACTTGTATTGCAAGTAAATTTCAGATTTATGGCGTTCTCATTGAGCTTTTCTGTAAACAACAATGCACTTTCCACACTGCCCTCCCACAAAATGAAAATGTCATCTATGTATCTTTTATAGATAATCACATTCTTGGTCATAATGTCATGGTACAATTTCATCAGTACTTGCTCCTCCCACCAGCCCATATGTAGATTAGCATAGCTGGGGGAGAAGCAAGTACCCATGGCCGATCCTTGGACCTGTTGGTAAAATAGTCTGTCAAAAATGAATGTATTATTAGTCAAACACCATTCTGTCATTTCCAAAAGCATTTTGGTGTGCTCAAATAAATTTATTGGTCTTTTCCCCAAAAAGTGTTTTATGGCATTCAGGCCGTCCTTGTGTCTAATACTCGTATATAACGATTGGACATCTAGTGTTAGAAATAGATAATTCTCTTTCCATTTAACATCGTACACCTTCGTTAAGAAATCTCCCGTGTCCTTTATATATGCTGGAAGTTTTCGGACTTCAGGTTGTAAAAAGTGGTCTATGAAGATGCTTGTATTTTCAAATAGACTCCCCATCGCCGATATAATCGGCCTTCCTGGAGGTGTTTTATCGTTCTTGTGGATCTTTGGGATTAGATACATTTGTGCAGTTACAGGATAATCATTTTTCAGGAACTCAAATTCCTTTTTACTCAATAGTCCTTTTCCTTTCCATTTGTATAGCTCGGTATGGTATTTTTCTTGGATTCCTATAAGGTGTGTTGGACTAATTCTTGCATAACATTCTCTGTCTTGTAGTTGACTCAATGCTTCACTGTTATACATCATATATATATCGATGCCAATCCTGCTGAACACATTGAATAAAACAAGCGCTGACTCCGTGGGTAAAGGTTTCAAGCATAAGTGTTTTTATTCCCCCGTGATGGACGACTTGTTTCGGTGGACGAGTCCGCCTTGCTCACAACATCGCAAATCTCTACGGTGCAGTATAAATTAGAAACAAGGTGTAAACCAAAACTGATTGTCATGGAAACCGACTTAGCGACCACAGCAATGGAAAAGTTACATACAGCCTGGGACATGCAGAGTCATGATGAGTATGTGTAGTGTTTCTTCCAGTCAAACAAAGTTACAAAGGTAGATGAAACTTTAGTTCGCTAACATTATGCATAGGTTAAATCACATTTGTTGAATAATCACAAAATGGAAATAATACTATATACTTCACACTAGAACCAGTGTTATTGAAGAAACAACAGACGAAAAATGAAATCAGAATCAGATTAAAGCACAAATTAATATATATGTGCGCCTCAGCACCTGCCTACTTGGTTGTATATGCAGAAAGCACAATCTAATTAATGTGTTTGTGCGTGTGCACATGTGCTCAGGCAGTCAATGTGGCTTACTCGGGGAGTTATTGTTCCTGAGTAATGGTGGCTATAGCCTATTAGGTGGCGTACCGTGTGGAAAGGATCCAGCCCAAGTGGGCAGAGGGGCACGAAGTCGTGCGCGGATCTACGGTGCCAATAAGACGCCCAATGAGCGTGCACATGTTAAGGTGGTTGTGGTCTAAGACAGTCGGTATGCAATTGTGCAGGAGTGTCCATATATTCCAAAGTGAAAGTTTTGGAATGCGTACGGTGATAAGTGACCAAAAGGTGGGGGGGATTGTGTTAAGAATATATACAAGTGAGATTGATGTTAGGGAAAGGGTGGGTCAGGGAATCAGAAGTCGCCGCTATGGAGTCATAAACTCATGCGGAATTAGAGGTGGACACTCAGTGCCTCATCTGCATTCAAACCGTTCTGCATCTATATATATACGAACACACACATGCACATACACCCACATACACACCTTACACACCTACACCGCCACCCACACCCACATACCCCACACACCTACACACACCTATACACCTCACCCCCCCAGACACACACTTCACAGAGACACCCCACCATCCCCCACACACACCTCCCCCCCCACACATGGGGAAAATTCAGTGAAACAGTAAAATAATAATTTAAAGTACTTAGAGGTAGGGTAGCTCTGAATAGAGTTGTTGTGTTGTGTGGGTGATTTAAGTACCAACATGTAGGTACCAATGCAGAGTCTTAAATTCAATGTACATCTTTTTTTCTGTAGATGTCTTGCATGTTGTTACAGAAGTTATTGTGGTATATGGAATCCATATTATAGTCCGCCAGGAAAGCAGAAAGAACATGGAGGCAGGAGATGAAAAAGAGATGTTAAATACACATTGGAGATAATATAGTGGGAGAAAGGAAGTAACTATGAGCAAAATTATTATGTAACATAAAAAAGTTGCATAGTATACTATAAGTCTGAATTAACATTATAATCAATCTGGTACTAGTTTATGAATTACATATAAAAATGAATAATGTCTTGAACAATTTTTGGTTATTAAATATAAATTTATTTTTCTGATTCTTTTTCCAAATTTAACAGAACTTCTAACAACACATTGTCGGAAATGTCCTCATTTTCAATCAGAGAATCTACTGCTTCTACATATTGAACTAATTCATAGTCCCGTGATTCATCCATGAAATCTAAGTCATCATTGTCTTCAATAACTTTTTCAGCGTTGTTTTCCAGAACAATTTTGAAGGAAATATTCTGCTCTCCTTCCATTTTCTTGCTGTAATTTGCATAAAAAATAAATATATCAGTAGAGATAGGGCACTGTTGGGTTTAAGTTCAGACAGGTAGTTTTGATTTTTTAACAGTGAAGTTATCTTTGGGCAGTGTATGGTATCAGGCTGGAAGTAGAAATATAAAAAAGTGTATATCATAAAGCCTAAGAAAATTCATAATTATAGAAGACAAGCCTAACTCCATCCATAACTATAACAGAGAAGCCTATCTCAATCTATAACTATTACAGAGGGATAGTAATGTTTTCCAAATCAACTTAAAGTGCACAACATACTTCAATTTTCAAAATAACATCTTACCTTTGAAAAAGAAGTTTAAGTTCTCAGTGAAAATCCTTTTGAAATGTACTTCAGGAAGTAGTAGTCAAAATGGCTGTGTTTCCCTCTCTTTCTTTATATATATTCATGTACACAACCAATCAAATGTCATGAAATAATAGTAGAAAATGAAAGTAACATTTTAATAGGTTGTAAATTCTAACACTTCAGATGTGTTTTTGTCAAGTAATTCACTTCAGGATATTTAGAGAGGGCTACAGGCCAAATGGTTCAATGGAATTCCACCAAATTTGGGAAAATGGTAGGGACTGGTATGTAGTATGGCCTATTCTATATTTGGTGAAAGTGTCTCCAGTGGTTTTTATGTAAATTAACTTTTAAAAATTTTGGGAGCGCTTCCCGGTGCGCGCCTCGGTACGCGTACCAGCAGCGCTACGGGAGTCCTCCATTTTGTGTTTCGGTAGATTTGAGACAGAAAATGGAGGACAAACAACATTGGGAATGGGTATAAGGGGGCATGGTAGGCACTCCCTGACCCTCTAGGTTTTCTGAGGGGGTCTTAGGAGGCCCATATAGGCGGGAAAAAAAAAAAATTTTCGCAGGGGGAGCGCCCGGTACGCGCACCGGGAAGCGTACCGGGGAGCGTACTTTGGTGAAAATTAGAGAAAAAAGTTAGAGTAAAATAATCATTGTGAGTGATCAGATGTAGGGTAGCCCTGAAAAGAGCTTTTGGGTTCTGGGGCTGAATTAGGTACCTACAAGTAGGTTCCAATGCACAATCTTAAATTCAGGAGGAATATTCTATTCCCCTCATCTGAGAAGTGCACACCATCTCCTCTGTAGATATCTTGCATGTTGTAACGCAAGTTGTTGTTGTATATTGAACCCATTCCATAGTCTCTCATGTAAGCAGAAACAGATTTATTCACATGTTTCCTTGCTTTCTCAATCTGTGGACAAAATTGGTTGGACCACTTCCATTTCTGCCTTTGGCATATATTGGAATATACCAAGGCAGTTTGTGGAAAAAGTGTCATCAATTGCCCAAATGTGTCCTTTAAAACCATTTCCAGACCTACCCAAGTCAAAGTGCCTAGGTCATTTCCACCACAGTGCAAAATTATAAGGTCAGGGTGTGGCAGATGGTGAAAGGTTTTCACCAATGGTATCAATTGATGACATCTCAATCCTCTTTGGCCAATCCATTTTATGTACATATTTGGTAAATCAAGGTTGTGAAAATTTCTGGTAGCTGCATACCTTTGAGCCCAGTGAATGTAGCTATGTCCAATAATCCAGACAGAGTACATGGTGAGAGGAGGTTCTGGTGCAGTCAGATGAAGTGTAGGAATGAAATGGCAGTTGGAACAGTAGGAGTTTGCAAAAAAAACTGTGGAGTTTCAGTGCTCTTGAATCACAAGCAATGATTGGTGGATTCAGATAGTTGAAAAATGAAAGTTAGGGTGCATGGTTCTGTTATGTGAAAGAAGTAATTTGAATGGTTAAGAAAAAGTCATTTAAAGAAAGATTGCAGTGGATAAGCTGGTGTATTGAGAGGTCAAACATGTTTGCTGATTTGATTTGCAACATTGTAGAATAAACTTTTAACACTGGGAGCTCAGTGAGGAGGGAGTTGCTATGGTAACAGGTAGAAAGGGCTGAGGGGGGGAAGGGTGTTGATTTGAAAATAGCGAGGGAAGAGTTTTGATTGGTTACCATGAGGAATATGTGTGTAGAATTAGAGGTTTTCTGTGCCATTAATGGTTGCAGTGCCTGGAGAACATACCTTTTGATCTGCTAAAGAAATAATGGTGTGTGTATCTGACACTGTTCTGAATCTCCTAAAGCATTTGTAAAGGTGAGTTATGATTCATTTAATATAGATAGAGACTTGTATACTCTATGGAGAAGATTTGGAAGCAAAATGTGGTTTTTTAATGTGACTTTCTTCATGTTTTTTGAACATGCTTGATAAAAAATTGTTGCTGGAAAGAGGAATTGTAGTTTGTAAAAATGTGAAGTTTCAGTAGTGACCTGGAATGCTTGTACATATGACCTGCGCTTTGTTTCTAAAATGTTATTCAAAAAACGATTTTGGGGCAAATCAATGGCTTTCAGTAGTGAACATGAATTCTTGTACATAGGACCTATGTTCTGTTCCTAAAATGGTAATTGAAAAACGATTTTTGTGCAAATCCATGGCTTTAACATTTTTAAGAAGGAATAAATAGTGTGTGCATAACTATATAAAAATATTTGATTGTTTTACAAACATGTTACCTGTTTTACCTCGGATTGGGAAGCAGAGTGAGTTTCTTTGCTGTTGGTTTGTTTCATTTTTTGGGTAATGCTTGGTAGGAATGTTTGCAAGAGATGGGAAATGTATTTTGTAAAATAGTGACTTTTCAGTACTGAAATGGAATGATTGTACATAGGACATGCACTGTGTTTCTAAAATGTTATTGAAAAATCGATTTTGGGGCAAATTAATAGCTTTTACATTTTTGAGAAAGAATAAAAAGTGTGTGAATGATTAAATAAAATAATTTGAAGCTTTCACAATCATGTTACCTGTGTTACCTCAGATTAGGAAGCACACTGAGAGCGTTATTTATGAAAACAGCGATGCGTCACTTTTAACTGTGCACTCCTTGTGACACCAATGATGCATTATATTTAATGTATGATGCATCATGTTTCTAGGACTTATAGATAAGTCAGTATTTCTGATGTATCTGTAAGCGCAAAAGTGATAAATTGCTGGAGTGTGTCACAAAAATGACGCAACTCCAGCAATGCATCCTTTCACATGGGGAAAGCCCCATGTGAAAGCGTTTGCCTCAGTCTTACGCCTGCTGTGAGGCAGGTGCAAGATTTTGACGTAACCGTGTCCTAAAAGTGACGCAGTGAAATCTCGCAGATTTCACTGCGTCACTATTACGAGACTTTTTGCGGGGGAATGCCCCCTCTGTGTACATTACACCTGACAGAGGTATAATGTGGTGCAGAGGTTTAAAAAGTGACGCATCTACCTACATGCGTCACTTTTTAAATATGGCGCAAAAAGGCACATGTTTTATGCCGCCGATGCGTCAAAAAAAGTGACGCATCAGCAGTGCAAAACTGACGCAGGGCCTCATAAATGAGGTTCATCTTTTTTTGCACACTACTCCAGTTTAGTCCTGTCCACTGCACTCTTGGACACAAGCCTCAGCTTTTGTGCTCCCCTGGACAGGCTTTATCACATCTACACTCTTGCTTAGGCCTCATAATCTTTTTTTAGAATAAAATTTGAAAAACAGAGAAAAGTTCATATGTATAAGCTTTTCATTGCACTACTGAAACATTTTTGGGGCAAATTAATGTATTTTACATTTTTGAGAAGGAATAAATAGTGTGTGCATGATTACATAAAAAAATTTGAACTTTTCACAATCATGTCACCTGTGTTACTTCAGATTAGGAAGCACACTGAGCTTCTTTACTGTTGGTTTGTATCATTTTTTTGGTAATGCTTGGTAGGATTGTTTGCAAGAGAGAGGAAATGTATTTTGTAAAATAGTGAGTTTTCAGTACTGAAATGGAATGCTTGTACTCCAGCAATGCATCCTTTCACATGGGGAAAGCTCCATGTGAAAGCGTTTGCCTCAGTCTTATGTCTACTGTGAGGCAGGCGCAAGATTTTGACGTAACAGTGTCTTAAAAGTAAAGCAGTGAAATCTGATAGATTTCACTGCGTCACTATTACGAGGCTTTCTGCGGAGAAATGACCCCTCTGTGTACATTACACCTGACAGAGGTATAATGTGGCGCAGAGGTTTAAAAAGTGACGCATCTACCTACATGCGTCACTTTTCAAATATGGCGCAACAAGGCACATGTTTCATGCTGCCGATGCGTCACAAAAAGTGACGCATCAGCAGTGGAAAACTGATGCAGGGCTTTATAAATGAGGCTCATCTTTTTTTTGCACACTACTCCAGTTTAGTCCTGCCCACTGCACTCTTGGACACAAGCCTCACCTTTTGTGCTCCGTTGGACAGGCTTCATCACATCTGCACTCTTGCTTAGGCCTCATAATCTTTTTTTAGATTAAAATTAGAAAAACAGAGAAAAGGTCATATGTATAAGCTTTTCATTGCACTACTGAAACATTTTTGGGGCAAATTAATGTCTTTTACATTTTGAGAAAGAATAAATAGTGTGTGCATGATTACATAAAAAAATGACCTTTTCACAATCATGTTTCCTGTGTTACCTCACATTAGGAAGTAGATTGTGCAGATGAAGTGAGGCATGTCCAGAGGGACAGAGGAGGTGAGGCCTGTGTTCAAGACTGTAGTGGGAGAGAGGCTTTTCTTGGAGAGCATAGGTGGTGAGACCTGTGTCTAAGAGTGCAGTGGACTAGGCTTCATGAAGCCTATCTCCCACTGCACTCTTAGACACAGGTCTCAAGTTCTTTGCACCCGTGGACAGACCTCTCTTCTACTACACTCTTCAATAGAGGCCATACCTCTTGTGCACCCCTAGACAATCCTTACCTCATCTGCAACCCTGAATAGACTTCAACTAATTGGCATGCTTAGACAGGCTTCAGCTTATTTATACCCTTGGACATGCGTCACCTCATCTGCACCTACTTACTATCAATTATACTCAATACATTGAGGCCTGTTCAGAGGACAGAGATGAGGTAAGGCTTGTCCAAGGGTGAGGGGAGCTTAGTCCTGTCCACTGTAGTCATGGACACTGAATGGTTGTACATAGGACCTGCACTTTGTGTCTAAAATGTTATTTAAAAAACGATTTTGGTGGAAAACAATGACTTTTAGTTTTTTGAGAAGGAATAAATAGTGTCTGCATGATTAAATACATATATTTCATCTTTTCACAATAATGTCACCTGTGTTACCTTAGATTAGGAAGTAGATTGTGTAGATGAGGTGAGGCATGTCCAGAGGGACAGATGAGGTGAGGCCTGTGTTCAATACTGTAGTGGGAGAGAGGCGTTTCCTGGAGAACATAGGTGGTGAAGTCTGTGTGTAAGAGTGCAGTGGACTAGACTTCATAAAGCTTATCTCCTACTGCACTCTTAGACACAGGTCTCACTTTCTTTGTACCTATGGACATACCTCTCTTCCACTACACTCTTCAATACAGGTCTCACCTCTTCTGCACCCTTGGTGAATCCTCACTTGATCTGTAACCCTGAATAGACCGTTTGCTTTTTATCATTGGTTTGTTGTTTGATAATAGTGGTCTATAATGTGCTATTTCTTTCATTAACACAGATTGAAATCAAGATTTCAAGAGTAAGGAAAGATGCCCTCAAGGCAAAGAAGAAGGAAAAATGAAATACTGTTACAAACAAAAACAGCAACGGAATTACAGCACTCTTCAACAACAAATACTTCAAAAAACAGGATCAAAGCTCCTGGTAAGACAACCAAGTCTTTCTTACGGAACATATGTCGATCAAAAAAAAATTTTGGACAGCATGTAGAAAAAGAGAATGAGAGAGTAAATTTGAAAAGGAAGGAGAGACCCTAAAAGAATCCTACAACTGGAGCAGGAGAGAATAATATGTATAGGAATAGAAGGCAGAATCAGTTTAGAGACATTCGTAAACGAATGTTTCGCAATAGGGTGGTTTTAAATTTGTTACAAAACATTAGGAAAGGTAAACAGAGAGCTGCTTTTTATAAGAAAAAGAAAAGTGTAGAGAAGATTGTTGATCAGGCTTTTGAAGTTAAGAAAAAATTATTTATTTTAATAATTAATAGAATTAGGACACTTAACAAGACAATTGATGTTTTCAAATCAAACAGTAGATGGAAAAGAGTAATTAATCGGACTAATTTTTGTAAAGTTTTTTCAGGAGAATGGATGCACAGTTCAAGTTGTGAGCCATTTTTTAATGAGGAGAGTTACTTCTAGGAGAATGATTTAGTGCATGCAGTTGACACCAGCGGTCGAGCGCATGAAGTGAAAGATGGTTGTCCGATTGAAAAAGAGAAACTTGTGCCTAGAGAACCAGAAGAGGTGTTAACTGATGAAGTTTTAGGGAGACGTACTAAGGGTCCAGTGTACACTTGGAAGTGTAGTCGTATTTGTAGTGTGCGACAGGAATCAATTGATTTGTTTTGTAATTTCTTACGTACATATAGTAAAAAAAGTCTAAAGCAGAAAGTGAAGTTGTTGCAAAACTTAGATCCTTGCAGAGTGGGAGAAAACACAGGTTTGCAAGGGCATTCACTGGCTTGTCTTTCTAGAAAAGTCTGTCAGAGTGTTTTTCATCATTTTAGGATGTTAGCAGTGCATCATACCAAAATGAGGAAATTAGTGAGAATGTTGTATTATGCAAAAAGTCCAGCACTTAAGCTTAAACAATTAAACAGTGCTCTTTTGCATGGAACTGAATTAGATGTGAAGAAGATTTGTGAAGAAATTGAGATTTGTTATTTTGGTGAAAAAGAGGACAGTGTAGAAATTGACACAGCAATTCAAGGTAATGTGGAAGACAATGTACAGATTTCAAGTACAGAAAAGTTTGAGTAGGAAATTACCAGGTTTAAGGTGAAATCAAGTGAAAGGCCAAATTTTACTTGTGTGTGTTGTCGACAAAGTCATTATAAGCATCAAACTAGATTAGTTGATTTATACGTAAAAAGTGAAAAGATAAATAATTATGAGTGGAAGGATTTTGCAACTTATTTGTGGGTGGAGAATTGGTTTGATTTGAGTTCTGATCAGCGTATTTGTAAATATTGTTATGATAAATTAAATCAAAACAGAATGCCTGCCAGAGCTGTTCATAATAATCTGGAGTTGGTAGACATTCCCCGTGAATTGATGGATTTAAATACATATGAGTCTATTTTGATTCAATGTGTCCATCCTTTTCAGGCAATTGTTCGCATGGAGACTAAGATAGGGAAATTGCCTCCTACAGATTTGCAGAGAGGATTAAAGGGAAGAGTTGTTTATTTGCCTCTAGATTTCAAAAAAAATATTGATACAATTGGTATAGAAAAAGTAGAAGAGGAACCTTTAGTTATTCTAGTTAATGGGGTTCCGACAAAGAGTAAGAAAATCTGGCAAGATTTAGTGGATGTTAGGAAAGTCAAAAAGGCAACGTTGTATTTAGTCAAAAACAATGGGGCATATTATCAAGGACCGATGTTAAAATGATCGCCGTTTTATCGGCATGAAACTGCCGATAAAATGGCGATAATGGACTTGATAATACCCCCTTGTTAATTCCCATTGAAGCCCATGTTCTGATGTTAACATAGGCTTCTATGGGAATTAACAAGGGCGTATTATCAAGCCCATTATCGCCGCTTTATCAGCAGTTTCCTGCCGATAAAACTGCGATAATTTTAACACCGGTCCTTGATAATATGCCCCTATGAGTATTACAAAGATGTATGTGTTGCAGCAGAGGAAACAGCTGCAGATGAAGACAGTGATTGTTCAGTCGGCCAAATTGAAAAAGTTGATGTGTCTAGAAGTGAAGAAATATATTTACATTATACTGTTCATCCTTTGCATTCCAAAGAAGTAATGGGGAATGCAATTGAATTGTTTCAAATGAAAGCAGCAAAAGGAAGTCCCATTAGTGTATGGGAAGAAAGTTTGGAAGCTCGTTGTTTTCCACAGCTATTTCCAACAGGTCGAGGTGGACGATATGACGATCGACCACTTCAAATTCCTGCATCTGAATATCGAACTGTAAGATTATATGCTGAAGATCCAAGGTTTCGTCAATGCATTCCCTATTTGTTTCATCTACTGTATGAAAGTGACTTGTCTGGGCTTTCTTATGCAGTAAACCATATACTGAAAAGTGGAGCACATTTGCAAAATGTTTCGGCGAGGGACTTTATGGAGAAAGTGAATCTGAAAGATAATATTTTGGAATCTCATTTAATCAATCTCATGGCATGTCAGCGTGGTACAAATGAGTATTGGTTCCGTCGTCATGGGGAATTGAAATGTATGCTAAGAAACTTAGGAACTCCTACATGGTTCCTCACTCTTAGCTGTGCTGAGTATGCATGGGACGACTTACTTCAATTTCTACGAGAGGCAAATGCAAATATTCAAAATATAGAATTCAAAACTGCTGGAGAACTGTGTTCTTTGGATCCAGTGAATGTGTGCAGATATTTCAATCATAGATTTGAAGCTATGATGTCTTTTATTACCAACAAAAAAAATCCTCCCCTTGGAGAGGTTTTGGATTTCTTTTGGAGAAAGGAGTATCAAGCGAGAGGTGCTCCTCATATACATATGTTGTTGTGGATTAAAGATGCACCCAAATTTGGAACAGATTCGGATGAGACAGTGATGAGCTTCATTGAAGAGTATTCAACATGTGCTGTTCCGAAAACTACCGAAGAAAACAGTTTAAGGCAACAAGTTTTACGCTTTCAATCCCATCGTTGTGGAAAGTACTGTCGTCGAAAATTCAGAAACAAGGACAAGTTCTACACAAAATGTTGTTTCAGCTTTCCACGACCAGTGATTTCTAAAGGAAGAGTAAATAATTTGATGTCTTCTCTGCGACATACTGTGACGAGGAAATCACAAAAAAATACATACAATTTAAAAAGAAACGAAGAGTCCAAGTACATCAACGACTACAACCCAGTGATGTTGTCCATGTGGAATGCTAACATGGATATTCAATTCGTTGCTGACAACTCTATTGCTGTGGTTCGATATGTGACGTCTTACATCACAAAAAAAGAAAAGACAGAACTGAAGGAAATGTGGGAGGACATTTCACATGAAAAGAGTCTAAGCAAGAAATTATACAGTTACAGTCTGAAGATGTTGTCACATCGAGAAATTGGAGCATATGAATGTTCTGATCGATTGTCATCAGCAAGTCTCTATACCAAATCTAGAACCATCATTTGGGTGAGTCTAGGTCTTGCTGCAACACGAAATCGAGTTTTGAAATCTGTACAAGAAATAGAGTATTTGGCGGAGAAAGAACCAGAAAGTACAGATATTTTGAAGACAAACATGTTGGATACATACTATCCAAATAGAAGTAGTCATCTTGAGAACAGTTGTTTGTATGAAGTTCTGCAAAACTATATTTATAAGAGAACCATCAGAGAAGATATCAACAATGGAATATATGCTATCATTGGGTGTGAAGGATATCTAGTGAGACAGAAAAAAGGCCATTTGATTAATCATCAAAAATTGAGTTGCGAAAATCCAGAGAAAAGGGAATTTTACTATTTAGCTCTTTTGCAACTCTTTAAGCCATGGCGTACAGAAGAGGAACTACTTGGTGATTTTTTCTGTTACGAAGATTCTTTTAATGCAACCAAGGATACCATAGAATGTCCTGTTTTTCCAAATTATCTGCAAATGTTGAACGAAGAAATAGAGCAAGAAGCCACAATTGCTGCAGAGATTGCTAGAGACAGTTCTCAAGACAGTCAGAGTTCTGCTTCATTGAGTCAGGATCCACTTGGAGGACCAATTATTCAAAATGAAGCTGCCACTGCCATGGATGAGGTGAAAAGAGCTATGGAACAAGCTCAAGATGATGTAGTTAACTTGGAAGATTTGATGAAACAACTAAACCTTGAGCAGAAACAGATATATGACGAAGTCACAGAACAGATTGAACATGGATTCACTCATGAGAAAAAAGAGTGCTCATGTACATCATTTAAACCAGTCCAACTGTATGTAAGTGGAGAAGCGGGAACTGGAAAAAGTTTTCTGATTAAAGCAATTGCAACTTATCTGCAGAAAAGGACTGAATCACCGCTATCTTGTGTTGTTACCGCTCCAACTGGGCTGGCAGCACATAATATTAAAGGGATTACTTTACATCGTTTACTGATGCTGCCAGTGGAGCATGATAACAAATTGCAATATCACAAGCTATCTGGAGATGCGTGTTCCGAAGTTTCGAGAGTCCTGAAGAAAATGAAACTTCTTATCATTGATGAAGTAAGCATGGTGTCAAATATAATGCTTGCTTTTGTGCATTTGAGAATGCAAGAAATTCTTATAACAGACTATGATGTCTTATTTGGAGGAAAACATATTATTGTTTTTGGAGATCTACTGCAGTTGACTCCAGTGAAAGGACAACCTGTGTTCAAAATGCTCACGCATGAAGATACCAGGAGGTGCCTAGGAAGTATTGGAAACGTTAATATATGGTTAAACTTCAAATATGCAGAACTGCTTCAAAATATGCGGCAGGCAAAGGATGAAGATTATAAAAATATTCTACAAGATGTAAGAATCGGAAAAGTAAGTCAGCAAGGGAAAGAAGCTTTACATGGACGATTAATTTCAAATTTGTACCCAAATGAAAACCTTCTTCCAGAGAATATTTTTAAGAAAATTAACGAGAAGAAATCTGGCATATGTTTGATGCCAACTCTGAAAGAATGTTCCATGTTCAACAACAAAATGTTAAAGTTAGAAAATGAAGAGAAAGTGAAACTGGAAGCTATAGATAAAATTGAACATATGGGAGCAACAATTATTTTGTCTGAAAATTTGAAATCAAAATTGGATTCATTAGAGAAGACTATATCTAAAACTGCTGGTTTTGAAAAGACTCTGAATGTGTGTTTAAATTGTCGTATCATTTTGAGAAGGAATTTAAATGTTGAAAGAGGTATGGTAAATGGAGCAATGGTTCATGTTGTTGGTTTTGTGAATTACAAAAATAGAGATGGAATTGAAATTTTAAAAATTAAATTTGATGGCATTGACCAAATAGAACAAATTTGTCGTTGTTCAGCTAAATTTTTGCTTGTGAAAGACTTATATGTTCGCCGAAAACAGTTTCCTATTTGTTTGGCATATGCGGTGACAATTCATAAATCTCAAGGTTTAAGTGTAGATAGTGCTTTGGTGAACATTGGAAGTTCTGTGTTTAAAGAGGGTATGGCATATGTGGCATTATCACGAGTCAGAACTTTATCAGGATTGTACTTGATTGAGTGTGATGAAACAAAGATTTGTGCAGATCTAGATTGTGTTAAAGAATACAATAGGTTAAGAAGAGAGTATGCTCCACATTTGCCTCAATATCCTCTGTTTGAAAAACGTGTGGTAGTCCGAAAAAGAAGAAATGAGAATAATTGCAGTGAGGTGGTAGCAAAAAGACAAAAAGTAGATGAAACTGTAATTGTAAGGAGAAAGAAAAAGGATTCTGTTGAAGATGTTGTTGGATTTCAGTTTGAAAACAGTTCTGGTGTCAACTGCTATGCTAATGTAGTGGTTAATGTTGTTTTTTTTCTTCAAAATATACAAGAACAGATTGTTGAAAATCGGGATCAAAGATTCTGTTGTTTGTTGAATTCCGTGTTTGAGAAATGTACAAGTGATAGAGCAAAAATAGAAAGTGTTTCAGAAATTCGAAATCTTTTAGACATATGTTCTGGTCAAAATCAATTTTCACAGAATATTCAGCAGGATTGTCAGGAATTTTTTATGTATATGTTTGATGTATTGGAAGATGAAGGTGTAGATATAAAAAATCTTTTTAGCCTTTCTTATCAATGGCAGCATGACTGCGACAACTGTACTTCATCAAGTACTACTAGAATAGTGACTGAAAGATTTATATATTTGACTTTACCAGACTGCAAATCAGTGCCTTTTAATAATCTAGTTAAAGCAGCGGATCACAATATGGTGTGTACCCAATGTAAGTCTGCCATGCTGTCCATATTATTTCTACAAAATTATGGTCAGTATGTCATTTTAATGTTCCAACGATGTAGACCTGATGGAACTAAATTGACAACTTCTATTAAAAATTTCGTGGCATCTCAGTTATCAATATCAGGAAGAACCTTGCATATGTAGCTATTATTTTTCATAACGGTCCTTCTACAACATCAGGGCATTACACATGCTATTTAAAAAGTTGTAAAGGTTGGACCCACTGTAACGACACTCATTTGACTTTCAAACAACGTTTGCCTTTTCGCTTAAAAAATTGATACCTAGTGTTTTTACAACCAAAATGTAAGTAAAGGTAATTGGCCTATGAAGACGGGAGCAGTTAATAAAGGTTATTTTGCTGTTTAAAAATATATTCTGAGTAAAAGTGATCCAGGTAATATAAAAAATTGACTTGTTATATAGGTACTGTAAGTGGATCTCATAGTAAGTGATATTAGTATTATACAAAATGATGGAACATGAGTGAGTCAGAGATGGTTTTACAAATACTTAAATATTGTGAAAATGTTGTATGAGCCTTTCTTTCAGAACGTCGGAAAAAAGGTAATTTCAGAGTTTCTTAGAATTAATTTGAAAATATACTCATACATCTGACACTATTTGGCCAAAAGGAAAGGTACAGGAATGAGTAAGGAGTCATGACTGAAAAAAAGGAGTATATGAAAATAATGAAAATATTTCAGATGTTCTTGGAGCTTTTCTTCTAGAAAGTCGATTAAATGGATTTTTTAGTGAACAGCAGAGTACTTTGCAACAAGAAAAGGACCTCCATGATATACTATTTGGCCTCAAGGAAAAGTAAGTCAATCAAAGATTAGTGTACATTTGTCATTTGTCAGTATCTAAGTTTTTTTTAAAAACACAATCTTTTAGATTGTGTTTTTTTTTCCCGCTGTCATATGATGAGTAATTTGAACTCACTGTTTTAAGTGAAATTCAATATATTCCGAGAACAGCAAAAATAAACTATGTAACATGTTGTACAAGTTATTCTATACTTTGGATTGTGTAAATTAAATTGTATTCCCATTCTCTGACACTCACTTTCCTTTTTCCATCCTCTTTCAGCTCTTTTTACTCACTTATAATGTCTTTCTCTCACACTCTGTAACCCCCGTTCCTTTACTCCACTTCTTTGACAACCCCTCATTCTCATTTCAACTGTCTGCATCGCCTCTCTCCCTTGCATAACTTTTCAGCTTTCAGTCTCTCTGCTTTACTTTCCTTTTCCGTATTTTCCTCCTTTGTTCTTTTAGTAATTCCTGTTTACTCACTCAGCAGTATTATCGCACTCTATCACTATAAATCACCCACTCTCCCTCGCTTATCTTTGTTTGCTCCTTTCTTTTGACCTCTTCTTTCTATTTTTCGTTCACTACCTTTATGTCCTCAGTGCGTCACTCTCCTTGTGTTTATCTACCTTATATCATTTCTTTTACAACAACTTCAGTGCTCCTCTCTCATCGTTCTTGATCCCATTTCTTTTACTCTGGTTCCATTACTATCCCTCATTTCCTTTCTTTCAATGTCCTTCTCTTTACTTTCATCACCAAATTATTTTCTCTCAGTACCACTGTTTTACTCATCTTCTCCTCTCTTTCCTTTTTTTGCTCCCTTACTCATTTCCTTTTCTCACTCATTGTACTCCACCTCACTCAGTTTTTCTCTTAGTGTGTCTGTCTACTAACTTCCTCACTCTATTTCCCTCAATCGTTGTATATTATCCTCTCTCCCTTCATCCCTTCACTCTATGACTGTTCTTCACTTACTCTCAGTTATCTTCTATTCCTCATTCTTCTAAATGCATCCTCAATTAGATTCTTTTCTGTCTCGGTCATTATCTTTTTACTTACTACTGTTTCCTGATTTAGTTTTGCTAACTCACATTGTTTTAGTATCTTTCTTACCTTCAATTCATTTCTCTGTTCTTCTCTTCCTCTCTGTCAGTGAATCTATATTCCTTACTCTTATTAATTTGCTCTCCTTCTATTTCTTTTTCTCTCTTTTTGTCCTTCTACCTTACTTTATTTCCCTTTCTATGTCCTTCACTCTTACTTTATTTCTAAATACACTGTTATGCTTTTTAACCTCTTCATTTGTATCTTTTAATTTAAAATACATATTTTACTAATTATAACTTATTTTTTCTTCTCTCTTTCACAGATACACAGTGTAGTAAAAAAATGTAATTAAAGTTACATTTATTATATGGTAAGTGTGACTAAAAAAATGTAGTTTGTCATCACCCTTTGTTTTAACCTCACTAATATTTTCTCAACGAACCTCACTCCTGTTTCTTTACTCTGCTTCCCTCACTTATTCTCCATATTTACTCCCCTTTCCCTATTTCCCCTCTCATATTCAACTTGTTTCAGTTCCCATTCTTTACTTCACTTACCCTCTGTTCCCTTCCTTTATTTATTCACTCATTCTTTTTCTTAATTATTTACTTCACTCCTACACACACACCTCATCCCCCTCCCAACACATACACACACCTCTGACATACACCCCACACACACACTACACATATACCTCATACACACACACACACACCCCCCCCCCCCCACACACACACACACACATTTGGGAACCTTGGGCCCGATTCACAGAACTAACTTAAGCCAAAGTCCTAAACTTACTACCATTTTGGTATTCACTGAAGGCACTTACTCATTTTGGTATTCACAGAAGGCACTTACTCATTTTGGTATTCACAGTAGTTAGGAATCCTAACTTTAGGACTCCTAAATACCTTCTGTGAATACTGAAAGTATTAAAGTTAGGATTTTTCTCAGTTTAGGAGTAGTAAAGTTATGACTCCTAACTTTTGGACTCCTAAATGCCTTCTGTGAATACAGAAAGTCTTAAAGTTAGGATTTTTCTCAGTTTAGGAGTAGTAAAGTTAGGACTCCTAACTTTAGGGGCCAGATGTAGGAGCCCTAATACCGGTTGGAAACGGCCGATTTTCAGATGTAGGGGGCTGTTTAAGACTTTGTGCTCTTGCACTGTCTTGTGGCAAGGCTTTACTCCACCACTATCCAGATTTAACTCTGGTCCCCCTAGGCAGTTCACTGACAAAGTATTGAGGTAAAAATATAGAAGTAAGAAATATCGATGTAAAAATGAAGAATGCAAAAATATCAACTCCCTATACTTAAACAGGTAAGTACAACAATATTGAGAGAAAAAATATCTATGTAAAAAATATAGTTGCACAAAATATCAAATTTGACCTTGAGGGAGCGGGCGATGAAATTACTCACGGCCTGGCAGTTGACACTGTCTAGCAAGACTCCGAGGTCACGGGATCGCTCACGGAGCCGTAAGTCCTCTTCCTCCCATTCGATGGTCATCTGAACACTCGGGGAAGAGGCAGAAGAAGAAGTCCAACTGGCATCCGTCGTCGAAAGAGGTAAGGAACACTGGCGCTCTATGCACGGTTCTGCGGATCCAGAGCCAGAGTCGACTTTGCACCTCTCTCCATGTCCTGGAGCCGGAGCGACTCCCGTTCAAATCAAGGATTTTTACGAGGTCATGCGCCATGTATTTGAGCGGAGCCACCCCATTGGTGAGCCCTCGGGCCCGGGGGGGTCGGATGAAGGCCCATCGGGTTTGACGCTGTCAGCTTCTGCCACGGTGCCGTGGGGCCACAGGGATCCAATCTTAGATCCTGTTTGTCGCCAGTTGTGTCAACACGACCTTCCCCGGTGTTGAACCTGAAGTCGGGGTGCCTTCGACAACGCTGGCAGCTGTAGGTGGCGCAAGCCCCATCTTCATCCCTGATGACACGGAGCCGGAACTGCGTCGTGCGACGCCAATGCGACATCAACAGAACACAGGGGTTCTATGTTGTCGCCTGAGCACTTTGTGGACATGCTAGGCTTAAGAGAGGGATGGGAGGATTCTGGAGACCCATTAGACAACCAGGATGTCTCAGAGGAGACTATGGACTGGTATGGGGAACTTGGGGAAGACAGTGGTCTGGATACTTCCCCAGACTCAGGCATGCTCTCTCCACCTACAGTGGCTACGGAGGAAGGGGTGTCCTATGCTATGGTGGTTAAGAGGGCAGCTGAGGTCCTTGGACTGGAACTGCCCTCAGTGCAGGTCAGGACTAATCTGTTGACCAAAGTGCTTCAACCTGGGGCTTCCACCTCTAAACCCCTTTTGCCCTTTAATGAGGTACATACAGACGTCCTTCTAGGAACTTGGTCCAAGCCTAGCACAGGGGCTCCTATGAATGATTGCACGCCATCATGGCCCAGCACCGGGCGACCCAAAGTTCCTCAGTCAACACCCCACCCCAGAAAATTTGGGGGTGCAGGCCTCAACTTCCCAGGGCGCATTCCTTTCTGCCCCTCTGGATAGGGAGTCCAAGAGACTGTACTTATTTGGGAAGAAGATGTTTCCTTCCTCCAGTCTGGCATTGCTTTCGGTGAATAATGCATGTTTTTGGGCTGTTTCTCTCACTCTCTTTGGGAGACGGTTGCACAGGTGCTGCCACAACTCCCGGAGGAGGCCCAGGCTGTGCTCTTCCAAGCTGTCAAGGATGTGAGAGATATGGCAAAATTCACCATACGGTGTGGTTTGGATAGGACCGATTCGCTGGGCAGTTCTATTTCAATGACAGTGTCCTTGAGGCGCCATGCCTTGCTTCGCACAACTGGCTTCTCGGGAGATGTCCAGCCCAATTTGATGGACATCCCCTTTGATGGAACCCACCTTTTTGGGGAAAAGGCAGACTCGGCCCTGGTCAGGTTCAAGGACTCTCGAGCTAGGGCCAGATCCTTGGCCTCTCCTCCACTCCTCGTGGCCAGTCTTCTTTTCGCCCTTTTTGTGGCAGCGGAAAGGGATTCCAGCTGCATCAGCCCTATCCTAGCCACTGTGTCGCACAGACTGCCCAAGCCGTACGTGGACGTGAACACAGTACATTCCGCCCTCAGAATGGAGGCCAGAAGTCGTCTACCACACTGCCCCCGGCAGCCGCAACCTCCAAGCACTCCTAGGCTGATTGTGCAGTACCACACTACTCCAGTGGGTGGGAGAATTTGTCACCATCTCCCCGCTGGAGATCTATAACATAAGACAAGTGGGTTATGCAGATCGTACAGAAGGGCTATTCTCTTCCTTTCCTTTCTTTTCCCCCTACTAGTCTGCCAAGTCAGGAACGGCTGGTGGAGGATCACTTAAAACTGCTCCAAGTGGAAGTTACAGCTCTTTTGGCCAACAAAGCTATAGAAAGGGTTCCAGTTTCAGAAGTAGGCAGTGGCTGTTATTCCCGCTACTTTCTGATTCCCAAGAACAAGGGGCTTCGGCCCATCTTGGATCTTTGCACCGTCAATCTCTTCCTCAAAAAGGAGCAATTCAAGATGCTCACTTTGGCTCCGGTCTTATCTGCTTTAGACCAAGGAGACTGGTTGGTGGTGTTGGACCTGCATGATGCGTATTTTCACATTCCCATCATGCTGGGCCACAGGGGTTACCTGCAATGCAAGGTAGGCCATGAGCACTTTCAGTTTACCGTGCTCCCCTTCGGGCCTTACCTGTGCCCCTTGGGTGTTCACCAAGGTGATGGCGGTGGTTGCAGCTCATCTGCGCAAGTTAGGGGTTTCAGTCTTCCCCTACCTCGACAACTGGCTGTTGAAGGTGTCCTCGCCCCAGGCAGTCGTCTCCCACCTTCTGACTATGGTGGACCTCCTGCATTCGCTGGGGTTCTCTATAAACGTGCCAAAGTCACACCTGAGATTTTTAATATTGTGAGCTTCCTTGTTGCAGCCGTAAGACTGAGAAAAATTTGGCTCCCATCGTTAATTTAAGAGCACCGATGAAGCTCATGTTAGTGTTTTTTTTAATACTTGCCTGTTTTAGTAAATTTTTCCAGTAATATATTGATGAATTGTTTTTTTAAATCTTTTTAATCACATTCAAGATTCTATGAACTTCATGAATTGTTTTTTTTTTCTCAAAAATGTTCTTAAGTTGCCCATCTTCGATGATTTGGTTATGGCATTTTTCTGTGTAAAGTATGTGTTTTTATTGTACCTCATATGTGTTATATGTATTGTATTGCGATTTATTGTATGGTATTTTTACTGTTTTTATTAACCGGTTAAAGTGGTTTGACTGACACACCTTCTCAGACACTTCCTTTCATCTGAACTGTTCTGGGCACAGTGCAGTTTCAGGCTTATCCTCCCGAGCTGCGAGTCCAGGATATTCAGGTTATGATTCTGAAATTTCAGCCTCTACCCTGGATTTTGGTGAGGTTGACTCTGAGACTGTTGGGCATCATGGCCTCCTGCATCCTGTTGGTAAGATACGCAAGATGGTGTATGCGGGCTCTGAAGTGGGGCTTGAAGTTCCAATGGGCCAAGCATCAGGGAAATCTCACTGATGTGGTTCAGATCTCGGAAGGATCTGCGAAGGATCTGCAGTGGTGGTTAACACACCGAGATTAGGTCAAAGGCAGCCCCCTCTCCCTTCCCCAACCAGATATCACAATTGTGACGGATGCGTCACTTCTGGGGTGGGGTGGCCAATTGGGAGAGATGGAGATCAGTGGTCACTGGTCTCTGGCGGAGACGGGGCTCCACATAAACTTGTTGGAGCTTCGAGCGATTCTCTTGGCATTGAAAGCATTTCTTCCTTCTGTCAAGGGGAGGTTAGTGCAGGTGTTCATGGACAATACCACGCCATGTGGTACTGCAACAAGCAAGGCGGGTAGGGTCTTGGACCCTTTGTCGAGAGGCCCTACATGGCTGTAACAGCAGTCCAACTGGCAGGTTCTCTGAACACCAGGGCAGACGATCTCGCAGTCGATGCCTAGCGGATCACAAATGGCGTCTCCAGTCGGAGGTGGCGCAAGATCTCTTTCAGCAGTGGGGAGAACCTTGGTTAGATTTGTTTGCCTCCGAAGAGAACGTGCAATGTCAGCAGTATTGCGCACTAGAGTTTCCAAGGCAGCTATCGCTTGGTGACGCGTTTCGTCGTGAGTGGAGCTCAGGCCTGTTGTACGCCTTTCCGTCCATACCACTCCTGCCCAGGGTTTTGAAGAAGATCAGGAGCGACCGGACCCAAGTCATCCTGTGGCAAGGAGAGTCGGGTATCCAGAGCTTCTGAGCATGAGTGTCGATCCTCCGATCAGACTGCCCCTTCGGGAGGATCTTCTGTCGCATCAGCAGAGGAGTATTCTCTACCCAAACCTGTTAACTCTGCACCTCCATGCGTGGAGATTGAGCGGCGGCAGTTCATGGCTTTTGACCTTTGTCCCGAAGTCTGTAATGTTATTTTGGAGGCCAGGCGGCCCTCCACTAAGTCGGTATACGCCTGCCGAAATGTGTATTATACTGTACAGAAAGGTCTATTGACCCTCTTTCTGCTCCTCTTTCTGCTGTCCTTTTATACATTTTTACCCTTGCCCAGCAGGGCTCTGCCTTGGGAACTCTCAAGGGTTAGCTTTCTGCTCTGTCTGCTTTTTTGCGGCTGCCAGATCAGCCTTCTCTCTTTAAATCTCCTATTGTAAATAGATTTCTTAAAGGGCTGGTTTCCACCCACGCCCTTTATTATGCCACAATGGGACCTTAATTTGGTCCTCACTTACCTGATGTGCGCTCCTTTCGCACTTGTGCACAATTGTTCCCTCCGCCTGTAGACCATCAAAACAGCTTTCTTAATGGCGATTACATCAGCCCAGAGGGTGAGTCAGTTGCAGGCGTTATCCAGCTTGCCTCCTTATCTCATGTCCTTTCTGGACAAAGTGGTGCTTCGCACCAGGGCATCATTTTTGCCAAAGGTGGTGACCCCATTCCACCTTCTTTGCCCCCCACATCCTTCTAAGGAAGGGGAGCATCTCTACTGACTAGACCCAAAAAGAGCGTTGTCGTTCTACCTTGACCGCACAACAGAGTTTCGGGTGGATGATCAACTCTTTGTGGTGTATGTGGGAGCAAAGAAGGGAAAGGCAGTGCAGAAAAGAACCATCTCTCGCTGGGTTGTTCTCTGCATTAAAATCTGTTATACCTTGGCGAAGAAGCAGCCCCTTGAGGGATTAAGCGCCCATTCCACCAGGGAAAAAGCTGTGACTACGGCCTTGGCTCGGGTTGTCCTAGTCCAAAACATGGGCATCATTGCACACGTTTGCAAAACAATATTGCTATGATGATCTAGTGCGCAGGGACAGGCACTTTGCCCGCTCAGTCCTGCAAGACTTTTTAGTTTAGTCCATGAGTTCACAACCCACCGCCGGGATGGTATGGCTCGGGTATCTGATTCAAAGGTAAGGAATCTGCAGCTAGAAGTCTCTATCAGATGAACAAGTCACTTACCTTCGGTAACGCATTATCTGGTAGAGACTCTATCTAGCTGCAGATTCCTTACAGCCCTACCCATGCCTCCCCGCTTTGCGGACTGATGTTGTAGGTCTAGGGTTACCCCCTTTTCAGGGCTGCAGTTTTGCACACGTCTACATCAGTTACTTCGTGGCTCTGCACTTCTGGCGTGGAAATACGAAAAGTACTGACGTCCACGCGCCTGGGTGGTGCCTATGTAGGCACTGTGACGTCATAACCGACGCTACTGATGCCATCGACGTCACGTGTAGCCGAATGGAGCCACTCGACGTGGCGCGCAAGTGGCGTTGCTCAGCATACGTTTCCGGATCCTACCTGACGTCTGGGAAATTCAAAGGTAAGGAATCTGCAGCTAGATAGAGTCTTTACCAGATAATGCGTTACTCAAAGTAAGTAACTTGTTCAACAATACTTAAACAAAAACACATACATCACATACATTTAAAATATAAACTAAAATACATAACACTAATTAAAAAGTCGATATTTTAAACATCTATATTTTTGCAAACAATATTAATGACTTCTATATTCTTAAAAGTGATATTTCTTACCTTAAACTCAATATTTTTGACCGCGATATTCTTGCTGTCGATATTTCTGAATCACGATATTTCCAACTCGATATTTGTGTAAGTCGACATTCCCGACTCGATATTCTGTCTCGGCATCTAACATATGTTTTCATCCCCTTCCATCTTGCTTCCTTCTCCAGTTGGGTTGAAAACCTCTGATATCCCCAGTCAAACATATGGTCAAAGACACATTAAACATTGTAATTCGTACTTGAACATTTAAAAACTGTGGATAACTGTGGTTTGTCCATGAATATATATTTTAGGCAGACAATCATTTCCTTTTTGCACCATCCACTTTCAGTGTTCTTTCTTGTTCTCTGCAAACATTTATCCCATTTAAAGCTCACTTTCCGCTAATTTGTTTTCCAGTGAATTTATGGACAATCTGGACTGCTAGGAACTATTTTATGTTTCAAAATATATTTCAAGATGGTCATCTCATTATCTATGTCACTTTCTTCAAGAGGGCTCCACATGTGATGCTTCACTTGTCCAGGAGTTTGACTGTTCCATGTCCAATCATCCATCTGCACCGGAAGTGACATCGCTGCACCACCAACATGGACACCGCCACCAGCTACATGGACCACCTCACATTCAAAATACACATCACAGCCAACTTATCATTGGGAGGAGTCCTGCGATACAGACAACCTGTAACCTGCACCAATTTTGCCTGCGACATCACGGACTTCGGTGCACCACTCATCATCAAAGCCAACACCTTCATCCTGCTCACAGATCTTAACTTTCACATGGTAGACAGCTCCAACCCAAACTCTGCGGCCTTCAAGAAAAGCTCGCAAAGTTACTGAACCCACCCACACAACCAGACACCTATTGGACCCGATTTTCTGCTCAATTCGTAACATTGCAGTCAACAAGCCAGCAACTATGACTACGACAGACCACGCCCTTGTTAGTTTCAGTGTACTAACTCCGCATCATCACAGACCTGCCACCACATGAACTGCCCAATGGAGCTGGAAAAGCATCTTAGAAGAGTAGTTGGCTTCCACTCTCCCTGAGCATCGGTCCAAGCACACCAGCGAGACTTGCTGAGAGCCATCAAAAACCTCAACAGCTGGATCACCACATGCACCAATACCTTGTCTCTCCTCAAAAGCAACCCAAAGGCGAGAGTCCGAACAAAGGCCAGCAGGTATAAAGAGGAACTCAGGGTGATGATACACCACTGCAACCAACTGGAGCACAAATGGAGAACAAGTCAAAGCATCACAGTTGAAGACATCTTCAAATCAGTCCTAATGCGCTACCAGATGCAGATACAGAACACCAAGCTCACAGCTTTTGCACATCACATCGACTTCAGCACTAATAGCAGCAAGGAAGTCTTTGTGATCATCAAAGATTTCACCAAGCTTCCTGCAGCCTCCAGCAAAATCACCCCCTCACAAGACCTTTGCAACAAGCTCTTGGAATTCTTCTGTAACAAAATCACCTCCATATACAGCAACTTTGACCATCAACCAGACCCAGTTACCTTTGAATCTCATCTTCCCATCACGGCCGATGAATGAACCTCAAACTCATGGCCTGCCGTCACCACTGTTGAAATTGCTGCTACCATGAGACCATCCACTCGTGGCTCTATCTGACTCTTGCTCCACCACTCCTTCACCAAAGGGCTCCTACCAATCAGTGAAGCACTAACACCCATCTTGAATGCCTCCCATCGACTCAACCACATCCTGGACACCGGGAAACATGCCATCGTCATGCCCCCTGCTCAAGAAACCATCCACTGACCCAGCTACACTTCCCAACTACGGACTCATCTCCCTCCTACCATGCCCGGCAAAGGTCTTGGGGAAACGAATCAACTGACACCTCACCGACCACCTCAGCAACCACCAGCTCTTCAATGCCACGCAGTCTGAATCCATGCCACCCACAGTACAGAAACAGCACTCATTGCCGCCACAGATGACAGAGGAGCTACTGCAGCCCTTATTCTCCTTGACCTCTCAGCAGCATTTGACACCGTCTAACACCCCATCGTCATCATGCACCTGCAGGGGATTGGCATCAAACGACTTGCTGTCGCCTGGATCTGTTCCTTCTTAACAGATAGAACACACACTGTCAGCCTGGCATCATTATCCTTGGAAGCCCACAAACTCATCTGCGGAGTCCCTCAAGGTACATCGCTCAGCCACCACCCTTTTCAACGCATATATAATTCCAGAGTAAATGGAAAGGTTAATGTGAATAGATGGATGGGCAAAAGGATCAAATGATGTTTAGATGGATTTATTGATGGATGGCTAAGTTAAAGGATGTATGTATGTATGTTTGGATAGATACATGCACAGATGATGGATGGCAATGCCCATGGATTGATGGATTGGTGAAAGATTGAAGGGTGGTTGAAAGAATGAATGGATGACAGAATAGAAAGGTGTAATGCTGGATATCAGCTGGTAGATAGATTTGTGAAAGGGTGAACGGATAGACGCTTTGATAAAAGAGTCAAAGAAGCTCCTTTAGGCAGGGTCGGGCTCATTGCTTTGCTTGCTTGGCAACATTAGAGCTTTGGTTTAAAGTGGAAGGATTTTCGTTTTCTAGCTAGAAACCTTGGTCTTGGACATGTATGTGCACGTTGTCACATTACGTTGTCAGACTTTAAAGTTTTTACACTTTCGCTGCTGTTAAAAACCAGCAGTTTTTAAAGGGGGCCTCGAAACGGGTCCATATCGGGCTCTGTTTTGTGCCCTGGCACAGGCGGTTCGTTTTTTTCTGGACTGCAGTGACAGCAGGCACATCGAAGTGTGTGTGCTCACACTGCTCACTAGTGGAGAAGTTACGGCATGACGTCATGCCAGGTAAGCGTTGTAGAGGAAAGGGTAATCCTTTAAAGAGAGTCATTTTATCTCTGGATTTACCTTCTCTTTTTGACACGCAGGACCAGCAACATCGTTGTGGTGTTGCCCGGGCTTTAAGTGGGCTGGGTCCTGCCAGTGCTGGCAGTTCGTAAATGCAAATGCGGAGACGGTTCCTGTTAGACCTGGCATCTTTGGCGTGGTTTCCCCTATCTTTTTGCCTCTACCTCCTGTATTTTTGATGCTGTGCTGGATTTCGTTTTTGCTGGTTTAGATGCTTTGGACACTCTGCCACTGCTGATCAGTGCCAGAGTGTAAGTGCTCCCTATGTAAATTGTTATTCTGGTTGGATATACATGTTTGGCATATTTGTATCAACATGAAGTCCCTAGTAAAGTGCACTGGGTGTGCCAGGGCTGGTGATGACAAATGCTACTAGTGGGCCTGCAGCACTGATTGTGCCACCCACAGGAGTAACCCTAAAATGATGTCTCAGGCCTGACACTGCAGTGTCTGTGTGCAGTTTAGAACTGCCATGTCCTCCTGGTCAGTGTCCCCACTGACCAGGCCTAACCCTTCCCTTTTTGTGCACATCAGTCACCCCTATAGAAGGCCCAAGGTACCCCCCTGGGCAGGGTGCAGTGTATGTAAAAGGTAGAGCATGTACTAGTGCAGGTGACATGCTCAGGTAGTGAATGGCAGCCATTTTCGTTTTTCACAATTGTAAGGCTATCTTGCTCCATAGGTTAACATGGGGGATGCAGGCTACAGCGGTTAACAGCATTTCTTCCCATAGGAACAAGATAGGACATAAGTATCTAGTATCCCTGAACTCAGAATTTAATAACACATCTTTTAGGAAAGATTGTTTTTAAATCCTGTGTTTGAGAACAGCACTTTTAGAAAGTTGCTGTTCTCTTGTCTGACCCTTCTGTGTGCCTGGGCCTGTTTGTGTATTGACTGTCTGGTTTGAGAGTGACAGGGGCTGGGGATTCCCCAGGAGGCTGGCTGAGTCAGCCCTAGGCTGAATGACTGCATTTGCAACTGGAGTGGTGGGAGGAGTTAGCACCTGGGCCTGAATAGGGCTGTACCTGCCTTCCACAATGCTGGCTCCACCTCCTGCTGGGCGGCTGACGACCCTGCCCCTCACTCTGAAAGGAAGGAAGAAGACAGCAAAACAAAGTACTCAGGAAACACCCAGAACTGGTTCAGACCGGGCTCTGGGCCCACATGCACAGAGAGAACAAAGACTTTAGGGGTATAAGTACAGGACCCCTGACAACAGAAAATTAGATCATCCTGGAATCAAGAAGGAACCTCTGCCAAGGAGAAAGCTGAAACTGAAGAAGGAAGACTGTCCTGCTGTTGCTCTGCTGGACTGACCTGTTGCTTTGCTGCCAAGGAGAGGGGAAGAACTTTGCTGCTGAGCTGTGTCCCCTGTCTTGAAGGAATCTCCAAGGGCCTGAGTAGAGATGGCTCCCTGTTCTGAAGTCCCAGGAACAAAAAGACTTCACCCCCAACTTCCCTGAACTCTGCTGAGAGAGTTCTGTCCTTCCTAGAGTGCTTGATCCAGTTGTGGGGCCTCTGGAAGTTGTACCTGTGCTGGGAAGCTTGAAACTAAGCTTGAGAGATTTTTGAAACTGAAAAGTGTTGCATCGCTCGCTTGCGGAGCGCATCCCCGACAGTGCGAGAAGTTTCCTGCCGCTACGGAGGTCGAGATCGTCCGTAGCATCCTTCGTTTGCGGGACGCACCAAACCGGTGCGGGAAAGTCGAACATCGCTGCGAGTGTCGTCTCAGAGCCTGACGTCGCTGGGTGAGATCGCCGCACCGCATGCTTGCGGACCGCATCACGTCGCTGCGAGCATCGTCGCAGACCCATCCCATCGAGGAGCTTTGAGAGAGAGGATCACCGCTGGACCACGCATCGTCGCCCCGGAGATCGTCGCAGCCCCTACGAGATCGTCGCATCGTGCCTTTGCGAGAACAGACTTCCTACGGAACCTACGCACCGGAATCCATACAAGTGGCCGGTGTTGCCAGGGCTTTAAGTGGGCTGGGTCCTGCCAGTGCTGGCAGTTCGTAAATGCAAATGCGGAGACGGTTCCCTATCGGGCTCTCTATTTTTACCCTCAGGGTGAAAAAAAATCTCAACTCTGCAGCCACGTCACTCTTCACTGCCTTTGGTGTAACTTCTAACAGGCTGGTTTTAGTTTTTTCAGTCTCATTTCAGAACTGTAGAATTTTCAGTATTATGTACACCGAAGCGATAGTTGCTGCTTATTTATCTCATGCAACTAACAATCATTGACAAATCCAACAGCCCTGACTTGTTGTAGGTATGATGTTACCTGTTGTATCACATATCTGGATGCAATGACTGGAACAGCAAAATACCAGTCGGTAGGCATCCTATGGAAAGCACAGATTTTTTTGCTTAGGTGTTTTCAAGCCACGCCCTAAATTACATCGGCCACGCCCCTTTGACAGACCACTCCCTCCCCCCAGTGTTTTCATCCCACTTAAAGCCCTGATCTCACTCATGTTACCCGCCCATGGGCTCTTCACTTTTCTCCCACTTGCTTCCTCTTATGTTGCTTTCTGTGTCGTCCCACCCCTCCCCAGTCCCACAGCGCAGCTCCCTGTCGCCCTTCTGCTGGTGGAAGTGCACAGGTGGCGTCAGCAGCGTGGCATAGGAAACAGGTGATCGGAAGGTGAAGGTGCGTGTGAACGGGTGTGGGGGTTTCGGATGAGTGCTAGAGTTCATGAGAGGGACATGCCTAACGGTTACTGGTGAACTAGTGTAGGTCTTACAGCCAAGCATTGGCTGCGGGGGGGTAATTTTAAGGTGGACACCATACGCACACCCAGGGTCGGATTGGGATCACAATTCGGCCCGGGCACTGACGAAAAAAGTGGCCCACATTCAAGAGGCGTGGCCCATATTTAAGGGGCGTGGCCCACATTCAAGTTGCGTGTCCTTTCAAGAAACACCATTTGCACAGACAAGGAATGAAAGTGAGAGGATACTGTTCTTGCACAGGACACAGGGCCAAGGTAACAATGGCCTACATGCTGAGCAACTAAAAAAATAGCAAGGCCCCTTTCTGTCACAAAATTATTCCAGCCCTCCAGCACAGGAGCACCTGAAAAGCAGCAAAGCCCCTGCTATTACTAACCTACTTAGCCCTCCCCAGACCCTCAGCTCAGGAGCACATGAACAGAGTAAGACCCCTGCAATTAGTACATTAATCAGCCCTCCAGGCCTCGGGAAAATGTCCTGGCAGGGGAGCACAAAACACAGCTTTCTGGGTCATCCAAGGTAGCCAGGTAGCCAGGGGGAGGCTGAAGTGAAGCTGGTGCATGTTCCAAACATCACCTGGCCCCAGGGCTTTAAGTGGGCTGTGTCTCAAGGGGTCTGAGCACCGGAAGTTTTTATAAGAGGGGCTCGAAACGGGTCTCTATCGGGCTCTGTTTTGAGCCCTGGCACAGGCGGTCTGTGTTTTTTCCGGACTGCAGTGACAGCAGTTTGCAGTCCGGAAAAAAGTGCCAGGGTGCAAAACAGCCAGATAGAGACCCGTTTCAAGACAGCTGGCACATATTGTGCGTGTGCTCACACTGCTTATTTATCACTAGTGGAGAAGTTACGGCATGACGTCATGCCAGGTGAGCGTTGTGGGGGAAGGGAAATCCTTCAAAGAGTCATTTTCTTTCTGGATTTCCCTTCTCTTTCTAAAATGCAAGAGCAGCAACATTGTGGTAGTGTCACCAGGTCTTTAAGCGGAAGCTTTTTCAATATTATATACAACAAGCCATAATTGCACCCTATTTATCAATATGCAACTAATAACATTGATAAAGCCAATAGTCCTGACTTCTTGTAGGTATGATGTTACTTGTTGTATAACATATCTGGATGCAATGACAGAAACAGCAAAATACAAGTCAGGCGGCACACTATTAGAAACACAGATTTTATCGTTAATGTTTAAACCGACACCTCTAATTACACTGGTCACGGCCCTTTGAGAGACCCCCCAGTTTTTTCATCCCTCTTAAAGCCCTGCCTGGCCCCCACAGCAAGACCCATTCTTCCTCGCCCACTATGCCCTGAATGTGAAGGGCTGGGGGCGAAGTGTTAAGACTAACACCGTTTCTGGGCTGCGTGGGCCCCAGGGGGGCCAAGGTGATAATGGCTCAAAGGCCTGAGAAACACCTGGCCCCAAGGGAGGCCGATTCTTGCAAACAATCACCCCTCCCCAGCCAAGCCTCAGCTTGATTGTTTGGCAGGGCAGGGGTGAAGGAGAGGCCACAGCTGACAATCGCTGTCCGGCCGCACAGCGAGGCTGCTTTCATTTTCTCTGTCTGTCTCCGTGCACTCGGTGGGCCGTTTTTTTTTCTCCCCTTTCCTAGTCCACTCTCTGTGGACTGGGACAGGGGAGAAAACAAGCATTTACAATGCAATGGTTTCGCCTTTTGAAAAGTTTGATCTATTGGCATTGTAAATGACAAAATTTTGTATTTATGTGTTGGTTTTGAAAACATATAAATAAATGGCATTGTTATTTACATTGCCATTAGCTAAATCTCTTGCAAATGGGAGACCTATTGTACCTACACGGCACACTGCGAAGGATACAGGGGCGGGGTGGGGGGGTGCCTTGCTTTCCCGGATGCATTAGCGAAGATGTGCCTCTCCCTCTGCCTGTGGCGCATTCTGCATAAAAAGGCAAATGCGCATCACTACAAGTGACTGCACTTCCAGTCCCGGCTGCAGCCGGACACCGGAGCGGAGTCCACGAGGCTCCAAGACGCTCATTGTGCCACAACAGGCAACACCCCTCCCCCAAACAGCCTCCCCCGCAGGTCTTATGTATTTAATACCATCTAATAGTAATGTGTGCCCTTCTGGTGGTCATTGCAGCTTTAACAACAAACCAGGCTCTGATTTCTAACAAATCTGGAAAGAATAATCAAAGTTTCTATAGTAACATGACGTTACTAACGCTTATTTCATGACGATGCCGCGCACAAATGTGTCAACTATGCTCCTGGCATATGCGGGGGGGACCTGCAGCTCCTAAATTCCTAACTGCGCAGGGCCAACGTAAGGCTTTAGCCTTCATATGTCGACAGGGCTACACTAGTAATAGCTGTAATCTTCAACGTATTCAAAACGGCAAAAGCAGAGAAAGTGTCATTCTTTTCATTCTGCAAGTCAAGAAGGTACACAGCAAACTATTTGATAGCTCAACTAACAATAATTCTCAAAACAAAAGCAGCAGCGCCTAGCTGTTCCCAGCAGAACGCGGAGAGTACATTGTAGATTTTAATTCAGACACTACTTGCAGTGCAGGAATATTACTTATCGTCTTTAAGGCTGAGACAGCGAAGCCTTCCTTAAAACCTGTCTGTGCAATTGCATCGGTGTCAAATAGTACCGGAAGCAAAAAAAAAAAATATATATATATATATATATATATTAGGCAGGTAACGGACTTGCTGTGACTTGCCCCTGCAAAGGAAAAGTGCCGTAAGGTTGTGTCAGAGGAGGAAGGAAGGCAGGGTAATGGGAAATACTCGGGGAAAAGCAAGCAGGAAACAGTTCTAGTGTGTTGTCCCAGGGGTGAAGGGTGGGTGGCACGGGCGGCGGAGCGTCACTAAGAAGGCACGTCACCACAGCACACTGCGTAGGATCCGGGGGCGGGGGGGGTGCCTTGCTTTCCCTGACTTTCCCGGATGCATTAGCGAAGATGTGCCTCTCCCTCTGCCTGTGGCGCATTCTGCATAAAAAGCAAATGCGCATCACTACAAGTGACTGCACTTCCAGTCCCGGCTGCAGCCGGACACCGGAACGGAGTCCACGAGGCTCCAAGACGCTCATTGTGCCACAACAGGTGGCACCCCTCCCCCAAACAGCCTCCCCCGCCTCTCCCACAAAGAACAATGTGCACCCATGCCGTCATCTCAGCCTTTTGGAATAAGAAAGTATTAATCTCAGTCCCGTGCCCGCTACAGGGCATGTCTGGAGTTCATGCGAGTTAGGAAAATCCCACCCCTGCCCCTCGAATGGCTAACCCGGACTGCACTTCCTGCTAGGAATGGGAAACATCCCGCTGGCACGGGAGTTGTCCCGAAAGAACAACTATTCTCGGATACGCTCCAGAGCAGAAATGGTGTGAATTCTTGCATGCCTTCAGAGGATGCAGGTTCGCTGCAGGCGTCACAGCAGCTGAACCCGGGATCTGCATTTAAAGAGAGAATCAAAGCCCGAGCGCAGCCCATTCCTGCAAAAGCCACGAACAAATGATCAAAACATGCCGCCCCCCCCAAAAAAAAACACACGCCCACAGCCGCATGACGTGAGAAAAGGGGCAGGATGAGAAAAACATCGCTGGAACGCCCACGAATCGCCTTGGACCATGACGGACAGATCGCACTTCCAATGGCTAGCCTCCATTTATGGAGCTAGCCAATGGAAGTGAGAGGCGTGACAAAGGCACCATACTCTTCTCAAAAGTTTTCGCTCTGCGCAAAAGTCTGCTGCGCAGCTTTCGGCGACGCGAAACCTAAAATCGGCCCACAGAGGGCACTTAGGCACCGGCCCTTCGGCCCATGCCCGAAAGCACGACTTGCCAATCCGCCCCTGCGCGGCACTCACCGTGCACAGGGCCAATGTAGCCAATCCTTGTAGCGTATTTCAGAAAGAAAAATACACCGCACACTTGACTCCCATGTATGAAATTGCTCGGCTTCTAAATAGCCAATAAACGATGCTGCAATGCGCACATGTTGAAAAATAGAAATAATAGAGCGTTATCATGGACACGTTCAGTTTTGATCCAGAGAAGAAAGACACACTCCTGGATCATTCACAACGTTTAGGGAAAACTCACACCCATGATCCCTCGGGAAGGTCTGTCACCATCTCCCGTTTTTTTCTGTTCACGTGCTGCTTCACCAAGCACTTCAATGAAAATCTTACCGTGAAAAATCAAAAATGTAGATTTTTCAAATCTTGCACGGCTTCCACGTAGTGACAGTAAGGCCTATATTACACATGTCTCCGTTAATTCCAGCACCCGTGCAATCCCCTGTTTGCAGAGATGACGGAATGATTAGATAATGGAAGGTGAAATCCGCTGATCTTTACTGAGGGTGGGGACACTACTGGGACACGCAGATTTTGACGTGGAAGGCATCAAAAGCTGCATGTTTTTCCCCATTTTAACAGGGAAAATGATAATTTACAAAAGTCATACTGCATTCGATAAATACCTGTCTCCAGTGTATCATTCTTTTTTGGGGGGGACACTAAATATCACACCGACATAAGGGCACTTGTAATCAAGGCCAAGTAAAGCACAGTTTTGTGTCAAGCTATATAGGTCAGTAATCTCGGGCCACACTTCTGTACATGCCATAAGATTGATTACCAACATATCACCAAAGTGAGCATATATAAGGAAGTATAGATTTTATGGGCCTCATTTATGAGAAATGACGCATCGCTGCGTGAAAGCAGCGATGCGTCACTTCTCAGTGCGCACTCCTTGCGACATTCCTGATGCGTCATATTTAATGTATGACGCATCATGTCGCAAAGAGTTACAGATATGTCAGTATTTATGACGTATCTGTAAGCGCAAAAGTGACGCATTGCTGGAGTGTGTCACAAAAGTGATGCAACTCCAGCAATGTGCCCTTTCACATGGGGCAAGCCCCATGTAAAAGGGCCTGTGTCAGTCTTACGCCTGCTGTGAGGCAGGCACAAGATTTTGACGCAACAGCATCTTAAAAGTGACGCAGTGAAATCTCATAGATTTCACTGCGTCACTTCTACGACCCTTCCTTGCATCAATACGCCCCCCTTGCATACATTATACCTGCCACAGGTATAAAGTGGCGCAGGGGTTTACAAAGTGACGCATCTACCTAGATGCGTCACTTTGTAAATATGGTGCAGCAATGTGCATTTTTTACGTCACTGGTGCGTCACAAAAAGTGACGCACCGGCGGCGTAAAAATGACGCACAGCCTCATAAATGAGGCCCTATATTTTTATCTCCACATCTACTTATCTTGACAGCATGGTAGCAGCCGATAATCTGCTATCTGTGAAAATGCGTGCCAATATTTTTAAAAAACCATTAATTTGGTGGAATACTGAAAAAACACTTAATTTGAACCCCCCCAAGAAGTTAGAATCCCAGGCATAGCTGGTTTCCTCACAGGCTGCATTTTAGGATCCCCAACCAGTAGCTCCTGAGCTACTGTAGCTCTCCAGCTACCTCTGAGTTGCTCACCTGTGTGCAGCCCAGCTTATTAAATTAGAAAGCTTTTGCTTGGTTGAATTATTCTTCATATAAAAAAAATTGAAATTATACAACACTAATACTATTAGTAGCTCTCAATGCCTAAGCTGTCAGTACAGAAAAGGTTGGAGACCCTTATGAATACCGCCTCCTAAATCCATAGCTCAAGTGCAACAAATTCAGAGGCCTTCTTCGTGATTATCTATGAAGTAAAAGCCCAACTCAAAGCATTCGCTCCCTGTCCATCCACGAGAAGTAATCAAAATTGTATGCAAAGTAGACAAGTGCCTCGACAGCCGAACCCCAATCTACGATTGTACTCTTGATTATTGAGTACAAGAATATCATGGCACACTAATATCGTGGACAAAATATCACAAAATATTGAAAGCTAAGAGCTCAGCAGAGGTATAGATTTACTATTCTGAACATCTATGCACCTTCAAGATATTTGTATACCTTCAAGGTACATAGATGTGGAGTTAGGTGTAGAACATCTACAGATACTTACCTTTCAATTTTTGTCTTTCATTATTTTATTCAGGAACAATACTCCAACCCCCTATCTGAAATAGTAGTCTTCTACCACGTCAGAGAGTTGTTCTTGTCATTTTTCGCTTGGCAGATGTCCGAGCTTCGCCTTGTCTTCACAGCCAGTGTTAGATTTTCTTCGGCTGGTCCCTGAGTGTGGAGATCGCCGAAGATGAGTCTGAAATCTTGCAGTTATTGTCTAAGTGCGTCTTTTGTGCACTGTGTATCAAATACCTCTTCTTAGCGCCATTTTACACCACCGGAGGTAACCTGAATAGAGTAGTCATTAAAGCGCCTAAAGGCACTTCACGGAGATTATTTAAACCAAATTAATTAGGTGCCCAAGTGAATTATTTATGACCCCTCAGCAGGGACTCGGAAGTCTCTAAGGAGGGAAGATGGCGGCTGTGACCACCCCTCCTGTCTAGTCACCTGCATGCTGAAGCAGTAGATTGGCCACCAGCCACGTTTCGCGGGTTGTTCCTCATTGTGGAAATTACATATTTTCAATTGTGATTTCGCAAATGGTCCAGGTGCTGACGATCCCTCAGAAGCCCATCCCGGGCTCAGAGAGTACAGAACGTCCCAGCACAGGGCAAAAGCTGTATATGCTTTAATGTGTGCCAGCACAATGCCACAGCGGGACAAAGGTCATGTCAACAACACCTGGCTCGATTCAATGGATCCTCAAGGTATGCAGGGGAAAATTACTGACTTGTTCGGGCTGTTAGTCGATCGATCCCTTTTTGTCACAGAATGCAGTCTGCTTGGCTCTAGGGAATTTACACATTTCTGTGTTTTTCCAAGTGAAAGAGTCGGTTTCCCTTTATAGTTCTACTATTACCGTATCTCGCGTTTGAGCCTCCGGCCTCGTGTTTTTTTGGCATGTTTGTTACCAGAGTCACTCAGTGGCATAACAGAGGTATAGTGCATAGTATATACTCATGTATTTGTGTGTGTGAGCGATTACACTAAATGCTATAGGTGAAGAGCATAACCTGGCTACTCCAGGTACTGTACTCTGTGCCTACTGTGTACAACTGCAGGCCCTACCAGCGGGCACTCTGGACAGGAGTACTAAGCAGAGTCTGTGGATGAACGCACTGCCCTGTGCCCAGCACGTGCAGGGAGCATGGATCTGGGCACAGAGACACGACTTACTCCAAGTGTCCACTGGGTACGGGTGCCTGGCAATTGCCCTATGGACAGTCACCTCAGTTCCAGATTGGCCCATTCACTAACCATGCCCAGGGGGCATTGTAGGTGTGGGCATTGCATACCATGTGTTGTATACGGTGGCACGGAGAACTGGGCCAGGTCAAGGTAGGGCCCTGTGCTCAGTGATTGTCCCAAGAGTTCTGTAGGCGATGGACAAGTTAATCAAAAGAAAACCCAATAAAGTCACGAAAAAATTCCTGAAACAAAAGTATGGTATAGATTTCTACAAATCTCAAACGAAAGTAAAAAAAAGATAGAGAAATCCCCTGCAAAAAAGCATACTGTTCGCAGTAACCAATCTAGTATGTACCTAAAGTACATAGTATCAATTTAGAGAGAGTACAGCTAGGCTGTGGGCCTGATTAGCAGGACCACAGCCATACTAAAGTAGAAAAACCAGTGAATCACAGCAAAAAGTGGGGGTAACCAGATCAAGCAGACCCTACTCTCCTACAACTAGCACAACAATAGTTGTTTATTAATTCAATATACATTAAAAATGACAAATACCGGTCGACAAAGCCATTCTTATAGCTTTCAGGGTGTAGAATAGTTGGAATTGTTACACTTGTAGGAGTGTGATGGTGAGTTGTGTTGTTACAGTATCTGGCTGAGCTGACTGCAGCAATGGGCGGTGCAAGAGGCACTGGAAATGACAGCAATGTCCTAGTTATGCCATCTCTAATTATATCACAGAGGACTTCATAAATGACATAATTGATGAAATCATCGGGAACATCGCTTATAACAACACCAATTGCATCACCAATGCCATCACTGAAGTGCTATGAATACACTATCTGATGGAGACTTCTAGCCGCAGATTCCTTACCTTAGAATTATCCCCAGGCGTCAAATTAGATCTGGAATTTTTTTTCATGAGCAGTACCTCTGCACACTGGTAGGTGGTGTCGTTCTGCTCTGCATGGTGTCATCCGCACAGAATTGGCATGTGTGGTGCCCATCTAGGTGCCATCCCAGCACGCTCACTGGAGTTCTCTTCTTTCTGCGCCTGTCAGCACAGTTCCGGACAAGAGCTACCCTAGTCAGTTTTTGACTGACCTTTTTTTTTCAACTTTTTGTCAAAGATTTTTTGAGACATTGTCTCCAGGTGTGGCATGGATGTGCATGAGGAAGGCTTGTGTTAAGCCATGTGGCGCATGACACCAACAAATCTTGGTGATGGACCTAAACTTTGTCTGCTACTGGTACCTCAAGCACAACCATGACACCAAGACCTGTGCCGATTGTCACGGCATGCGCCCCAAGGACTTGATGGGATACTCCCTCAAGCTCCTTGACGCTTGACCTGCAATCGTGCAACTATCCCAATCCCAGCCAAGAGGAAGGTTGGTCGTGGAGCTACTTCAAACGCTTGTTGTTGCATTCAAAGTCATCCAGGCGTTTGCGTAAGTTCCACAAACGCAAAAAGAACAAGAAGTCAAAGAGGTTTTTGACTTCGCCCTGTCCATCAAAGGCATCTGGCGAGATGAGAGTGCATTGGTATTCTGGCCTGGTTCCGCAGTTGAGCCTGCATCTGGGCTGTCTCCGCACCACCCCAAGGTTTCCAGAAGCTGGAGCGGCCCCTGCCTAAATGTGAATTTTATGAGGCTATGCACTTCATATTTGGACAGCTGGTCCCCACTGGAGTGCCTTTGGGTCCCGAGGGTTTGGGAGGGTCCTCTATTGATATTCCACATGCGGGTTCGCCCCCAGCACCAGTCAGGACCCTTGGATCTTTGGACGGATCTGGACTGGTGCCAGTCGAGCCACCACGACCTGGCCTGCGCCAGCCCCATTGCTGACATCCCCGGCGCCCACTGGCAGTGCCATCCCCATTCTCATCCTTGACTTCAACACGGAGCAGGATGGGCGTTGTCATCAGACGACTACTCTGGCACCAACTAGAGTAATTCCCTCCAGGCCAGAGCCTATACCCTGTACTTGGGGATAAATGTGTGGGGCCACTAGACCCTGAAGAATACCAGTCCCTAGATAACACTGAGGGCACCTGGTGTGAGGATTTGGCCAATGCCAGTGGAACGGACTCCTCCTCACATACTGGCTTAGTCCGTCCTCCTACCATGGCTCTGGAGGAGGGAGACTAATTTGCTATGGTGGTGAGGATGGTTGCCGAAGTCCTGGACCTTCAGCTTTCCTCCGTGGCTGTCAAGACAAACTTCTTGATGGAGTTGCTTCAGCTGTGAGTCATCCCTTACGACCCCCTTCTAATGTTTAATGAAGCCCTCATGGACATCCTACTCAGTGCCTGGTACAAGCCCTGCATAGGGGCACGTGTTAATAGGACACAGGGGCTGGGAAGCTTGCATGCTGTGGTGGCTGAGAGGGTAGAGATATAGCTGTGTACCATGGGAAAAAAAAGGTGTTTTCTTCCGCCAGCCTGGCACTGCAGACAGTGAACACCACATGCCTTATGGGCTGATACTACCATTCACTCTGGGACTTGGTTGTGCAGGTGCTGCCTATGGTCTCTAAGGAGGCATGAGCCATAGTCTTCCAAACCTTTGCTGGTGAAAGGGGTGCAGCTGAGTTTTCCATATGCTATAGGTTGGATAACACTTACTCACTAGGAAAAGCAGTTTCATCATTGGTGGTCATTAAGTGCCACACCTGGTTGAGAACCACTGGCTTCTGGGGGATGTCCAGTCCTCACTCATGAACATGCCCTTTGATGGCTCCCTCTTCGGAGACTAGGTGGACTCAGCGCTAGAACTCTTCAACGACAGCAGAGCTACGGGCTGGTCCTTTCCATGGCCCCTCGCCGACCCCAGGCTACAGATGGGGATTCCAGCCATGTCTCTACCCTCTCAGCCACCACAGCATGCAAGCTTCCCAGCCCCTGCGTGTCTGAGGATGCAGTACTCACAGACCTCATGGGTCAGGTAGCCAGAGGTTGGGCAGTCCTCCACCCCCTGGCAGTCACAGTCTCCAAGCCACTTTAGTTTGCCCTCCGACCCTCATGGGCATTTAATGGGAGGCTGGATATGCCATCACCTGCACCACTGGAGGCCGATAATATCCTACCGCTGGGTCCTCCAGATTGTCCAAAGAGGCTACTCCCTCCCCTTAATGACTAGCCCTCCAACCATACCACCCACTTGCGACAGATGGTGCTGGCATCAGAAGTAGGTCTTGGTTGCTATTCCTGCTGCTTTCTGGTGCCCATGAAGTACAGAGGCCTTAGTCCTTTAATAGACCTGCACCCTCTTCCTGAAAACGGAGACATTCAAAATGCTTACACTTGCTCATGTTTTGTCTGTCTTGGACCCGGGAGACTGAATGATAGCATTGGACTTACAGGACGCATACTTCCACATCACTGTCCTGCCTGCTCACAGATGTTACCTCCGGTTCACAGTAGGCCACCAGCACAATAAATTTGCAGTGCTACCCTTTGGCCTTACCAGTTCCGCTCGGGTGTTCTCCAAGGTGATGGTTGCAGTTTTTATGAGGAGATCAGGGGTGCCAGTCTTCCCCTATCTCGATGATTGGCAGTTGAAGGTGTGCTCACCCAGGTGGTAATCTCTGACCTCCAAACTACGGGGGACCTCCTTCACTTGCTGGGGTTTACTATCAATGTGCCGAATCTGCACATGACCCCTTCTCAGACACTCCCTTTCATCAGAGCTGTTCTGGACACAGTGCAGTTTTGGGCTTATCCACCTGAATGGCGAGTCCAGGATATTCAAGCTATGATACCGACATTTCAGTCTCTGTTCTGGATTCAGGTGAAACTGACTCTTTGGCTTGTGGCCTCCTGCATCCTGCTTGTGAAACATGTCTACTGACATATATGGGCTCTGCAATGAGACCTGAATTTCCAATGGACGCAGAATCAGGGGAATCTCTCTAAAATGGTCCCGATCTCGGAGGGCGCTGCAAAAGATCTACTGTGGTGGTTAACAAACTGTGATTGGGTCAGCAGCAGATCCCTTTTCCTTTCCTAGCTAAATCTGACAGTATTGACAGATGTATCACTCCTTGACTGGGGTGGCCATCTGGGAAAGGTGGAGATCAGAGGCCTCTGATCTCTGACAGAATCCGGCCTCAACATCAACCTGTTGGAGCTCCATGCGATCCGACTGGCAGTAAAAGACTTTCTACCCTCCATCAAGGCAAGGCTAGTGCAGATGTTCATGTACAACACCACCGCCCCTTGGTACGGCAACAAACAGGGCGGCATGGGGATAGACCCTTTGTCAAGAGGCCTTATGCCTCTGAACATGGCTGGAATGTCTGGGCATTTCTCTAGTAGTTAATACCTGTTGGGATCTCTGAATGCCAAAGCGGATAAACTCAGCTAAAGATGCCTGGCAGTTCACACATGGCATCTCCATCCAGCAGTGGGTATAGCCTTGTTTACATCTGTTCTCCACCGCCGCAATTGAGCAATGTCAGCAGTTCTGTACCCTGGAGTCTCCAAGGCGGCTCTTGCTCAGAGACGCTTTTTGTCTCGAGTGGAGCTCTGGCCTTGTATATGCCTTTCCGTCCATACTACGCCTGCCCAGAGTTCTCAAGAAGATCAGGAATGACTGGGCCCAAGTCATCCTTGTGGTTCCAGACTGGACTTGAAGAGTCTGGAATCCCAAGCTGTTCAGCATGGCCAGTGTTCCTCCTATCCGGCTGCCCCTTCAGGGAGATCTTTCTGTTACAGCAGCAGGAGAGGGTTCTCCATCCGAACATGTCAACTGTCTGCCTTCTTGCGTGGAGACTAAGCAGCGACAGCTGACAACATTCAACCTTCCTCCTGAAGTATGCCATGTTGTTCTGGCAGCCAGGCGTCCCTTTACTAAATCAATATACGCCTGCCGATGGCAAAAATGTTGCCAATATTGTACAGAACGGTCTATCGACCTATTGTCTGCCTCCCTTTTCTGACATTCTACTTTTCATCCTCTTATCTTGGCAGCTCAGTGTTCCTCCACCTAGATGGTATACATCGGCCGTTGGAGCAAGTTTGTAGCATGGTGTACAGCTAAACAGGATGACCCTATATCTGCACCCCATTCCAAGTTCTTTTGTTTATCCTTAATCTGGCCCAGTAGGGCTTTGCATTGGGCACGTTGAAGGATTATTTATCTGCCATCTCTGTCTTCCTGCGGCTGACAGATCAGCCTTCATTCATCATGCCTCCTATTGTAAATAGGTTCCTTAAAGCTTTACAACACTTATTTCTTCCAGCTCCCTTCGTTATGCCTCAATGGGACCTTAATTTGGTTCTTACTTGTCTAATGTGTGCTCCCGCTAAGCCGCTTGATACTTGCCCTCTTAGGTTTCTCATCATCAAGACGGTCTTTTTGGTGACAATTACATCTGCCCAGAGGGTCAGTGAACCGCAGACGCTTTCATCCCAGCCTCCAAGTACCTCTTTCTTCCAAGACAAACTGGTCTTTAGGGCTCGAGCATCCTTCTTGCCAAAGGTGGTCACCCCATTCCACGTAAGCCAGTCCATCACCTTGCCTACTTTTTATGCGCCACATTATCCTTCTAAGGAAGAGGAAAGACTCCACCGTCTGGACCCAAAAAGAGCGTTGTTGTTGTACCATTACTGCACAAAACCGTTCCAGGTGGACGATCAACTCTTCATGGGATTTGTCTGAGCCAAAAAAGGGAAGGCCATTTAGAAACAAACCATCTCTTGATGGATCGTACTCTGCATTAAGATCTGCTATGAATTGGCCAAGACGCAACCCTCAGAGTGTGTGCTCATTCCACCAGATCAAAGGCTGAGACCACTGCATTAGTATGCGGAGTTCCTCTTCCGGACATCTGTCAGGCAGCAACGCTAGCCTCACTGCATAAGTTCACCAAGCACCTCTGCCTGGACAGTCCGGTCCATCGGGACGGGCACTTTGTCCATTCAGTCCTGCAGGACGTCCTAGTCTCACTCAAGTTCGCAGACCCACTTCCAGAGAGGTATTGATTGGGTATCTATGCTAGGGGAAGGAATCTGTGCCAGAAGTCTCTATCAGATGAGCATGTTTCTTACCTTCGTTAACGTCTTATCTAGGAAAGACTCTATCTAGCTGCAAATTCCTAACCAACCCACTCCTCACTCTGTGAATGGATTTATAGGTAAGGGGCTACTCCTTTTTCAGAGCCCTAGTTCCACACACAAGTGGTCAGTGTTCTTCGTGGCTCCACACTCCTGTCGTGGAAAGTCGCAAAAAGCCACTGACGTCAGCACACAGGGTTGGCACCTATATAGGCACCACACACTTCACTTGCAGCCTGGACGATGCCACATTGAGCAAAACTACCAGCATGCCCAGGTACTGCGCACTAAAAAATTCCACATCCAGTATAACGCCTGGGGAAAATTCTAAGGTATGGAATCTATGGCTAGATAGAGTCTCTACCAGATAAGGTGCTACTGAAGGCAAGTAACGTGTTCTTCTCACATATGATTGGATATATAAGCATATGCATTAACTGCTGTGGTATGTAATGGAATTGTATTTGTCTATGATGACATTTTATGGGAATATAGCATGGAACAACATCTCACAGGTATATCATTATGCTTAATGATTGTGATGGTTAGTATTAATGCAGTGATGCTTTCAGCAGTGGCCGCCATAAACGAAGGGTGGTGGGGCGGATAGAGTCGCATGGGAGGGGTCAGGCGGGGGAAATACAATATAAAAAGAATTAAAACTTACCCTGTGCCTCCGGTTGCTCCACGTCGCTTCTCGTCGCGCCGCCTCTCCTCTTCCTGGCTGCTGGTCCCAGCAGCCACTGGGACAGACTCCCTGTCCAATCCCCGCACTGCAGAACAGGGTGGGGTTTGGTCTGAGCAGGCAGGAAAAACACCCTGTTCAAGCTCTATGCAGCTTGGCTGGAGAACACCTAAGTGCACATGTGTATTTTGGTTGGTCTGAGACAGCCGTCCAAACACACATGAGCACTTAGGGAGTGGAGTGCACTAGCATTCCTCCTCCCCCTCCCATGCCTCAGCCCGCCCCTTCCAACACCGCTGGCTAAGAGTTGGCAAATGTAAATCAAAACGATGCAAGAACAGTGTTTTATTTTACATTTGCTGGCTCTGAGCCAGGCAGTGGGCAACCCTCCTCCTCCATTGTGGAGGAGCTGCCACTAAATGATTTTGGTCCTAGTGGTAACACTTTTTGTAGAAAACCCTTTTGGGAGCGTTGCAGAATTTCTTTAGCATATATATCACTGGTGACTGCACTGTTGGCTGTCAGTGAAAACAGAGACTATGATTTTCCTTAACTCACTTTTTTTCTTGGTGGGATGTCTGTGAGGACATCTGGTGGGAGTCAGTGAAACTGCAGCCTAATGCTTCTAAATAATGTCTGGGAATGAGAGTGTAGCCTGTCTGTTAATTGTCAGCCGAACCACAACATATAATCTCCTTTGAATCTCTGTGAGGAAATCTGTTGGCTGTGGGATGAAGAGAAACCCCTATTCTCGCTGGAATGTTAAAGATAAAATTTTCGATGTCAGTGGAACTGCAGCCTTTTAAACTGCATATGGAATGTCGCAGTGATGCTGTAATCAAGGACGCCAAGGGTGGTTCCATATGGGATATCACTCATTCTTATTGGTCTCATATGATGCCATTTGAGTGGTCTTGGTCGAGCATTAGTGTTGTGACTTAAGTGTTGGCATACCTTTTCCTTGGCTTACCTTCCCTACTGCTCAGCCAGTGTGAGTGCTGGAGTGCTTGTTGATGAGAGGATTGCTGAATGTGTGGTGGTTTCATAGAATGCATTAGTGCCTGGTGATGTGCTAAGTGTCAGTTGGAGTGTGCAGGCTGAGCAGTAGGGAGGCTGCTCCTGTTGGGGTTATCTATTATCATCTACAAAATTACCTGGAACTTACCTTGTGACTATGTTTAATAAAATAATCTTCCACAAACCTACTCTCCGGCTACCTCGACGACTTTTACGCAATACAACAATTAGGTGTCGTGTAGCTAGCCACAACAGGCTTTAAATTCTATAAATATAAAGAACAAATCACTAATATGTTTTTGCTATTGGAGAGCTTCCACTTTGCAAATGGGTGCCATGTCCTTTTGGGTGTCAGTATCCAAACAATAATATACAATTACAGTTGAAAAACCTCAAAACATAGCATCGCGATTCGGAAGGAGGACTCTTTTCATGCCCTCACCTCCTTCTGAATTGCAATGATTCATAAGGGACAATTGCATACTCATAGCTGACTTGCAATCTGCCTTTGGAACATAGCAAGTTGGGGTTCTGCAGTTACACAACCTATGATTTTGAATATTTCTGCCTTTACAACTGCACGATCAATTAGTACTTCGAACCCTAAGTTATTAAATCTTAGGGATGGATGAGCATCACATGGATAAACACATTTTTGCTGCTTAGGGGTGATCTTCTGAAGGCATGGCTGTTTCTTTTGAAACAATATCTTTGTGGATTTTGCATTAGGAATGTCATATGTCCAAAAATCAAATCCTTATTTCACATTTTGCCAGGGTGGAGCTACTATAACAGGTTTTCTGAGAGGGATGCACATACAAAAGGGTAATTTGGTCTTCTCTCAATTCATGTGCTAAAAAATATTGACAGGACTGTAATGCTAGTCCAGTTACTTTTGAAGATCTACAGTTGAGTATAACTTTGGATTTTTTATGGTATTTTGGGACCCTCCATCCAAATTCTATATTCATTGGAATATATACTCAGTAGCTGAACTAGTATCCATAAAACATCTACTAGCATTGTTTACATAGATACTCTGTTACCTCCGTAGATGTCTCGTTGTTCACCAGTCACTCCCTCTTGATATTCAAAAGGTGATTGGAAAACAAATTTGAATGGGGGTTCGCAGGAATACATTATCACCTCTCCTTGTGTAAGAGATGACATTTCAACACGAAGATAGGAACATTTTCTTGCACTCTAAACTAATTTTTATTTTTTTAACACTATCATTTTTTGGGGGTAAACCTTGCAATTACTTAGGGTAGCATTTCAGACCATCATTTCTTTTATTTTCAGATTATTTTTATTGGGTTTTCAAGGAAAAGAACATTATAATAGCATTCCAAACCATCATTTTTAACCTATTGTACCACTGTAGTCAAAGGACTGCCTTATGCAATTCAGTACTGATCCTGTTTTCCTGGGCACAGTACTTTCAGAACTGTGAGGCGAGGCCCCTTCCAGAAGGGACCAAAAACAAGCGTAAACCAATTTAAGCCTTGTTAGGCCTCATGAGTGAGTTATTGCTTGGATCCTATGTCACAGTGAGCAAGGGACCTAAGTCTGGACATACCCTTGGCCGCTAAGGGGCTAACATAAAATTCAACAAAGGTAATGGGAATAATGCTTGTAAATAGTCTAACTGCTAACAACCAGTCTGGGTAGCATTCAAACACAGCATTTCTTGTCCATTGTGCCACTCCGGAAAAAGGCCTGCCCCAGGCCCAACTGAAGAGATACAACAAGGCCAAAACTGGTCCTGGGCTGCTTGTTTTCCTTTTCAGAGAGGTCCTGGCTTGGCAGTTCGAGCTGGACTGTTTCAATTGGAGAAAGATTGATTTGCATATGGCTGAGTCTAATCTGAGGTGACATAGTGGGCAAAAAAACAATGGGTTAAAATGCAACACCCAGCGAATGCCAGTGGTTAGACTATTTACTGTCATTCCTCTGATCACCTTTTGAATGTTTGATAATGTCATGCAAGCTTATTATCACATCCAATTTTTCTACCTCCTTTACAGACAGGAGGCTTATTTATAAGCCCCTTGTGCAGCCGGTTCGTCACTTTTAATGTGGGAAAAAGTGATGTACTGGCGGCACAAGGGGCTTGTAAATAAACCCCTGGGTGTCTCTATGTGCCACTGTCAGGTAAGTGCTAGCTTAAGCTTTGTTTTCTATGCTGTCTAGCACTTTCCTCTGAATTTTGGGCCTGGTTTTTCTATTGACTTGTGTTGTTGGGCTAGTGATTTTTGGCCACTGACCCTTCTACCTTGGATCATGTTCTATCTGCCGGTTTCCATATAATATAGGTATGCATTCCAGTGCCTCTAATCCTGTATGTCTTCAACTTGTTTTGTTTACAACTTGGGGGTGTTGAAATTGGTTTTGGTACCTCTATGTCCAATGGTTTGCTATTGTATTGTAATTGCATTTATATAGTGCTTACTACCCAGTCCATCATTACAAAGACTCGGGCTTATTAGGGCTCTTGCCGGAACAGATGTATATATACATTTTTGCTATTGAATTTTCTTTTGTGTGATAAACTATATGATTCTCATTGCATATCATTGCGTGGATATTAACTGTGAAGTTTTGTGTGGGAAGTAATATTTTCACAGATTGTTCTTACTTGTGGTCCACGGAGCTCCGAGGACTAGGATTTGAATCTTTCATTTCCACGGATTTAACCATTTGTACATTGACTACTTATTGTAGCCTTGAAAAAGTTGTTGAATATGATGAAACATGTGTTGGCTGTTGTTCAAACTGAACTGTATAAGGAAATGGAATAACTCATTAAAACAAATGGAATCGTCGATCTCTTGTCTGCCTTACAATTATGGACCTGTCCAATTGATGGCATATTTACAATTTAATTGGTGGTGCTCTGGACATCCAATACGTGTTTTTTGTATATCAGGGAATTGTCTCTGATTTACTTTACATTATCGGGGGGACATAGTGTTTTCTTTCCATTGAGCACACTTTACTGTTGATGTGTTAAGATTGTTTTCCTGAAAATTATGTATGTGCTAGCAACCTTATAGACCACATTTGTTTAACACCAAGGGCCAGATGTAGGTAATTTTATTTTACCACTTCTTAAATACCGAATCATACCGATTCGGTATTTAAGAAGTGGTAAAATAGAAGGAGGGAGATGTAGGTAAATCCAGATGTGCATTTACCGAATCGGAAATATTCGGTATTTACCGATTCGGTAAATACCGACCGGTAATGCCCATTCATTCCTTCACTTTGACACCCTCTAGCACCCCCAAAACAGGTTCGGGTGCCATGTGGCAGGCATACCTGCCCTAAGGGCAGGTCTGCCTGTCATATGGCACAGGTGTGCATGCACACATGTGCATGCACACCGGAATCGGTATTTTACCATCAAATAGGATTTAATGGTAAAATACCGATTCGGTAAGGCTTGTGGGACTCAGAAGAGTCCCACCTACATCTCAATTTTACCGATTCGGTAAAAATACCGACTCGGTATTTTACAGAATCTGTAAATTTACCGATCGGTAAATTTACCGATTCTGTAAAATTGAGTGACCTACATCTCAAATGCCATTTACCAGTCGGTAACGGCCGAATTCGGCCGTTACCAACCGGTAAATGCCTACCTACATCTGGCCCCAAATGAGGTGTTAAAGCTCTTTTTCAGCAGGTAGCACGCTATTCCGGAACGAATAAAGGATTAATGGAGAATTAGCATAGTGAAATATGAGATTAATTTGAGTGGCGGACATGTTAGTATGTTATTTGGATTGCAAAGGATAGTGGATGGATGTTTCAGAGCTCATAGCAGTAGGAGGAGGCTTGGGAAGAGTTAAATAGAGGTGGAAGGGGAAGATTCAGATGGAAGGGTTTAGAAAGACTTATTTGGGGGATCGAAATAGTAAAGGAGGTGTCAGATGATGCAAGGAGGGGTAGAGTAGGGAAGAGTTTAGAAAGGGTTATTTGGGGGATCATAGTAGTTGTATGGGGTTTGGGATGAATGAGAGAATGGAGATAGAGGATATATTGATAGGGGTGTAGGTTGAGTAATAGGGTAGTGCATTGGAAAGAGTAGTAGAAAGTGGTTTGAGATGAGTCAGGAAGTTGAGGTAGAGGATAGTTTGAGAGTGGTGTAGGGTGAGAAATAGGGTAGTGCATTAGATATGCTGAATTAGAAAAAAAGTAATAAATGTATAGATCCATAAGTACATGGAAGGTATATAGATACATAAAGGAAGGTAGTATATGTTGATTAAAGATGCATTAAATAAACTCTGGATTTCAAGTGTTGTGCTTTAAATTAATTTCATTTAGTTCAAGTCAAGTCAAGTCAAATAACTTTATTCGGTTATTTAAAATAACAACCATAAAAGCATTACACACAAAACATATATTGACTCAGATTTACATAAAGAAGTTAAAAACGGCTAGATTAAATTGATTATAAATGATTACAAAAAGTTATAGGCAAAATGTACACTCAAAATATTAAAAAAGGGATGTTCGGCAGACATAAAAAAGTTAATATTTTTCTAGAGATATGTCTATTACCAGTACAGTTAGCCTTCCATACTTTTCCTAAATTTGAGTGCTAATTTTAAAAAGCTGCATACAAATAAGGTACAATCCCAGCCTAGCATCTGAAGATAACAAAGTGCTGGTCTAAATTGAGAGAAATTCAATTTTTTAAGACAGGGTTTTAGATATAACCTCCGTGGTATAATGTAAAATGGACAGAAAAATAAAAAGTGTGCCAGGTCTTGCAGAGACTTTTCGTCGCAGCCGCAAGCCGGCAACATTTGTCCACGGTAGGATCCCTTTGGCACGGCCAGCAATAAATGAAATATATCCAACCTGAACCTTGTCAACAGGAAACGATCATAGCTTGACATTGGCCATGACAAGTACGGTTCCATGAGCAGGGTCCTTATTTCACCGGCCTCCCTGTCTGAATACCTGGAGGAGATAAACGCCCTCTTCACAAGAATAACATCCAGTTTCGTAATGGATTTTGGAGTTAAGAAGAGTTCGGGGCGCCCAATTTCCCTGAAGCAGTTGCTTAGATACTTTATCCATGGAACCTTGAGCCTGTTTTCCCATGTTAGCGCTTCCCTTAGTATAAGCTGGGTAAGAGGTACATCGTTATTTAACCAGCAGTTTAGCCAACATACTATAGGGTTTACTGCTATTTTGTCACATAGAAATGGTATACCTAGCTCTTCATGTACGGAGAAGTTTGCTATTCCCCTAGGAACCCTTAGTATCTGTTTGAGAAAGTTATTTTCTACTATCTCCAGGGCTCCTAATGGGGCATATCCCCATATCTCACTGCCATAGCATGCAGTAGCAACACTCTTGACCTGGTAAAGTTGGAGTAATGCAGCCACTGGGCTATTGCCCATTTTTCTTGCGAAATTAAGTATTGCCGCATTTGCCCTAATTACCTCTCCCTTTTTTTTCTGTACTACGGGTCCCCAGTTCAGTTGATAATCGAACAGGACTCCGAGATAGGAGAATGTTTTTGTTATAGGGATTGTAACCCCATTAACATTTAAGCAATTTGGCTTTTTGTTACCTTGGCCAACCTTCATTACGAAAGATTTGGAGTTATTTATACTCAAATCTCGAGATTTCATAAATGTAAAAAAGGAGTTTAATAATGTTTGAAGACCGTTAGCAGTTCTGGACAAAAGGACTGCGTCGTCCACATAAAGCAGAACTGGCAGTCCTTTACGTCCAATGTAAGGGTAATCTGCTCCTGTACTTAAAAGATGCTCTTCCAAGTCATTTATATATAGATTAAAAAGGAACGGGGCTAAAATGCACCCTTGTCGAACGCCCCGGTACACGCCAAAGTCTTTTGTCACATTTAAATCTTGTGTGTACCGGACGTTTGCCCTCGTGTCAGAATGCATATCTGCTAGTAAGTTAATTAGATTCTGCTCTACACCCATTTTCATCATGGCGTTCCAGAGCTTTCTACGGCTTACACAGTCGAAGGCCGACGATAGGTCCATGAATGCCATGTGAATTGTACCTTGTCGGGCCTTGGTGTACTTCCCTATAATTAGGTACAAGTTCAAACACTGGGTAATTGTAGAGTGACATGGCCTAAATCCGTATTGAATTAGGGATATTACTTTATTTTCATCTCCCCATGCGACCAGTCTATTTAAAATTACACCCCCCACTGCTTTGACAACAGAGTTAATTAAAGATATTGGTCTATAGCAGAGGGGGCTATTACGGTCTCCTTTCTTGAACACGGGTACGATGGTGGATACCCCCCAAGACTTTGGGCAACCGGAAACCACAGCCGCATTAAGTACGGCGGTGAGGACTGGTGCCCATAGCAATCTACGGGATTTAAAAAGGTCCGGTGGAAGACCGTCCGGTCCTGGGGCCTTATTACTTGTCAGCCCTTCAATTCCCTTTTCAACCTCATTTATTGAGAAGAGCAATGATTTCTCCTTAGGTTCAACCGGGATACATTCCGCCTGTAACTCATTGCTTTTAAAAATAGAACTAAAATGGTTAACCCACTCTTCCTCTGGGATATTTGTACCCATGGTGGAGTTGTTTGGATGATCAAATAGGGGTTTATTTATAATATCCCAAAACTTGGCACTGTTTCTCAATATTTCGGGATCTAAAAGAGACTCCCATACACTTTTCTTTACTTCTCTCTTACGAGTAGCAAGGGACTTTTTGTACCTAGCACGCGTAACCTTATTATGCACCGGATCTCTAGGTTTGGTTTTCAGTGCTATCTTGAGCTCGCGGCTGGCCTTGGAGCAAGCATTATCAAACCATTTTGGATTACTACTTGCATTCCCTTTAGCTGTCACCGTTAGCATCGACCCTACTGTTAGTGCAACGCCCTCAAAGGATGCCAAAATTTGTTGCAGTGATGATTCAGGTGATATACATAATGAAAGTTCAGAACTGCATGAGCTATTAATAGAATTATACAGATTTTCATGGTTCACCATTGACCATTTTAAGCGACGCTTTCCATTTATACATTTTATCGACCCACAATCCACTCGTGGCTTTCGCTGTTCAAAGATTCCCCCACCCATTTTGATACATATAGGATTGTGATCACTATAAATACTCATTTGGATGTAGAAGTCCAGAACAGTATTGGCGAGGTCAGCAGACAATAAAATATGGTCTATGTATGATCCAGTAGTGTGGCCTTTAAACGTAGGAATGGGAAAAAGAGTTTGGTCCGCCACCGTAGACATTGCTGTAATTAGATTATTTTCGTTCGTTAGCGTGTTTAAATCTGTTCCACGCCGCGAGTGATCAAAGTGGAAACCTTCCAGCTGTTACATCCTAGTTGGTTAATGACAGTCACTCCGGGGTTTCCACACGGATGTGTATTAAAATCACCTGCGAGCAGCAATTGACGGGGCAATTTCCCAGCATTTTCTCTCAAAGAGTCACGTAAATGCTCTATATTACAGTCACCTGTCTGGTTGATTGCATTATAAAAGTTAATCAGGGTAAAAGTAGTTTTGCCCCTCTTTAGCTCTAAAACCTGAATGTTTCGATTACCAGAATGGTACTCAACTTTAGAGCATGTAAAAGCCAGGTTAACATAAATTGCCAAACCCCCCTTTGCTCTACCGCTAATTGAGGGTTCTGCTGGGATGAAAAAGCTTTGACAACCCTCAATGTGTACACTTTCTCCCACCAACCATGTTTCCTGGAGACATAGTACCGCATATTGTTTGACTAAAGACAACCAACCAATATCATTAGATTTATCACGAAGCCCTGCAATATTCCATGATATTAAGCTTTCATTACAGGGTGATAATGAACACAAAGTTTTGGTATCTGTGTCTATGTCAGCCTTTTCAGCTGAGGTAACATGCGTTTGGCTTAAACATCTATCTACCTGTTCTGCCACAGAATTATATCTTATGTCTATATGTATAGAGGCTGGGTCATGCATGTTTGGTGAATTGATAAGTTGATTTAACTGGGCTGATAAAGCTATCAACTCAGGGTTAGGTCCGTGCAACACAGTTATATTATCCTCATACCCTAATCCTAAACCTTGTTGTGTACAGTTACTATGAGCGGGAGAAAGGAGTGTATCAGGTAGTCATTCAACCCCTTCCATCCCGCTCTGTCCATAGAAGGCGTCAAACCTGTTGGAAATAGGGATGTTGTACTGGTTGTTAAAATGGGTAGGGTATTGATGTTCATGTTGGCAAATCTGTTGTGGCCCTTCCCATCTATCTAAACTGCACCCCCAATTATTAACTAATGCACCTTTGCCCCATCCATTTGATGTTCCATTCCATGCAGACCTTGTGGAGGCATGAGTTATCTTAGAATAAGTCATACTTCGCTGTTTCTTGCCAAAGAATTCTAAAGTAAGTGGGACAATAGTGCCTCTCCTGCGTTGGGGGGGGGAGTATGTTTGATAGAATATTAGGTAGTGCTGCTGAATTCGTAAAGTTTAAAACTATACAATCACCAATAAACTTCTTTGGGTTTTGTCCTATCCAAGGTACCCTTCTGGCTGACCTGACCTCTCCTGCTAGCTGTTGGTTCCCCCGAGGGGCCATCTGCATGTTACCAGGCAGCCAATGCAGGGCCTTACTTGTCAATGATGTAGGGGATTCTGTTTGGCCAGTAACCAGAGGTGGGACATTTGCCAATACCAATACTAGGGGTGAGGCATCTTCTATGAATTGTAATGAGTCTTTTTCTATGTTTAATAAAGTCAATTCAGATGGTTTTGGAGGGGGATCTTCTCTTAACGGTAGATGATTATTGTGTATTACTGGTATGTGTCCAGGGGAGTTGGTCTGTGCTACATTTGCACCTCCCTCTATCCCGCTCGTGTTAAGCTCTTTGGTTGTGTTATCTAGATTTGTGACTATAGTTGATAGGTTTGTCACCACGTCCGCTATCTTTTTCTGAACCGTGCCTAGTTTCTTTACTTCAGCGAAGAGCTTATCTAATTTAGCCACCACCGGTTTGATGAAAGCCTTAAGATTGCTATCAATCATATCCGCTATCCTGTTAAATAATTCATCATTCACGTTTTGTTTATCGCTATCGACCCCTTGCCCCCTACGTTTGTCCCTAATTTTTGGTGGCGTTGCAACCCTTTTTCTCCCTGGGCGCGACCCTCCACGATTTGTCTGTGCTTTTCTACATTTTCTAATCGCCCGTGTAACAGGCACAAAAACTGGAGGATCTTCAACTACAGTATCCGCCTGTATGTCCACCTGTATGGGGGAATCCTGTACAGTATCATCAAGCTGGGACTCAATGTCGGTAACGTGGTCTAAATCTTGGTCAGACTCTAAAAGTACACTATGGTTATGAGTCTTGCTATCATGTATCTCAGTGTCTGGGATTTTGTTTCCTACATCCTGAGATGATATATCTACCCACGGGGAATTTGGTGGTGGGCTCAGAGGGTGAAGAATGGGGGATTGACTTAGTCCTAGCGACTGTCTTCTTACACTATTAATCTTAGATACAACATGTACCATGTAATTATCCATAGTGTTTGCCGCAGCGGCAGGAATCCTTTTTGGCATCCTAAATAGAATTAATTAGAACACAAAATCTTATACCATACAATTTCAAATGGGTTAAGCACTAGGAAAAAAAGGGGAACAGTGATGAGTTACAGTGTGGTTATAACCAGGCACAGAAAATCTTACTTTAGCCAAGTATCTTATTGCCAGTACGGGCAGTATGTCGTGCCCAGTCCAGTCACGGCCTGTCTCGGACTGTCTAAGACTGTCCGCCCTTTGTACGGGCTTCGTCCGGCGTCCCGCACGCGTCCCGCTTTGCGTTGGGGGCGTGTTTTTATGTGAGGAGGAGTAAGGGGCGGGAAGAGACTCCAGGTGCGCTTCGTTGATCCTGCGCGAAACCCTGGGTCTCGCAGTCCCGACCCCTGTTTGGTGAGCCTCAGTATTCCTTTACAAAAAGCACCCCTTTCGCCGAGTAGACTCCCAGGCGTTAATGCAGGCAAGAGCAGAGTCACAGGGTCACGCTGTCAGCTGCGAGGGGCCCCCGCAAAGCGGGGGCCGCGAGCTGTATATGGGCGGTGTGACCCGGAGGAGCAAGGGGCAGGAAGAGACTCCAGGTGCGCTTCGTTGATCCTGCGCGGAACCCTGGGTCTCGCAGTCCCGACCCCTGTTTGGTGAGCCTCAGTATTGCTTTACAAAAAGCACCCCTTTCACCGAGTAGACTCCCAGGCGTTAATGCAGGATAGTGCAGAGTCACAGGGTCACGCTGTCAGCTGCGAGTGGTGTAGGGTGAGAAATAGGGTAGTGCATTAGATATGCTGAATTAGAAAAAAAGTAATAAATGTATAGATCCATAAGTACATGGAAGGTATATAGATACATAAAGGAAGGTAGTATATGTTGATTAAAGATGCATTAAATAAACTCTGGATTTCAAGTGTTGTGCTTTAAATTAATTTCATTTAGTTATTTATATATATTTTGTAATTCAATAGAGAAGCAATTGTAGATAAATAGTTATGATAAAAGATTTACTTATTTATGCAGTCACTCATCTAAATGTTAAAAACATAGACTGATGTAACTCTCAGTAATATGTACATTTGTTAAGGAGAACTAATGAATGTCTATATTTTTTTAAACATAATTATTCTCATGTTTATACAAAGAATTACACATATATAGGTACATAATTATGGTACAAATAAATGTTTATATACAGAGGGATATGCTGTATATTTCTGTTTGCCTATGGTGGTTATGTGGGGAAGAGCCAATTCTTGAGTAGTATTCTGAAAATACAGTGGTTAGCCGTAGATCTCATGTTGGAGGTAAAGAGCGCCATAGTTTGGCTCTTTGAACAGAGAAGTTTGTGCCACCCATGTTTTTTTTCTTGTATGTTCGGATTTAGAGCCAAGGTGCCACTCTAGGGCAGTGATTCCTTTATTTGGTGATTTTATTCCTGATGAAGAGCGGTCCCATTCCATGTATCGCTTTGTGGGTGATACAAAGCACTTTGAAGGTGGCTCATCTGGCAACCAGTAACCAATGCAGGCCTTTCAAGGCAGGGGAGATGTGGTCTTGCTGTTTCATATGTAAGAGTGGTCTGGCAGCCGAGTTCTGAATCCGCTGTAGTCTTTTCATGTTCGTTAAAGGTGATCCGTGGTAGAGGTTATTGCCATAATCAAATTTGAACAGATCAAGGGAGATGGTGGCCGGGCCCTTGTGTAGAAATCCCAAATGGGGGAAGATTCTGAATAATTCTCTGTGCTTCCTTCCCACTTCGGTCTGGTAATCTGTGGATCCAGCGCTGGGACGCCCCGTCGCTGGGGCAACCATGCGCTATACAAATCCAATAACATAACATAACATTCGTTGCAGAGTTTTTATAGTAACAAAGTTTGATCTTGCTAGTTTGTTCACTTGGGCATTCATCGATAGCTTGGAGTGCATTTTCACTCCAAGGTTTCTTACTTCCTTCAATACTTTAGGCAGTGTTCCCAGATCATCAGGTCACGCAGTGAACAGATCTTAATGTTTCCAATCCCAACATGTGAGTATTTCTATATTGGAAGCATTTAATTTGAGAAGGCTCAACGTCATCCATTGATCCACGGCTCTGAGACAACAAAAAAATTGGCGAGTTTCCAATGTCTTTGGGGGATTCCAGTTGAAGGAGCATTTCTGTGTCATCTGCATAGGTATAACACATGAGGTGAAATAGATTGTTCTGATGGATACATCTGTCTGTGGATTTCTCACCTTTGAAATTAACCCTTTCCACCATTCCACTGAAACGTTTTTCATAGCTCTCCCACATCGACAAGGACGTCACAATGGAACTGCTCCTCTTGTAACTCCACATGACGTCATCGCAGCCACAAGAAGACTTCGTCGGCGTGCTGGCGTCAGTACCCTTTTATCCGCGCCGTCAACACGTAACGTTTTTTCTGGACTCTCCATTTCTTCATAGTTAACATTGTTACAGCCATCTGTAATTGTAGAAGTGTGATGGCTGCCCAGAAGAAGCCTCTGTTTAAACCTTGTATGGAAAGCAGGGGTCATATGTCCATCACGGACCCCCATGATGATTGTCTTTGGTGCCTGTTGTCCGACCATGAAGTTGAGGGATGTTCTTCCTGTAGCCGGATGAATCCGAAGTCCCTCAAGGAGAGGGAAGCGAAACTGTTCATGGCCAGGGCAAAGAAGCAGAAGAGGGGCTGAAGAAGAACAAGATCAAAGTCAAAGCCACCGACTCCACACACCTCGAAGTTGTCGAGGAAGCAAAAGGAGAAGCAGCGTCATGGCTTCAGACGTCGCTCTTCTAAGGATAAGTCACCGAAGTCGGGGTCCCCAGCTTTACTGCGTCACAGGAAAGATGAAGTCTCACCTTGCCCCTCACCTCAGATGACTCCGGCTCATTCTCCAACTCCGAGGGACTCTCCGGCGCCTAGGGAAGCGACTCCTTCATCTTTGACCACTCTTCTCCCTGCTCCGGTGTCTCTGGCCCTGCAGCCAGACCCAGCCTCACGACCTCTGGCTGTTCCTGGGCAGGCAGTTCCAGATCCGTACCCACCTTTTTCAGCTCCAGGTACGGACCCTTCACCTTTTTTAAATGCGATGTATGGCATGTGTGCCAGGGCAGCTTACCTTTCGAGTGCACCTGTTGGCCCCGTGGGACTGCTGTCATTCAACATGGGCTTACCACCTCATTATGCTCAGGCACCTTTTATGCCATTTATGCCAATGACCCCGAATTGGCCTCTCCCGAAGCCGAGGTTCTCAACGCTGATACATCCCAGGAGGGTAGGATGGAATATTCTCTGGTGCTATCGGGCTCTGGACCTCTGCTGTCTCGAGTCCAGTCGGCGCCTCCAGCCATTCCTGAAGGGCCTCCATTGATGCCGGCTCTGAAGTCACTGGCGCCATGTCTGCTGCCGCCGATACCCAAGATAAGGTCAAGAAGGATGGCACAGTTTAGGAGCAGCAGGAAGAGGCTAAGGAAGGGGAAATAGTAAATCCCATGCCCAGTTTGAAGGGCTTCAGCAAGCAAGAGGACTGGACACTTCGCCAGAGTGGGAACTTTCTTCTACTAAGAGTCTTCCTTCCTTCCTTCACAGGAGGTCTCCTCCACTACTCAGTCATCAGGAAGGCGGCTGATCTTCTAGATTTGCAGTTGCTTACTGCAAAGATTAAATCAAACATCGTAACAGAGGTTCTTCGCTCCCCTTCATCAGTGATTGAGCCTCTTCTCCAATTTAATGAGTCTTTGACAGAGCTCTTCCGAGAAGTATGGCAAAAGCCTATGTCTGCCCCAGCTGTGTACAGATCGCTGTCAAGGCGGTACAAAGCTGCGCTTCGGGATCCAGCTTTTTTATCTACAACCTGTCTCCTGAGAGCTTGGTGGTTCAGGCATCATGCTCTACGAATCAATCTTCTGGCTCCTTCCCATCCACTCCTACAGATAGGGGTTAAAAATAGATGGAGCAGTCTGCGAAAAAGGTGTGTTCATCAGCCAGTATGGCTTTAAAGTCGACAAATGCTACGTGCCAACTGGGACGCTACATCCATGCGCTGATGGATTCTGCTATAGAGGTGATCCCTATGCTCCCAGAGGTTGTCCAGGGCCATCTGGCAGAGATGCTGTTGTACACTCAAGCTGCAGCCCATCAGGTTATTCAATCCGGGCTTGACACAGCTGACTCTGTTGCTAGAGTGATGGGTTCCTCAGTGGCCACTAGGAGGCACGCCTGGCTGAGGGGGTAGGGCTTCTCTCCGGATGTTCAGTCCACCCTTTTGGATTTACCTTTCGATGGCTCAAGACTTTTCGGATCCAAGGTGGACTCAGCGCTACAGCACTTTAAAGACAGTAGAGCCACCGCTAGATCCCTAGGCCTGCAGTCTCAACTTAGGGGCTTTGGCTACCGAAGATTTTGAGGCTTTGGAAAGGCTAATCCATTTCGAGCCTGACATCAGCAACAGTAGCAACAACAGCAGATGAACCCTCTGTATAGAACATACAGAGGGAAAGGTAGAGGTCCCATGCAAGGCTCAGTTCGCCAACAAGTTTCCTCCTCCTCCTCTCCTATTCCCCCAACTGGTTCCGCACTGGGAAGCAGCTCGTAGGAGGTCTGGTGTCCCATTTTCTACGAAATTGGAAATGTTTTACGTCAGATCCCTGGGTTTGGTTCTCGTAGAAAATGGATACACATTTCCTTTTCAGGAGTTTCACCCTCCTTTTCCCCCTTGTCAGGGTTGGTGTTAGGAGGACCATCTGTTGCTTCTGCAGAAGGAGGTTCTATCTTTGCTACGGAAAGGTGCGATAGAGGTAATTCCGGAGAAGGAAAGGGGTCAGGGATGCTACTTCTGGTATTTCCAGATCCCCAAAAAAGATGGGTGATTGAGACAGATCCTAAACCTCAGGATCTTGAATTTTTACCTCAAACAGGAGAAATTCAATATGTTGACCCTAGCTCAGGTTCTTCGGGCACTGCAGCAGGAAGACTGGATGGTGTTGATCGATTTACAGGATGTATATTTTCACATTCCCATCCTGAAGTCGCATTGGAAGAATCTCCGTTTTACAGTGGGATTCTGTTTTTCCCTATCTGGACGACTGGCTGCTTAAAGTGAAGTCACCAGTGATGGTGCTGTATCATCTCCAAGTGACAACTCAGCTATTGTTCGAATTGAGTTTTTCGATAAATGTACTCAAATCTCACCTGGTGCCCTCTCAGTGCAACCAGTTCATAGGGGTAGTACTGGACACTATTGTGAGTCATGCTTTCCCGCCTTTTCAGAGGATCATAGGCATCCAGGCTATGATTCCAATGTTTCAAGATGGAACAGTTGTTCCAGTCCTGAAGGTCTTGTGCCTGCTCGGCCTGTTTGCTTCCTGCATACTGGTGAGCAACCATGCATGCTGGCACATGAGGGCACTCCAGTGGTGCCTCCCCAGTCAGTGGTTTCAACACAACGGAGATCTCAGGGAGGTGGTCAGAATCTCCAGAGACGCTGCAGTGGTGCTGCCATGTTGGAGTGTTCCAGGCAACCTGTCTCAAGGGAAGCCTTTTCAACCTCCTTCTCCGGTGGCCACAGTGATACCTCCACTCTGGGGTGGGGAGCTCATCTCGTAGATCTGGAGGTCAAGGGCCTTTGGTCTCCAGAGGAAAGATTGTTTCACATCAATCTTCTAGAATGGCGGGCGATTCGTTTGGCTCTCATGGTCTTTCTTCCCTCCCTTCACGGTCAGTCAGTTCAGGTCCTGACAGATAACACTACCGCGATGTGTTACATCAACAAACAGGGAGGAGTGGGGTTGTATCATCTCTGCAGAGAGGCTATGCGGCTCTGGTCCTGGACTGAATGTGAGTGCGGACAGTCTCAGTCGGCAATACTCGACCTATCGCGAGTGCCGTCTTCATCCAGAGGTGTTCCATCACATTTTCAAGATGTGGGGGTTTTCTCGATTGGACCTATTTGCCACATATTATGACCTGTTTGTGTCTTTGCAGCCCCCTACTTCCAAGCCAAAAGACATTTGGTATCGCCTGAAGGCCTACCTCCTTTGAATTAGCTCCAACCTTCCAGCAACACAACCTGCAGGTATTGTCCCCACTAGTGTGGATTAAGTTGAATTTTGATGATGTTTATTTTATGATGCTGTTGTTTTTTTGCGATGTATGAGCTGTGTAGACCGGGGTTCTCTGACAGGAACCAAGAAAATGTGTATTTTGAAAGTCTTAAGGGGTGGGAGAAGATAGTCGAATTGATTGAACATGCTCTTGCACTCTGGTGTGGGTCCAACTCTGGATTACTCTTTTACAAACACATGTTGTAATTACTACATGGTGTATGGAAATGTAATTTCTTCATTGTGTGCATTAATAACAAAAAGGATAAATAAAGTTTTGTTTTTTTTAAAACATAATTTATTGTGTACTGGATGTTGGATGTGTTTCTAAGTGTTCCAAAGTGAGTTTGTTCCACAGTCGATAGGTGGATGCATGTAAGGTGGTTTTGTGGTGCATTGTTTAGTGCTGTTTTATGTTAGAAAGCAAGCAAATGGTAGTCTGACCATGTAACCAGAGTTATTCTTTGAAAGTTAACTAGTTGTGTAGTTGCAAAAATGACATCTAGGATGTGTCCAGCGATGCGTGTGGGTTTGTTGACGATCTGATGCAGGTTCAGTGCATCTCGGCCAGTGATTATTGTTTTAGGGTGGAGCATATATTAGGTGTGTCAAACCAAATGTTGAGGTCACCCAGAATATATAAGTTGGAGTGCAGTGTTGTCAGGTTTGAAACTGTGTTCAGAAGTGTGTCTGGGAATGTTGCATTGCTAGGTCGAGGTTTGTAAAGGAGCAGGAAGTTACAGTTACAGTTACAGTTACTGTCTAATCGCTTCTTACTGTCTAATCGCTTCTTTGCCTCCTATTTTGTTTTTCCTGCCCTGCACTGTTGTCCCTGGTTTAATTGTTTTGCCTCCGATTGGTTCCTTGCCCTGTACTGTTGTCCCTGGTACCCCCCTGCACGTTGCTGTTGTTAGGTGTTTCTCCCAGCCCCCCTGTGCCTTCCCGCCCCGCTCCCCGCTTCCCGCCGCTGTGCATACGGACACGCCCCCTCATTGTTTTGTGCCCGCCCCGCTCCCGCCTCCCAGCTGCTCCTCCCTCCGCCCCACTTGGCCATATATGGCGACCGCGCGGCGCAGGTGAGTGTGACCTGCTCGCAGGACACCCCCGTGCCGCACGGCCACCAGCTGTGTGTGTGCCCCCGCCTCGCTGCTGCCTGAAAGCCCGTTGTGCCTGCCTCGCCCCTCCGCCGTATTGCGTGTCTCCATTGTGACTGTCTGACTGTCTAATCGCTTCTTTGCCTCCTATTTTGTTTTTCCTGCCCTGCACTGTTGTCCCTGGTTTAATCGTTTTGCCTCCTATTGGTTCCTTGCCCTGTACTGTTGTCCCTGGTACCCCCCTGCACGTTGCTGTTGTTAGGTGTTTCTCCCAGCCCCCCTGTGCCTTCCCGCCCCGCTCCCCGCTTCCCGCCGCCGTGCATACGGACACGCCCCCTCTTTGTTTTGTGCCCACCCCGCTCCCGCCTCCCAGCTGCTCCTCCCTCCCTCCCACTTGGCCATATATGGCGACCGAGCGGCGCAGGTGAGTGTGACCTGCTCGCAGGACACCCCCGCGCCGCATGGCCACCAGCTGTGTGTGTGCCCCCGCCTCGCTGCTGCCTGAAAGCCCGTTGTGCCTGCCTCACCCCTCCGCCGTATTGCGTGTCTCCATTGTGACTGTCTGACTGTCTAATCGATTCTTTGCCTCCTATTTTGTTTTTCTTGCCCTGCACTGTTGTCCCTGGTTTAATCGTTTTGCCTCCGATTGGTTCCTTGCCCTGTACTGTTGTCCCTGGTACCCCCCTGCACGTTGCTGTTAGGTGTTTCTCCCAGCCCCCCTGTGCCTTCCCGCCCCGCTCCCCGCTTCCCGCCGCCGTGCATACGGACACGCCCCCTCTTTGTTTTGTGCCCGCCCCGCTCCCGCCTCCCAGCTGCTCCTCCCTCCCTCCCACTTCGCCATATATGGTGACCGCGCGCACGCACAGCGTTGACGCGCAGCGGGCGCCCCGATTGTGCGCCGAACGCGCGCCAAAGGCAAGCCCGTCTGCGCCCGTCCGCGCCTGGACCGCGCCCAGCGTCAGAACCCCTGGCCCCCACCGACGCAAGTCCACCAGACAGACCTACGTCGCCGCCGCCCTCAACGCACTCAATGCCGGCCGGAACCCTGCCTGCTGCCGGGCCGCACCAAAACGCTTCCACGGACCCTTCACCTGCACATCCTGCAAGTTCACCTGCCTCCGACCGTGGACCGCGCCAGCCAAGCCAAATCCCAGCAGCGACCTCAAGTGCATCCTGCTCAACACCCGCTCCGTCCAACTCTGGAACCTCCTCGACACAACATCACCGGACATCGCCTTCCTCACTGAAACATGGATGAACGCCTCCTCAGCCCCCGACATCGCCATCGCCATCCCGGATGGATACAAGATCATCAGGAGGGACCGCGTCAACCAGACCGGAGGAGGCATCGCCATCGTCCACAAGAACACCATCCGCATCACGACCGACACCGACGACACCTACATCGCCGCCGAACACCTCCACTTCCAGATCTTCACCGACCCAAAGACGACCCTCAGAGGAACCCTCATCTACAGACCCCCGGGACCACGCACACAATTCAGCGAAGACATCACGGACTTCATCAGCCCACACGCCCTCCGCTCCGCCGACTACATCCTCCTAGGGGACCTCAACTTCCACCTGGAGAACAACAAGGACCGCAACACCACCACCCTGCTGGACAACCTCGCCAACCTCGGACTCGAGCAACTGGTCAACACCCCCACCCACTACGCCGGCCACACGCTTGATCCCGTCTTCTCATCCAGCAAGCACATCACCTTCAGCCACTCCACCGGACTCCACTGGACCGACCACAGCTGCGTCTACTTCAGCTTCAGAAAATCCACCACCCACCAGCAACAGATTCCTCACAGGAGCTGGAACAAGATCACCGCCGACCAGCTCACCGCCTCCCTCAGCCAGAACCCACCTGCCAGCACACCGGACCCCAACGAAGCAGCCCGCAACTTCACGCAATGGCTGACCGCCTGCGCCGACGACCTCTCACCACTGAGGAACCCCCCCAGCAAACCCAGAAGCAAGAAGGCCCCCTGGTTCACCGAAGAACTCAAGGATTCCAAGAAGACCAGCCGCACCCTCGAGAAAGCCTGGCTCCTCGACCGGACCACTGACAACATGACCGCCCTCAAACACGCGACCCGCAAGCACCACCAGCTCATCCGCACCACCAAGAAGAAATCACTGAAGGACCGTCTGGACAACAATGCCCACGACAGCAAGGAACTCTTCAGCATCGTCAAGGAGTTCTCCAACCCCAGCACCGGCAACAACGACATCACCCCTTCACAAGATCTCTGCGACTCCCTCGCCTCGTTCTTCCACCGCAAGATCGCCGACATCCACAACAGCTTCGACACACCATCCTCGCACCCTACCATCGAACCAACGCACCCCACTGCCACCCTCCGCACCTGGACCGCAGTGACCACCGAAGACACAGCCCGCACGATGAACACCATCCACTCCGGATCGCCGACTGCCCCCTGCCCCCACCACATCTTCAACAAGGCCGACTCCACCATCGTACCCCAACTCCGAGACATCATCAACACCTCCTTCGACACCGCCACCTTCCCGGAGAAATGGGAGCACGCCGAGCTCAACGCCCTACTGAAGAAACCAACAGCGGACCCCACCGACCTCAAGAACTTCCGCCCCATCTCGCTCCTCCCTTTTCCTGCCAAAGTCATCGAGAAGATCGCCAACAGACAGCTTGCCGCCTTCCTCGAGACGAATGGATCCCTCGACCCCTCGCAGTCCGGTTTCAGAGCCAACCACAGCACCGAAACCGCCCTCATCGCAGCCACCGACGACATCCGAGCCCTCCTCGACAACGGGGAAACAGAGGCACTCATCCTCCTGGACCTCTCCACCGCCTTCGACACTGTCTGCCACCGCACCCTAGTCCAACGCCTCAGCAACACCGGCATCCAAGAGAAGGCACTGAAGTGGATCGTCTCGTTCCTAGCTGGAAGAACACAGAGAGTCCGCCTCTCCCCGTTTCGTTCCGAGGCCACCAAAGTCATCTGCGGCGTCCCGCAAGGATCATCACTCAGACCCACCCTCTTCAACGTCTACATGAGACCCCTCGCAGCCATCGCTCGCCAACACAACCTCAACATCATCTCCTACGCCGACGACACCCAGCTGATCCTCTCCCTCACCAGAGACCCCGACACCGCCAGAACCAGCCTCCACGAAGGGATGAAAGACGTCGCCGAGTGGATGAAGAACAGCCGCTTGAAACTGAACTCAGACAAGACGGAAGTCCTCATCCTTGGACCATCACCCTCCGCCTGGGACGACTCCTGGTGGCCCCCTGCCCTGGGCACCGCCCCCAAGCCGACAGACCACGCACGCAACCTGGGCTTCATCCTGGACTCCTCCCTCTCCATGACCAGACAAGTCAACGCCGTCTCCTCTTCATGCTTCCACACCCTGCGCATGCTCCGCAAGATCTTCCAATGGATCCCGATCGAAACCAGGAAGACGGTCACCCAGGCCCTCGTCACCAGCCGGCTGGACTATGGTAACACCCTCTTCACCGGAACCACAGCCAAGCTACAGAAAAGACTTCAACGCATCCAGAACGCCTCCGCCCGACTCATCCTGGACATCCCTCGACGCAGCCACATCTCCGGCCACCTGATGAACCTGCACTGGCTCCCCGTCAACAAGAGGATCACGTTCAGGCTCCTCACGCATGCACACAAGTTTCTCTCACAACCTGGGCCCCAAGTACCTCAACGAACACCTGACCTTCCAAGCGCCCACCCGCCAGCTACGTTCAGCTAGCCTCGCCCTCGCCACCGTTCCACGCATCCGAAGAGCCACCGCCGGAGGCAGATCCTTCTCCTACCTGGCAGCCAAGACATGGAACTCCCTCCCCATCCACCTTCGGATGACCCAGGACCACCTCGCCTTCAGGAAACAACTCAAGACCTGGCTGTTCGAGCAGTAACGTCCCCCTTCCCCCAAGCGCCTTGAGACCCATCCGGGTGAGTAGCACGCTATGCAAGTGATATGATTGATTGATTGATTGATTGATTGATTGATTGATTGAGGAAGACGGTATAGGATTGCATCTGGTGAAGAGGGCCTCACAAATCTTTTATGGAGATGTCGTCAGCTTTAGTGATATGTAATTTATGCTTGAACACAACAGCTAGGCCACCTCCTTTTTTGTCTATATGATTTTAGATGATAGTTTGATAGCCTACAGGACTGGAGCCATATCATCTCTCAACTATGATGCAGTTTTGAAGAGTATGTTAGGTTTTGTGTTAGTGAGAAGGTCATAGTTGTGATGTCTGTTCTTAGAGAGCGATCAGTATTTATTAGTAGACAGTTTAGAGAATATGCTTTGGCGATAGTGTGAATTTGTTGTGTAGAAGAGTGAGCAGTATTTTGTGGGCTTTCAGCAGGTGTGTCCTTAGTGTTGGCATTAGCTGTATGAGGATGACAGTCTTGCGGCTGTTCTGTATCGTGTTCCTCGTCCAGCAGGCTAAGAAGGCATTTTGATGGGTCTGTGTGTGTAGATGGTGGAGACAGTGCATGAGAGTGAATTGGTGCACTGTGTTGTTTTTGTAGTGTAACCTTGTGCAGTAGACATGGAGAAGCAAAGTTGTGTGGTCTTGCATGTTGCTTATTTTGTTTGGTCTGTATAAGGCGAAATGTGTATGAGTTAAGGGTGGTGGTGCAGCATGTGGGTCATGTATAAGGGTTTGAAATTATCTAACGGATGAGAGGCGCTCAAAAGAGAGTTGCTGTGTTGCTGTATATGTGCTAAGTGGGGCGGAAGAGAGAAAACTTGGAAAATTAGTTTGTTCATTTGTGTAGTCTGGAAGGTGTGTATATGTTTCTAGTCTGTGATGGAAAGTATTATGACATGTTGCGCTTGAGATATTTTGTTGTGCTGGTGTGTATGTTATGATGTTATGAATTGTTTTTGAGGAGTAGTGAAAGTTGGTGATATTGTATTTGTTTTATGAGATGGATTTGTTAGTATAGTATTGTTTGTGAGTGGAAGTTGTAAGGTAAAGGGGGTGGTGATGTGTTTGTGAGTAGAGTGTATGTTGTGTTTAATAAGGGATGAAGTAGACTAAAGAGTGTTTGTCGTTGACTTGATTGCTGCAAAAGGTAATATGTGTGGTGCAGTGGAATGTAGGTGTTGTGCGGTTGTGTTACTGTGTTTCTGTGGTAGAAAGAAGAGGAGGGTGTTGGTTGCTGAAATTATGGAAGGCTGAGTATAGGTTTGTTAGTGACAAAAAGTGGTTAGTTGGGAGTAATTCGAGCAGGGAGTGTGTGTCTGGATGCAATGTAGCTAAGTATGGTGTGGATTTGGGTTGCGTGAGTGATGAGTGGATTGGTTAGTGGTATAAGATAGAGTTGTGTATTGTTTGTAGGTGATAGTGGAAATATGCGGTATCTGGGATAGAAGGATGTATAGGTTTGATTTCTGGAGTTTTGTAGTGGGTGCTGAGACACTGAACTTTGGCTTGGGTTAGTCTGTAGTGAATGAGCAGAGTACATGTGCTGTGAGTGTGTCACTCTAGTTGTAGATGTGATAGAGTGGGTGCTGGTTTATATGAAATTGGGCAGCCTTTCTGTCCCTAGTCCGATCAGTCTCAAACAGGCTACATCAGGCAATTGCCCTGGTTCTCTCGGCCTTTAGCCTTGACTCCCTTAACCCTGGCCTTAAATAGCGTTAGCAATCAGTTGAACTCTTCGGCGAATGGGAACTCTAGCCCTAAACAGTCACAACACTAGCCCTAAACCTATCCACCAATCAGATCACTAGCCCTAAGATCTACATCAATAGAATCACTGACCCAGGAACCAATTAGTACCCTCAAATACCCAACCAATGAGGACACTAACCCTAATCCAATAGAAATACCAGATGCAACCACCAATTAGTGCACACATGTAGCAATACTGTTTATACAAAACTTTACTCACTCCCCTAGACAAAAAACAAGCTATGACTCTGTCTGTTCTCTTTTGCCCCCACTTTGGTACCTCCCTTTGTTTCAGGGGGTTTCTCCTGACCTTTTCGTACAGGGGTCCCCTTGTGGTCTAATGGATTTTATGGATTTTTTTGTATGTCTCCATGGGTTATTCCTTCCTCCTTATGATGTAATCTGTGGTGTTGAGGGGGTGGTTGCTGCTCTTGGGTCTTTTTCTATGGCTTGGTATATTTCACTATTTAGGATTCTGCCCCACTTTTGTGACAAGGAATTGGACCCGGTGGTGCTATCCTAATTACTTACTAATAATCTTCAATACCGGGTGTCCAGCCTGTCTCGTCAATTTCTGTTCATTTCTCTCCTCCTCAGCTGTTCCTCCTTGGTTCACTTGCTTAGGGACTATAGGGTGTAATCATAGGCCTGCATGTCATTATACCTGAGTGAAGAAGTTGAAGTATAAAAAAATAAAAGTTTGTTCAGAACCAAGGGCCATATGCATCAAGGTACCACTTAGCGATTCTTTAATAGCGATTTTTAAGAAATCGCTATTTCAGAATCGCTAATTGGTATGTATGAAGCAAATCGCAATAAAATTGCGATTTCTTAAAAATCGCTATTTGTAGTGCGATTTCCTCAATTGCAATTTTTTACGCCAAAAAAACGCAATTTTGCGATTCCTTAACGGAAAAATGCGCAAAATTGGGAATTTCGCGAATCTGTTAATCAGAAACTCAGGTGTAGCTTGATGACATCACAACCAGGAAGTGTGTCTACCCATGCTGCACCTGTGTTTCTGATTACCAGAGTGAAGGAGTGTTGGAGAGAGAACACTGCAGTGCATTGTGAACATGCAGGACACAGGAGACATGCCCAGCCAGGACACCCCCCAGCAGCAGCAGCAGGAACACCAGAGGAGGAGAAAAGAAAAAATTTCTGAAGCAGAGCTTGAAGTCCTCATCCAGGAAATGGTAAAAAGCCATGAACTGCTGTTTGGGAAGAAATCACTGAGGGTGCCTGAAACACGAAAGAGGCTCATATGGGCAGACATCCAGGAAAAGGTGAATGCAGTTGGGGTGACACATAGGAGTGTGGAGGACCTCCGCAAACGATGGTATGATATGCGCCAGCGCTCCAAAGAAAAGGTGGCTACCAGGCTGGAGCAAGCAAGGAAGACTGGTGCAGGGACCTCCACTGCCATAGATTCAACACCATTGGAGGAGCTTGTGGAGGCAACACTACTTCCAGAGAGCGTCATAGGAGTGGCTGACCTGGACAGCTCAGACCCCCCAGGACCAGGACAAGGTAAGAGGCATGCTTTCACACCCCTGACCCCTCCCCAACTACCCCCACACACCCAGCAGCGACCCTGGGGCAGAAAAAAAGTAGTAATCCAGTGCAGGTACACAAACACACACTGCAATGCATTATGGGAGATGTAGTCACACGCACATTACATTGGTAGATTTACACCCAGCCATTCCCCAAATGCATATGTGCATCAGGAAAGTGAAACAAAAAAATGTGTTATTAGAAAAAGTGAAATTTAATTATTTACAAGTGCTAGTCAGAACAGAAAATAAATGTGTGCCTTTACGTCCACAGCATCTACTTCAAATCAGGCAACAGGCAGTGGGAGACAGGGCAATTCCCCTACCAGAACAGCAGCTGCGCAGGAGGAAGAAAGTGAGGACGGGGCTAGTCCAGTGAACCCCCCAAGCGTCGTAGGAGGATTGTTGTGAGACCACTACCCCTTTGGAGGACGAGGGCCAGGACACTGATGGGGATGGGCAAACCAATGACACACAGCATGAAACACAACAGCACCGCCGTGCAGAGCCAATACAAGAAGTCCCAAACAGGCGCAGGTCCCGTGCTGCAACAAGTGCTGTAGATCCTGGGGATGGGTCGGTGTTTGCGGGGCTTGAGCTGAATATGTTGCAGGTACAGCGCCTGCAAGCAAAAAACATCAAGTCACACCAAAGGGAAGTCAGGGCAGGCTTCAGGAGCATTACATGTGCCATGGAGGCACTCTGTGGTGAACTCAGGGATGACCGTGCAGCCAGGCATAGGGAGATGCTGCGCCTGGACCTGTATACACGTGCTGTAAACCGCCTAGCCTCCTCAAACCACATACTAGCTGGACGCTGCATCAGCATGCAGCGCGAGTTTGCGCACAATAACCAGGACGTGGGAAGGCCCTGCTCCAAATCTCTATGGCTGTAGATGAACTGCGCGCAATCCGCAAAACAGGGCCAGGAGTCCTGACTCCAAATGATGATGATGCCCTATCAGGAAGGAGCAGCGCCACCCCCCCCACCAACCATGGATTGGCGCCGTAGTGGACGCAACAGTAGGGCGACTGAAACAAGTGAAGGAGGCAATGTGCATCCCCAAACAGGAGCTTCCTCCCGCCCCCACCGCTAGTAAGGACACATTAATGGGACCACAGGATGGGTGCAGCTAACCACTGTGCAGGGACACTTATGAATGGATACATGCACTGTGCATTACCATGTGCTGGACATTATGAAGGACATTGTTTCTCACTCAGCCTGTGTGTCTTTTACAATCCTGATGTTAAGGAATAAAAACACAGTCTGACAATTGTAAATTAGCATTGTGTCATTTTCTCTTACCTACAAAATAGTTGCGCGTAATCTCATTCCGCCTCTGACACCCAGCAGCTGCACCAGCTACACCGGCAGGCATGCGTCCTGGAGCTGGGCCCTCCACATCAGATGTGTCAGATTCACTGACCTCCACCGGTGTGCCTTTCCTGGTTGCAATGTTGTGCAGGATGGCACATGCGACAACTATTTTACAGCAGGTTTGTGGAATGTATTGCAATGCCCTTCCACTTTTGTGTATGCACCTGAATCTGCTTTTGAGAATACCAAAGGTCCTCTCTATGGTGCCTCTTGTTGCAATGTGTGCCCTGTTGTACCGCCGCTCTGCTGCATTTGCTGGATTGAGGTAGAGCGTCAGAATAAAGTCGCGTACTGCATATGCACTATCACCTGAGGGGAGGAAGGTATATGGTTAGACACTGTCCAGCACATGCAATCCTTGACAAGTGTGTATACTGTGCAAATGCATTTACCTAGTAAATAGCCATCGCCAAAGTCCCCATTAAGGAGCCTACGGTGTATCCCACTGTGGCGGAAGATGTATGAGTCGTGCGTGCTGCCAGGGTATTTTGCAACAATGTCCGTTATGATGTGTTTAGCATCACACACCACCTGTATGTTCAGGGAATGGTAAGATTTACGATTCCTAAACACGTACTCATTGTGGGATGGGGGGATATTGCAACGTGCGTCCCATCTATGCACCCGATGACATGGGGAAATTGGGCAATTTGATAAAAATCCTGTTTGGTCTGATGCAGTTCCTGTGGGGTGCTTGGAAGGTAAATGTGGTGTGGCATCCTCTGTACCATAGCATCAAGGAACGCATGGAAAAAGCGCAAAAGGGCACTTTGTGAAACCCCTCCTGCTGAGGCTATCACCCCCTGAAAACTACCTGAGGCCGACAGGTGTAGTGAACACAGGACCTGGATGTGAGTGGGGATGACTTGTGTCCTGCGTGTGGGGTGTTCTAGGAAGGGTCTGAGGGGCATATTACCAAGCAATAGCGATAATTATCGCTAATGCTTGGTTAGAGACAAAAATTTACCGCTGAGCTGCGGCGATTTTTATCGCAGATAAACCTTGGTATTACCAAGGTTCATCGCAAATGCGATAAAAAACGGCCGCAATGCATGAATATCGCTGAAAAGTCAGCGATATTCATGCATTACCGAGCTAATGCTCTTAGCCATGTTATCCACTTCCTATGGATAACATGGCTAAGAACTGCTCAGGACAGGTGTTAGCTTTTGGAGATATTCGCGCTTAGCGCGAATATCTCCAAAAGTTGGTAATAGGAGATAGCGATGTTAGCGACTGTTTCTAGTCGCTAACATCTTGGCACGCCTGTTGGACCTGGGCCTCTTGGCAGGGTCATCCCTAAACTTTTTGCCTTCCTCCAATACTCTCTCTGACCTGTTTTTGTTGGTTTAATGACTCTGGGCACTTTGCCACTGCTGACCAGTGCTAAAGTGCATATGCTCTCCCTGTTGTAAAGTGTACATGTGATTGATGTCCATGATTGGTTCATTGGATTTACTGTTAGTCCCTAGTAAAGTGCACCAGGAGTGCCAGGGCTTGTGAATGCCAATACTGCTAGTGGGCCTGCAGCGCTGGTTGCGCCACCCACAGAAGCAGCCTTAAAATGTGTCTAGGGTCTGCCATTGCAGAACCTGCGTGCAGTCTGGTACTGTCATGCTAGCTGGGCAAGTGCACACACTTGCCAGCCCCTGAACCTTCCCTTAACTTCATATTAGTCACCCCTATGGTAGGCCTGAGGGCAGGGTGCATTGTAGTGTAAGGTAGAACATGCCCTGATGTGTGTGGCATGTTCTAATAGTGAATTACTACCAAAGTCGTTTTTCACTATTGTAAGGCTACCTGTTCCCTTCTAGGCCAGATGGGCTGCTGGAATTATTACACTCTATAATCCCAGCAGGCTCAGGGAACATGGTAGAAATTCATGTTTAGTATGCCTGAACTCAGAATAATAAAATACTTCTTTTAGTAAAGTTTATTTTAATATCCTGTGTTTGCAAATGCTACTTTTAGAAAGTTAGCATTTGCTTGCCTAACCATTTCAGCCCGCCTCTGCTTGGATGTGGATCTGACTGTCTGGTGTGTGTGAGTGACAGGGCTGGGAGTTGACAGGTAGTGAATAGCCAGATGACACCTTAGTGGGTGGTGGGAGTTTCCCCTGAATGATGCATCAGGCTGTGCTCTGCCTCCACAATGCTGGCTCCGCCCTCCTGGGGAGCGACTGATGACTCAGCCTGCACCTGGCCCAGGAAGGACCGAAGCTTGTCAACAAAGTGCTCAGGCCACTCCTGCCCTCACAATGCCGGCTCCGCCCCCCTGGGGAGCGGCTGATGTGCCTGCACTCACACTGAATACAGAAGCCAGAAGTACCCACAACAAGTACTCAGAGACTGGAGCAGTTATGCAGAGGCCCCCCTGGCTTGCTAGAACAAAAGAAACTGGGTATAAAAGAAGGAGCCCTGCTCCTTGTAAATTAGATCCAGTTTGCGCAAAGAAGAAGCTCTGCCTGAAGAGAAGGACCCTGGAAGCTGCATGGAGAAGTACTGACTCTGACCCCAAGAGACTGGCCTGTGGTGGGTGCCTTGCTGCTGAAGGAGAGCAGGAGAAGAAAGACGGAAAGACTTTGCTTTTATTCAACTTGTGCCAAACTCTGCTGAAAGATCTCCAAGGGCTTGATTGAGCTTGCCCCCTGAACTGAACCCCAGGACCAGTGGGTTCTCCTGTGCTTTGGCTCGTCCCCTGCCTGAGGCCGAGTATTTCCTCCCGCCGGAGGTGAAGTCTGCCCCCTCTCGCCCCCTCCTAGGGCCGTGGTACTCGGGAGCCAGCCTGCCCTCTTGCCCTTGAGAGCCTCGCTCCACCCGGAGTCGCTCTCTGCCCCAGGGCTAAGGCCGGCCGCTCCTCTACCCCTGCCTGCTTCACGGAGCCCTTGAGGAGACTTCAGCCCCTCCCGCCGGAATCCCGGGGACTCGAGCAGCCTGTAGCCTGGACCCCGTGCATCTGATTGCACCCGGCTGCCTGCCTTGCTCTGCCCCCCCAGGAGAGGCCGCACCCCGCACTGTGAAGGGTGCCTTGCCTCCCGGAGATCCTTCGCTGTCAGAAGGGACCCCTCTGCACTGACAATTCCTGAAAGAAAGCATTCCTGAAGGTGCCTTGGCCCCAGAGGCTCCTCTCACCCTTCCCTGCTCCTCACTGCAGCCGGGAGCCCCCACCTCTGGAAAAGGCCCGGGGCTCCTCTGATCGCCTGCTTGCTGCTCTGCTCCGAGCTCAGCCCCCACCTCTGGAAAAGGCCCAGGGTTTTTCAAGCCCCTCTCTGGTGTCCATTCCAAGCCTACCGCGAGATGCGTGAGAGTTGGTAGGGGCCGAGTCAGTTTCACCCTTGAAGGCAGGAGAGGCGCTGCAAGGCGCTCCGAAGGCCGGGGAGGGTCCCAAAGCCCCAGAACAGAGAGAGGCTTTCTCTTTGAAAGGAAAGAACACTGAAAGAACTGTTTGGGAATAACACTAAACAAAGATTGCTTATTACTGAGAAAGAACTGTGGCAACTTAACCTAAAGAGTAACTGGAACCTGCATTTGAAATAACCAAGACTGTATTTACAAGCCTGCTTGAAATTTATATAAAGAGAATATATTTTTACAAATACAGTTTGGTGTCATTGTGTGGTGGGTTGGTGGTGATGGTGTAATATTGCAAATGTTTAACCCTACATGCCCCAGAGATTAGCCTAAGACTGCTTAAGCCACACTACCTAGAGGGTAAGCAGAGGTTGTCTTGAAGGTAACCCTCAGCCCTGACGAGGAAGAGAGAGGCCCTGCTTGTCGCCAGTGTTGCACTGCGCCAACCAGAGACTCCCCCTTCCTACATTGGACGCAGCGGTGAGGATAGCGAATTTACATTTGCAGTGTTCATGCCTTAACTATTGACCATTGCACAGTGATGACAGTCCAGTAACTAAGCCACAGACTTTGTTTTTTTTTTGGATTTATGATTTGCGAGAAGAGATCTCCATGTGTTTTTGAAGTCATGCCTGTGTCAGTGAAAATGGAAGAGGCAACATCCATTTCTTCTATTGACTGTGATTGGGAGAAACTAGAAAACTTCACCAGGAAACAGCTCAAGAGGTTCTGCAAAAATTTGAACATTTCCATGACCGGACTCTCCAGAAGGGAGCAGTTCCAAAAGGCGCTGAGGGCCTGGGTCAAGGCAAGGAATGCCCCTGGAAAGGATTTTGAATTTGAGGATGCAGAACAGCAGCTGGAGGGACCCCTGACTCCAGAGTGGAGGGGTGCAACCTCCCCATTGGGTAGCAGTGTTTCTGGCCGAGGTCTGTCGCCAGAGGAGCTGGCGGACAGACAGGCAACCCGAGATCATGAAATGAAGTTGGCAGAGCTGAAATTGAGTTGCCAACTGGAGCTAGAATCTAGGAAGTTAGCCCTGGAAGAAATGAAAATGGAGCTTGCGCATGACTTAAGAATGAGGAAACTTGACTTGGAGCTCGAGGCGCTTGAGGCCAGGAGGGCTTCAGCCCAGCAACAAGAAATGTGTGTAGCTCAGAGATTGAGCTTTGCTGAGTTGGAGGTGGAGTCCAGCTCAGATGGTGGCAGCAACATTCAGGTATCTAGTGCAGACAGCATAGCGCGCGCACCTAGAGATATGGCACCTGACTTGGAGGGGGTTAACATACACCAGGAGGTTCAAGGGCATGAGGTAGCTCCAGTAGTGCGCAGCGTCCCTGAAGGGAATAGGGTAGCTGGCGTAGGAGTTCATGGTCCTAGTGGTGGGAGGGATTCCCCCATGGTTGAGGTCCTGGTGGGTGAGTGTAAGGACCGCCCAGAAGAGTGTGGGTTGTGTGACAGAGACAGTTCGCTACTGTCTGGCCAGTCTCAGAAGAATGGTGTGGAGTATGTGTGTGAGGCGCTGGATGGTGAGGTGAAGGATAATTTGGTTAACCCTACTAGGGGGCTGTGTAATCCAATTGTGGGAGAGCATACTTTAAGTCCCAGTTTTCCAGAGCTATGCCAACACCTGTTTGAGAGTGAGTTCTCTGGCCCCAGGGAGCTCACATTGGAGGCAGACCTTGTGGTGGATTCCCGAGGGTCTGGAGAGGCATTGGGGTGTGATCCTGTGGGGAGTGTCTCAGGTATCTTCCAGCCCAGAGTGGTGGAAGTGGCGCAGAGTAGCCCAGCTAGGTCCTGTAGTAGTGAGATGGGTGTAGGGCCTCACGTCCTGTCCTTAAGGGGAAGGAGTGAGAATGGGTTTTGTCCCGGTAGTGCCCAACCTCAGTCTCAGAGCCTGGATGGTTCTTTAAGGGAACACCAGGTGGGGAGCCTAGGCTGTCCGGATGAGTCACCCGCTGAGGGGGATCCCCCAGTGGCTAGAGAACGTGGAGGCTCTGTAAACAGGGCTCCAGTAGTTCTGGTGACTGGCAGTACCACTCCAGTTGGGAGGGTGCAGAAGTCCAGAAAGAGGGGCGAGAGGGGGAAAGAGTCCCCAGTGGAAGAACCAGTGGGTCAGGGGCCAGCCAGCAGGGCTGCGTCCCTAGTGAATGACCAGGGGGACACCACTTCTGTCCTGGGGGATCTTCCCGCACTGTCAGAGGGACAGGGGTTGGGAGATCCGCGCCGGGCAGGCTGTTGCACGACACATGGGCTATGTGCCACCCTCAGGGGGGGCAGGCGTGCTCCCCGGAAAGTCCTGGTGCGCCAGGCAAGTGTTCAACTGCAGGGTTGGGTCCCTGAGTTGAGAAGCCAGGGTCAGGTGTTGTCTGACCTGGAGGGCAGGGCCACTGTAATCAGTGTCCTGGCCCATGTCACTTCTAGGGGTACCACTCCAGTTGGGAGTGGGCAGAACTGTGGAAGGGGGTGCAGAGGGAGGGAGTCCTCGCCTCTGACCCCGGTGCAGTTTGAGGGTTTAGACCCTAGGTTTAAAGGCCAGGTGCAGGGTGTCCCCCCTGACCTGGTGCCCCAGTTGCAGGATAGCACCCCTGAACTGGTGGGCGAATTGTGCAGGTCACCTGCCACAGGTGCCCTGACAATTCTGGAAGGGGGTACCACTCCAGGTGGGAGGGTACAGAGCCCCCAGGAGGAGGACCGGGTGTGGGAGAGGCCACCCCAGTCTTTAGTACAGCCGTCAGGTACAGACCTGAGGCTGGTGGGTCAGTGCCAGGATGGCATACCTGACCTGACAGGAGGGAGAGTGGACCAAGGGTGCCAAGCACCTGGGGCTAATGCCCCCCACTCTTTAAGGCCACAGAGGTTTGAGAGCCCTGAGAGGCGTAAGGCTTGGGTCTCATTCCTGACTACTGTCAGTGGCCACTGTGACATTTTTCTGTCTGCCTGTTGGGACACACCTGTGAGCGAATTAAGGTTCAAGGCTGCACAGGTGGTGTCCACAGGTGTAGAGAAGGGTTTCCCATGGATTGGCTTGGTGGACCCTGAGAGTATGAACAGAGGATTTGAAGGAGGTGCAGATTGGCGTAGAACTGGAATGTGCCCCTGCTGTTGCGGGCCAGGTCCAGGTTCTATCGCCCAAAGCAGGGAAGCCCATCACAGTGGTGATTGGTCTACCCTGCGTTTTGGCTGGAAGGGGGTTGTGTTGGACCTGGGCCTCTTGGCAGGGTCATCCCTAAACTTTTTGCCTTCCTCCAATACTCTCTCTGACCTGTTTTTGTTGGTTTAATGACTCTGGGCACTTTGCCACTGCTGACCAGTGCTAAAGTGCATATGCTCTCCCTGTTGTAAAGTGTACATGTGATTGATGTCCATGATTGGTTCATTGGATTTACTGTTAGTCCCTAGTAAAGTGCACCAGGAGTGCCAGGGCTTGTGAATGCCAATACTGCTAGTGGGCCTGCAGCGCTGGTTGCGCCACCCACAGAAGCAGCCTTAAAATGTGTCTAGGGTCTGCCATTGCAGAACCTGCGTGCAGTCTGGTACTGTCATGCTAGCTGGGCAAGTGCACACACTTGCCAGCCCCTGAACCTTCCCTTAACTTCATATTAGTCACCCCTATGGTAGGCCTGAGGGCAGGGTGCATTGTAGTGTAAGGTAGAACATGCCCTGATGTGTGTGGCATGTTCTAATAGTGAATTACTACCAAAGTCGTTTTTCACTATTGTAAGGCTACCTGTTCCCTTCTAGGCCAGATGGGCTGCTGGAATTATTACACTCTATAATCCCAGCAGGCTCAGGGAACATGGTAGAAATTCATGTTTAGTATGCCTGAACTCAGAATAATAAAATACTTCTTTTAGTAAAGTTTATTTTAATATCCTGTGTTTGCAAATGCTACTTTTAGAAAGTTAGCATTTGCTTGCCTAACCATTTCAGCCCGCCTCTGCTTGGATGTGGATCTGACTGTCTGGTGTGTGTGAGTGACAGGGCTGGGAGTTGACAGGTAGTGAATAGCCAGATGACACCTTAGTGGGTGGTGGGAGTTTCCCATGAATGATGCATCAGGCTGTGCTCTGCCTCCACAATGCTGGCTCCGCCCTCCTGGGGAGCGACTGATGACTCAGCCTGCACCTGGCCCAGGAAGGACCGAAGCTTGTCAACAAAGTGCTCAGGCCACTCCTGCCCTCACAATGCCGGCTCCGCCCCCCTGGGGAGCGGCTGATGTGCCTGCACTCACACTGAATACAGAAGCCAGAAGTACCCACAACAAGTACTCAGAGACTGGAGCAGTTATGCAGAGGCCCCCCTGGCTTGCTAGAACAAAAGAAACTGGGTATAAAAGAAGGAGCCCTGCTCCTTGTAAATTAGATCCAGTTTGCGCAAAGAAGAAGCTCTGCCTGAAGAGAAGGACCCTGGAAGCTGCATGGAGAAGTACTGACTCTGACCCCAAGAGACTGGCCTGTGGTGGGTGCCTTGCTGCTGAAGGAGAGCAGGAGAAGAAAGACGGAAAGACTTTGCTTTTATTCAACTTGTGCCAAACTCTGCTGAAAGATCTCCAAGGGCTTGATTGAGCTTGCCCCCTGAACTGAACCCCAGGACCAGTGGGTTCTCCTGTGCTTTGGCTCGTCCCCTGCCTGAGGCCGAGTATTTCCTCCCGCCGGAGGTGAAGTCTGCCCCCTCTCGCCCCCTCCTAGGGCCGTGGTACTCGGGAGCCAGCCTGCCCTCTTGCCCTTGAGAGCCTCGCTCCACCCGGAGTCGCTCTCTGCCCCAGGGCTAAGGCCGGCCGCTCCTCTACCCCTGCCTGCTTCACGGAGCCCTTGAGGAGACTTCAGCCCCTCCCGCCGGAATCCCGGGGACTCGAGCAGCCTGTAGCCTGGACCCCGTGCATCTGATTGCACCCGGCTGCCTGCCTTGCTCTGCCCCCCCAGGAGAGGCCGCACCCCGCACTGTGAAGGGTGCCTTGCCTCCCGGAGATCCTTCGCTGTCAGAAGGGACCCCTCTGCACTGACAATTCCTGAAAGAAAGCATTCCTGAAGGTGCCTTGGCCCCAGAGGCTCCTCTCACCCTTCCCTGCTCCTCACTGCAGCCGGGAGCCCCCACCTCTGGAAAAGGCCCGGGGCTCCTCTGATCGCCTGCTTGCTGCTCTGCTCCGAGCTCAGCCCCCACCTCTGGAAAAGGCCCAGGGTTTTTCAAGCCCCTCTCTGGTGTCCATTCCAAGCCTACCGCGAGATGCGCTCCGAAGGCCGGGGAGGGTCCCAAAGCCCCAGAACAGAGAGAGGCTTTCTCTTTGAAAGGAAAGAACACTGAAAGAACTGTTTGGGAATAACACTAAACAAAGATTGCTTATTACTGAGAAAGAACTGTGGCAACTTAACCTAAAGAGTAACTGGAACCTGCATTTGAAATAACCAAGACTGTATTTACAAGCCTGCTTGAAATTTATATAAAGAGAATATATTTTTACAAATACAGTTTGGTGTCATTGTGTGGTGGGTTGGTGGTGATGGTGTAATATTGCAAATGTTTAACCCTACATGCCCCAGAGATTAGCCTAAGACTGCTTAAGCCACACTACCTAGAGGGTAGGCAGAGGTTGTCTTGAAGGTAACCCTCAGCCCTGACGAGGAAGAGAGAGGCCCTGCTTGTCGCCAGTGTTGCACTGCGCCAACCAGAGACTCCCCCTTCCTACAACGCCCACTTTGCATGTAAAATGTAAATCCAGTATTTGTAAAGCGCACAGCTACCCGGAGGCATCCCGGCGCTGGGGGCCGTTGGGAAGATTAAGCGAGCTATTGCCCAGAGTCACATGGTGCTGGGCAGACCCCTGCCGCCGGAGCTGGGGATCGAACCATGAGCCCCAGCATCCGGTATCAGTCGCCCTGGCCGCTGCGCCACACCTCTTCCCATGTCATTAGTGATAAATATCACTGACATGCAAAGTGGGGCCCAAGATGGTCGCTATCTCCTACTAGCTGTCGCTAACTGGTGTTAGCGACAGCTAGGTAATAGGGAGATAATTTTATCTCCGCTTTCTTGGCTTTTATATTTTCCTACATACATACATTTTGCGAATTTGCATTCACAAGGGTCTCAGTCCCATTGCTGGTATATTTTCAATGGGAAGGTCGATGGAACATGCAAAGTTGTACTAATTCACACTTTGCAAATTGCACTAGTACAGTACCAAAACTGTGCTTAATCACATATTCTCAGATGCTTTGAAAAAGCAATTTTACATGCTTAACAGCACATAACCAATTCACAAAAATTAACTTTTACAATGAAAACATTAGGTAATGAGAGAGCTGATGAATTTGGTGTCCCCCCTAACCTAGGGGAGCACCAAGCAGATGCCTTGAACACAAAGAGCATAAACAAAAAGCAGATTTTGTTGAACTTCAGTGATGATCCCATCATTTGAGGACCACCCCAAGCACAGTTAGTGGCAAAAAAACAATCCCAACCAAAGGCCCTGCAAAGCATTATGGGACGAGATTAGCAGTGGGCAGTGAATATTATAGTATCCAATATCAAAATAATTCTACAAAGAGCTGCAGTTCACCTAGTTGTTACTAGATGTCCCTCACAGGTCAAATGCAAAGCATTGAAATTATTCTTACATCAAGCTGCAGTTCCACTGGTCATCCCTACATGTCCCTCACGAGTCAAATGCAAAGCATTGAAATTATTCTTACATCAAGCTGCAGTTCCACTGGTCGTCCCTAGATGCCCCTCACGAATCAAATGCAAAACCATTGAAACCCTTTCATCAAGCATTTGCATTTGACTCGTGAGGGACATCTAGTAACCACCAGTTGAACTGCAGCTCTTTGTAGAATTCTTTTGATATTGGATACTATATAATATTCACTGCCCACTGCTAATCTCATCCCATAATGATTTGCAGGGCCTTTGGTTGGGAATGTTTTTTTGCCAATAACTGTGTTTGGGTTTGTCCTAAGAGGATGGGACCACAACTAAATCGTTCAATAAGATGTGCTTTTTTGTTTTCAAGGCATCTGTTTGGTACTCTCCCTAGGTTAGGGAGGATCCCAAAATCATCACATCTCCCACTGCTTGCTAATTTTTCAGTTTCACCATTGTGAAAGTACTATATGCATTTTAGCATATAAAGATAGAAATACTTATTTTATCATATGTGGTCATGTACAGGAAGCTTGTTTGCACAGTACAGATAAGTACGCAGTGTCATCAGCTACGCTACGTGTACTATGTGAAGTTTAAAGTGTACTACGTGAAGCTACGTGTAGTGCTGCTACGCAAACTACGCCCAGGCTTAGTAGTAACCAATAATCCATAGGATCTGCACGTTTGTTGGACAACATAAACTATGAGTGAGGTGCCTAGACTGAATCCAGGCACCCTCGCAGGATATGTTGGCCTAGAGACCAGCTAGCTCATAGTGCCACCATAAGCCAACCTAACCTTACCAGGGAGCGAATGGTTTCTGGCAACCGCTGAACATGAGAACCCTGACCCCTCAGGGATCGTGGAAACAGATGAGAACCTTTTGCTCAGTCACTCATGCTTACTTGTACTCAGAGAAATATACAGAATACACAGTGGGATGATTTCAATATATTTATTGATCCAATGTTATTCTTGTATAGAATTCATGGCTGCGATAGTCAGTGGACAGATGCAGATGATAGTGATTACAAGCACCAAAAGAGTGAATAGTAGATGTAGTTCTACCACAGTACTAAAACAGTTTATATATGCATGCATATAAACAAGGCAGTAATCGGGCGTACTCCTACTATGCAACCCTACTCTATGTGTACCTAGAGAATGCGTAGGTGTGAAGCCAAGAATCCCCCAAGGGACGATCCATCCAATTACCTGGCAGGAGACAGTGTAGGGGCCCGTCTTGGTCACAAACTGTACACCCCCTCACGGATATGTCAGACTGCTGCATGGTGATGTCTCAGCATGCAGGGACCGTTGGTGTCAGATGAAGTGCCTCCTCTGCTAATGTTTTGGGATGCTCATTATTTATAATGGAAAGCATCCTTATGATGTGCGTATAGATTAGAAATGTTATGGATATGTAGATAGCCGCCACCCCGCGGATGAAGATAGAACGACATTTGTACATAGTGCGTCAAGAGGTCTTGTACACGATGTTCAAGGCATCATGATAATTTAATGCGAAGCTAGATGTGTAAACAAAGTAGTTTCAGAGAAACTAATCCAACATTGTCACACACCCAAATATGTGCAAAAGGTTACGGTAGAAATGTTATTGTGCAAAATAAGGACAATGTAAGAAATCTTTTTAGCTCCGTTACTTGGGCCTAACTCAGGCACATAACAGGAAATAGCTTGCGCTACAAAGCCTTTGCCAAGCAATGCCAATACAATACATGCCTGTACCACACAGATGCCTATACTGCGCATGCCTGTACCACACAGACGTCTATATCATGCCTGGTGAGTATTGATACTGTAAGTATATATGTATGTGTGTGTATATACACATGTCCAAAGGATATAAGGAAGCAGCACAGCCAAGCCGAGGCATGAGTGTTTATTGTGCACAAAACAGTGCGTTTCGGCCGAGACAGCCTTTGGCAAGTTACACAAAGTGATCCACGCACTCTAGAAATTCAGTGCAAATATCATAGACACAAGTATTCCTCCAAAGTGAAAAGATTTCAAACAATTGAAAACATATGAATGTTCTTTTAAGAGATTAGCTCATCTAAATAAATAATAAATCCTTCATCATTTTAGAGGCAACCAATCAGTTTGAATTAAATTATTTTCCAAAGAACATAGTAGACACACTATCTAGGCCGTGATCATAAATTCATTATATCCTTGTAAAATGTAGTAGTCATCTTGATCATCACATGGAGAACTTTAAATCCTACATATCCATATAATTGATTAAGTGCGGCAAATGGGAGCAACTTCCATTCCATCTTCATCACCCCAATATAAAAGTGCATACTATGTGAGATGTTTAAGAAAACCAAACGATTCAAGGTGAGCGTAAGCACAATCCACCCACATGATAGAGGTACATATGATAAGGAGGAGGTATATTTTATAACATTGTGTGCAAGTGCCCATTCATTAACTATTTAATCCTTCCATCTATTTAAAGGGGTGTAAAACATCATCTCATTGAGAAAATGGGAGGAAATAGAAGTGGCTTTCCATATAGTGATTGAAACACTTTGTTGTCTATACAAAAGGAAAACGTCTTATGAACAACTCTATATTCATCATACGCCAAACACCTTTATCCTGGTCTAGGCCAATTGGCCACAAAACAGTCATAATTTCAAGCCGTATTAATAGAAGGGCAACGGCCCATTCAGAAATATTCAATACCGTGAACAATATGCGCCATAAAACCTCCCTCATAAATCTTCATAATTTGTACACTCCAAATTGTGACAATCTGTGAAAATTAAAATGTACAGTGAGATTTAAAATATATGTGGCAGTAAATGGTTAACAGGACAATGACTTAAGAGGGCAGGTGATGCTATACCCCGGTGTGTGTTGCTAATTCTTCTTCACTGTTCATGCCATTAAGTATCTTGGTATTCAAGTCATTATGTAGCATGACTCAAGGATGCACAATTGCTTTTCCTTGTCCTCTCCCCTGATGTTTTTCATAATATGATCTATGCCAAAAAAAGGCATTACTTTATTGTTGCAACTGTGTGTACTATGAAAGGGCCTTGCCACAGGATAATTGAAGTCCCGATTGGTTTTGGCCAATGATGCTCAAGGATTCTTCTATTTAGTGGTAGGTTGGTACTGCCTATGTATCTGAGGCCACAAGGACACTCCAGAACAAATACCACAAAGTCTGTTGTGCAGGTAATAAACTTTCTGATATGTGTCATTCTGCCATCATAAGTCAGAACATCCTTGCAGCTATGGCTTTGTTTGCATGCTTTACAAGAATTGCATGTGATCTAAACCAAGTGGTGTGAGTGGGGGGTCTCCTGAAAACTATGAACAAGCTTATCCTTGATTGACTTGGTTCCCCTGTATGTAACGAAGGGTGAATTGCCTATGGTTGTGCCTATCACTGGATCTGCTTTAGTAAGACCCCTGTGTCACTCAATGGTTCTTAATTTGTAGGACTTATTATTATATGTAGTAATCAATCTGGGTACTGAGTCCATTTGTTTATTCATATGGGTAAGGACATTTTTCATAGAACATCCTCCTGTTTTGTGCCTTTCAGTTTGAACTTAGGCTGAGATAGAACCTTAATAAAATATCCTCTTTCCTTGAACCTCTGTGTTATGATGTTCTGTTCATCAGCAAAACCCTCCTCCATACTGCAATTTCGTTGTGCTCTCAAAGGCTCACCATATGGTATGCTGTGAATGAGTGAGGTGGGATGATAGCTGTGGGCATGCAATGTGCTATTACCCAGAGTCTCTTTTCTAAACAACAGCTGCAGCCCGTGCAGGTAAGAGTGGTGGGGCCGGCTGGGTGGGAAATCAACGAATGATGATGAGGGGAAATTAATTATTTATATAATTTTCCCTCGTCATCGTCCATCGAAATCTCCCCCATCCCCACCCCACTTACTTGCACGGGCCGCGGCAGCTAAACAATGAGGTAGTCAGTTTGTTGTTTTTTTATAGTATTTGGAACATCCAGATATTTGTAATATGTTTCACTGATCTTATGTCAGTCAGTCAGTCATGATAGCTTTATTTCGATAAAAACATACCTTAAAAGCTGTAGAACAAGATAAAAAAGCTATACAATTAAGAACAAGATACATTCTAGCAGGCAATAGATGTACCCAAATCATTTGGCTAGCAAAAATTCATTGAAGGCCATGCAATAAATACTAAAAATAAAATTTTCAACGTAAAAAAAGTAAAGTGCATTTTACAAAAAGCGGGAAACACATAGCAGCAGGGATATTTAAAGATTAGCATTCAGGGTTCTTGATCTAATACTCCATGCCCATCTCAGAAATTTAGCCAGACCACAAGCATAGAGGTTGCGTGCATCAGACTTTAAAATGCGCAGCGCAACAAAGTGACTGCGAGTGCCCAGCTCTCTGCAGAGTGGTTTGAGTCAGCGTTCCCTTGGCACTTTGTAGGCTGGACAAGCGAACATGACATGCGCGATTGACTCAAGGGTAGCCTCACAGTTCGGGCAGGAAGCTGGTGTTTGATAGGGAGGCTTCCATTGCGCAGTCAGCTCTCGTGTGAGGAGTGAACCTACCCTGAACTCAAAATACAGAGCTCTGTCGTATGGTTTTTGTATGACATCCAGGTATGGTTCCTAGCGAGTAAGATGCTTGTGTTGCATAAACTCCTCTGTCAGCCTACCTATTTTGGGATTAAGGAGACCCTTGTTACTGACCCAAGACCAGTACGCCTTCTTGAGTTCTGCCTTTGGTGGAGCAGTTCTATTTAACCATGCCTCTTTAAAGTCAAGATCATGCAGAAGTGTTTCTAAATCCTTTAACCATTTAATCTTATGCCACCCATCCATACTCATTATTCTGCTTAGCCCCGCTGCATATTTTGACAATTCTGGTGTCTGCCACAAGCAGGCCCACAGAAGGACGGGGCTAAGTCTTGCTAAATATCTGAATGAGTGGCACCCTAGAACTTGCAGTAAAGGCTTGGGGGGGGTCCTCTGGGGAAGCATCATTAGCTCTTTTAAAAATTTATTTTCTGATCTCACAATTTGATACGAGTTAGTAAAACCCCAGAGTTCGGCACCATAAAGGGCCGAACTCACTTCTCTGGCCTTATAAATAGCAATAGTGGGGGCAATAGGTCTGCTTGTTAAAGAGCGATGCTCTTTGAGTAATACCCCAGCTACCCTTTTGTGGTTCAGGAGCATTTTCTGCGTATGAGAGCTCCAGAGCATGGAATCGGAGATGCGAATGCCCAGGTAATCGAAAGTAATGACCCTCTCTAGTGGAACAGAATATAGTACAGGTGGGGTCCTAAGATTTTTGGGGGGATTTAGCACTAAATGCTTTGTTTTCTCAGAGCTGATAACCAGCCCTCTGTTGGTACAAAATGACTGGAAGCTATCCAAGAGACTCTGCAGGCCCTTCGCGGTCTTTGAGATGAGGAGGGTGTCGTCAGGGAACAGGAGGGTGGGGATTTTTTCATCCGCCAGGGCTGGAGCGTCTGATGGTATTCGCTGTAGATGTTCAACCACCCATTCACATACAAGGAGAATAGGATGGGAGCTAATACACAGCCCTGGCGGACGCCCCTGTTCACTGGTATTCTAGCGTTTTTCTGCCCTTGAGAGCCCCATCTCACTTGAGCATAGTTGCCTTCGTGGAGGCGAACTAGCATATTTAAAATGTTCCTAGGGACCCCCTGCTCAGCTAGCACCTGCCACAAGCGCCCTGAGGGGCAAGGTCAAAGGCAGTCTTTAGGTCGATAAATGCAAGATAAAGACTGCCCTTGCCTATCTGGACCACCTTCCAGTGGAGGAGGAGTAGCCTGAACACCTGTTCAATTGTCCTGGTGCCAGCCCTAAAGCCTGCTTGGTAATCGGAGAGGACCCTGTTTTCATCTGCCCATGCCAAGATACTCTCCAACACCACCCTCCCAACGACCTTTTGGGCTGAATCAATCAAGCTTATTGGGCGATAAATGGCAGGGTCGTCCTTGTCCCCATTTTTAAAAATGTGGACGACCTCGGCTCCCTTCCAGGAATCTGGAATGGGGGACCCGTTATCGATGGCGTTAATTAAGATGGTAAAACATTTTGCCCATTTTACGGGGTCTGCGCGAAGGAGATCCCCGGGGAGGCCGTCAGGGCCCGCTGCCTTTGCTGAAACGATACGCCGAATGGCGGTTTCCACTTCCAGTTCAGAGAAAGGATGTCTATTGGGTTCCCCAAAGCCTATTCTAAAATCGATGGCTGGGCTTTCATGCAAGACTTCCTCTGTGTTAGAATAGAGTTTCAGGAAGTGGTCATACCAGGTTTGGCGTAGGATATTGTTGGTAATTGATTCACAGTCAGGTCGCTTCTTGCTTCTAATCAAATTCCAGAAGTGGCTAGCATCCTTCTCCATACTGGCTATTTTCAGGGCTTGCCTGTGCTGATCTTCCCACTCTTTCTTAGCTTTGGACACTGCCACCTTGTACTCCCTTCTTGCTGACTGTATCATAGTGAGAGACTTGCTTTTAACAGCCAGAACCAGGGCAGATTTTTTTGCGTCTACAAGTGTTCGTATACCACATATCAATACCATTGGGCTTCTTGCGCAATGTGCGGAGCCCAATTCCAGCAGTTGTATGGAAAAAAGTTCCCAGGGTACTAATAGTTTTTTCATAAATTTTGGAAATCTTAACGGTGACGTCTAGATCTGTGAGGGCCTCTCCCATTTCACTTAAGGCCTCTACCAATGTCTCTCTAATGCCATGTACTTTCTTTTCATTTAGAACAACTCTATGCCATTTAAAGTATCTACCACAATTTGAGGGAATTACTTCCCTTGTTGATATTGAGTTTCCTGTGTCTCTAGGTCTGGGATTGGGCAGCCATAGAGATTTTAAAGTTAGACATAGTGGGTTGTGATCACTGTCAACAGTCGATGGTATCACCATGTCTATTAGATGCCACCACAGTTTGTAATTTAATTGGATATAGTCGATTCACGAGGAACAACCTACCCTATTGTAGGTATGTGCCCCTGTTGAATCAGACGGTGATCTACCATTGGTTGCCCTTAGCCCATGTTCTACAGCTAGAGAGTTCAGCTGAACAGCCAATTGGGTCCACCTTTTTATCGGGGGAATGCTCAGCGGGGGGATTCCCCGCTTGGCATCGTCCTCTTCAATGTCTAGTATATCCTCGGCAGCGAGAGGTTAAAAAGTGCAATTGAAGTCTCCCGCTACCAGGATGTACAAGTCATGGGGACAATTGGAAAGTTCGGCTTCCAAGAATGCGACTATAGGTGATTGTGCTCCTCCTTTTGTTCCTGGGACATAGATGTTAAAAATTTCCAGAGTTCTACCTCCTTTATTATCCCTAATGGTTAGTCTCAAGATGTCAGGAGAATTACATTGGATCTGATTCAATGTGCAATCTAAAGAGATACTGATCCATATTAACAGGCCACCGGAGGGGCGCCCCTTCCCTGTTGGTGATGGTACTGCTGGGATGTAGTAGGACGCGAAACCTACTTTGTGATGGGGCACCATACTCCATGTCTCTTGAAAGATACAAATAGTGTAGCCTTCAACAAAGTTGTTCCAATTTGACAAGGATAATTTCTTAGAGAGGCCAGCTATATTCCAACAAAGGATCTTTAAATTTGGGCTATCTAATTTAGAGTGCCCCAACTCATTAGCTAATTCGGTCTGGGTACAGTTAGGTTCTAGAGAATGATTTATCAAAAAAGGGCTTGCAACTATGTGCCTGGGGTCAGAAATCATTCGGGATGAGTAAGAAGGTTCTAGTTGGAATGGCCTTGCCTGGTTATGTACACTTTATGAGACAATGGAGGCAATGGGGGCAGTATCTGTAAGAGCTAGTTCAGAGTCGTATGTGTGCGCAGTTAATATTTGAGAAATTGTTGCCAGTCAATCATTGTCGCTTAATTGCGACCCTCTGGCTAGCTCAGAGACCTCACTCCTCGTGATTGTACTAGCAGCCAGTGGGGAACATCTAAATTGAATACCCGAAGTACCAGGAGGGCAAGTTCTATACTCTAGAGCCAGTAGGCCCTCAGCCAAATGGGGGGAAGTCAGCATGAGCTTAATAGTATCTAATCATTGAGCTCGAAAAGAGTGCCTCGTTGCCTTGATGATGTCCTCTCTTATTATCGATCGGCACCCTCTGACGTGTCGAATCCAGCGTGTGACTTTATTGATCAGTGAATCCCCATATTCACGACCCATAAGCTTAGGGACATTTACCATAAAAACTGTCTGCTTTGGGAACAAGGGACGGGGAGAGCGTCCGGAAAAATGTGAGCCGGGCGCTACTGCTTTATGTGGAGGGGCCTGAGATGTAAAAGGGGCTGTTTGGATGTAATTAAACCCAGATGGAACACTAATTTGCTTCCTACACTGCGCCAATACAGCGGTCTTGCTAGATGATACTGGTTGGTAAGTTGGAATGGTATGTGTAGGGTAATTTATTGCGGGACCTGTTCTGCCTGCTTGATTGGGATTTCTTGGCAATGAATTGGGGGTCTGGAAGGCGGCTAGTGATTTATGTAGCATAAGGTCATTGTGGTAGTGTTGTGTAGTTCCTATTTTCCCAATAGGCTCTGCACATTGGAATAATATATCCTATAGATTAGATTTAGGACCGAGGTCAACTAGGTCTCTATAGAATATGCTAAACTTAATTGTGCGTGTGCCAGCTAACTCAGAGGTCACTAGAAACTTTCTCGAATACACAAGAAGGGATTAGTTTCTGACAACCGCATAAACATGACAACTTTGTTTCCCAAGAATAAGAATATATCTCTCAGAGTCGCGGAAACAATAGATAAGTATTTCACTCAGTCAATCGTGCATGCTTCATTTCTACAGAGTTGCAGAGAAATAGAGAGACGGGTGTTTTCAATAAAAAGGTTTATTGAACAGACTTCTTCCTCATGCAACAGAAGTGAACGGCTACAATCATTATGCAGACTGCAAAGTATAATGCGTACACCGTAACAGTAATATGAAATAATACTGCAAGAGCATTGTATGGTTTCTAAGCCATATAAAAATACATACATAAATAACATTGACTCAAACACTCAACTGGTGCTTCTAAAATACGCCTACCCCAATGTACCTAACCTAAGTCTAGTACGAGGGAAGAAGTAAGTATTGTGTAGCATAGGTTTAGTTGTTTTTTGGCAAGAATCTACCAAAGGTTTATCTAGGTTCTAATCAGCCCCATACGTTGGTTTAGAATGAAGGAGGTCTGGTATCTTTGTCTCGGGACTCGATTTCCCAACACCCTGCAAGGGGAGCCGGAAACACTGGAGCTGGATTCTCGGCAAGAGAAAGGCAGCTTCTTGATCAGTGCGTCAGCTGGAGCGTTGGCTTTCTTCGGCACTTGCTGTAGCGAGCTGCGTCGGGCAAGGAGGTCTTCGAACTGCTCCAAACCACCGTATCTTGCTAGAGCAAGTGAAGGTATATTTTTACCTTGAAGGTGTTTAGGAATGCCATATATTGACGTAAAGTCGGGCATATGAACGTCAGGAAAGTACCCCTAGGGAATAGTTGTTCTTTGTAAACTAACTGAGTTCTTGGACAAATCAATATTCAAGCAAGCGGAAGTTCCCTAACTGCTTACGGTGGTTTTCCAAGAAATCGGTGTGACGTCTGGTACGGGTGGAAGTAGCCATGCCTGTATTTGGGTAGCATGGGCTACGCCTAAATAAGGGATTGATTTCTATGCCTATATAAGGGCAATGTGAATTGTACATATATAAGGCATGAATCGAGAAAAATCACTCTGAGCTTAAATCGCCACGCAGCAGTAGAGTTTTGATACATTAAAGAGCCAGATGTTCTTGCCTATCCCAAATGAGGAAAATAATCTATGTTTTGAATCCATAGAGATATATGTTCAGTATATTTTTCAATGGCTTCAACCCGAACCACCTGCTTCTCCCATCAACCCAGAAACAAATTTGCCAGGCGGGGGTGAAGGAGGTACCCATTTCTGTTCCTGATCTTTTTTAATACACTGTCTTTTCAAAGAGGAAAATGTTTTGTTCCAAACAATATAACATCAGTGATTTCAACATGTTTGTGTGATCCAACATTAATATGGGTCTGTTCTGAAAGAAATACATGCAAGCATCCAACCCCTTTCTCTGATTAGTGCTCATGTAAAAAAAACAGACATCCAGAGATATCATACAAAAGGTACTTTCCCACTTTATATCATGTATCCTTCTTGGGAAATCCTTGCTGTCATGATAGTACAATCTCAGATTTGTGACAGTCTGAGATGGAAAATGATCAAGAATGATAGAAGTGTTTTCCAATTGACCACCATTGGCGGATACAATCTGTCTCCCTGGGGGTCTAGTGGGAAGTTTGTGTACCTTCAGTAAAAGGTACAAACAGGCTATCCAGGTCTGTTCTGAGGCATTGTTAATCATCCTCATCTAACAGGCCAACACTTAACCTTTCAGCATTCAATTGTACTTATGTATCGATGATCCATAAGTTTCCCAATTAATCACTTCATACCAGACATAATCATTCAATTACCGTATAGCCTCCATGTTATAATCATTGATATTCATATGGAATTTGTTGCCTCCTTTGTCCTACGGCTTTATGACTAGGGTGGGATCATCCACTAAATTTGTAAGAGCAGTCCTTTGTTCTTTAGTTAAGTTATCTCTAACTTTATAGTTGTGCTCGTTACGTAGTTTCAACAATTCCTACATCATGAGTGTATGGAAAGCCTCAATATTGTCAAAAGACACACTGGGATTATAATTAGATGTTAGTTTGAAACCACTACTTTGTGTCATATCAGACATAAACCCTAGAGCCCTTAACATTTCACTCACATCGTTGCTAGCAGCAATCCCTTGGTCCAGTTCTAATTCCTGGATTGTTAGAATGGAATCAATATCCTGCAAAGTAAAGTCAGTGGATATTTCAGTTGACATATTTGATAAAATGTTTCTACTAACATTGACATATCTTTTCACTTTGGGTATCTTCATTCATTTCAATTTTCTTACATAGACGAATAGATCTATTCTTATATTCGTTGTTGTAATACTTTATTCGATATTGTCATATCATAAAAGTACATACATTGTATAAAAACATATTTGATAAAATATCCAATTCATAGAATAAAAGGCAATAAAACATTATTTACATTGATAAGAACAATTTGATGACAATACTAAAGTACAACAATGTTAAAATGCATGTAAGTTAGAAACAGTATGTGTAGGTTCTATACTTTGTTAGCATTTAACATCCTGGTGCGGATAAGCCAGGCACATGATAGATATTTTGCCACTCCACATACAATAAGATGGGATGTTGTATCAGTTGTGAGGATACGTTGGGCAACCCGGAAATCTCTGACCCCCAACTCTATACAAACTGGTTTCAACCATCTCAGTCTTGCCCTCTTGTAAGCTTTACAGCCAAACAGAAAATGTGGTAGGGATTCTGATTTACACGGGCAGCATGGGCAAGTACTGTTTGAGACCCCTGATCCTTTCCATCTTTCAGTGAATTTATTGAGAGGTAGTGTCCCATACCTCATCTTTAGGAAGACCGATCTGTCTCTTGGTATTCTGATGAGGTCTAAAAATGGTTCCAACTTTCTGCTTGGCTTGTGTTCTAAGAACTGTGTGGTTAAATATCCCCATTTCAAGCTCTTCTATGCCTCTGCATCTACCCACTCCCAATAGATTTTCTTAATTACTTGTTTTGGGGGGGGGCTGAGAGGTCCAGAATTCTGCCAAGCCCAGTTTAATGACCATTTGTCTCAATTCGTTTACCCACTGTATTTTGTTCGCACTATTCAAGGTAATCAGTTCATCCAACACCAAAGCATAGCTTGCTAGCTCTGGGATCCTCCTCAGGCGCACCCAAAACAGCAAGGGGCAAAGGTGAACTATATCTAAGATAGAGCGTTTGCCCATGTCATGGAAAAGGGGTTTCAGCGGAGTTGAGGTCGGAAGGGAGACTAGGTCCTTTATAAATTTGTTCTCTGCTCTTACCAGATCAGGAACATTTTCGCAACCCCAGAGTTCAGCCCCATAAGTCGCAGAGGTCAGCGCCCTCCCCTCATAAACAGCGTGAGCCGGGGCAATAGGTCTGCTGACCGACATTCGCTGGCTCCTTAAAATGGCACCTGAGACCCTCTTGAGGTTTAGCAGCATCTTGGCCACATGGGAATCCCATTTCTATCTGTTGTTAATTCTGATTCCCAGGTAGTCAAAATCCTCGACCACCTCAAGAGATGACCCATTAAGAATGATGTTAATTTTCTTTGCTTTTTTGGAAGGGGACAGCACCATCAGCTTGGTTTTGGTCGTATTATAAGTCAGCCCACGTTTGTGGCAGAACAGGCTAAATCTGTCCAGTAATTTTTGTAATCCAGATGGTGTTTTGGCCAACAGGAGGGTGTCATCCGCGAAGAGGAGAGTAGGTGTTTTCTCCCCTGCCAGGACCGGGGCATCGGCACTGCACTCCCTCAGATGGTCTACCACTCCATTAACAAAGAGGGAGAACAATGTCGGAGCCATCCCACAGCCCTGGCGAACCCCCCTGTTCACAGACACCCTCCCTGTTAGTTGACCATGTCTCCCCCATCTAATCCTAGCATAGCTATCCTCATGCAATTTGACTATAACCTCCAGGAGGTAACAAGGAAACCCCATATCCTGCAACACCCTCCAGAGTTTGTAACGGGGTACCAAGTCGAAGGCACTTTTAAGGTCTATAAAGGCCAGGTATAGATTCCCTTTCATAATAGTTACTGTTTTCCAGTATATTGCCCAGAACCTAAAAACCTGGTCCATAGTACCCACGTTTTTACAGAAGCCCGCCTGGAAGTGGGAAAGTATATTCCCCTCCTCTAACCATCTGTCCATTCTATTTACAATGACCCTGCCAACTACTTTCTGCATAGCGTCGATTAAACTAATCGGCCTGTAGTTGGCAGGGTCCTCCCTATTGCCTTTCTTATGTATGGTGACCACTTCCGCACACTTCCAAGAGTCGGGTACAGGATACCCACTAAGGATTAAATTCATAAGGGGGGCAATAAAATCCGCCCACAACTTGGGGTCATATATATATAAATCACCCGGTAGCCCATCCGGGCCTGCCGCTTTTGCGGGTGTTATATTCCTAATAGTGTCAAGAACTTCCCGGGTTGTAAAGGGTTCTACGGGTGCAGACCCCTCATTGCTATGGTTATTTTGTGCCCTGCAAAATGGGCCTGCCTCATCATCGCCACAGTACAAATTTGAGAAGTGTGAATGCCATTGCTGTTCAGTTATGTGGTTGGCAAGGGGCTTAATTCATCTTCTGTCTAATTTGTTTATCAGGTTCCAAAACAGAGTTGGGTTCTTTAAGCTGGCAGCGACCCTAAGTTCCTGCCAATATTCCTCCTCCCAATCCCTCTTGGCCCTTTTGATACACATGTTATATACCCTTCTGGCCAACCGTACAGCTGTGGTGACCTTTCTTCTGATAGCATTTGCTATTTCCCTTCTCCTTTCCCTACATTGTACCGTGTACCATGGGGTACTGGCTTTTACTGCATTCTTCCTTTTAGGTCCCCCTGTGTCTTTTATTGTGAAGAAGGAACCAATTTTTTCCATTAGGGTATTGTAAGAGTCTGTAAGGCTGACATTATGATCGGTGTGGTGGGCAGGGATTTTAGATACAAGTTCCTTAGTTTCTAATTCCACCAGACCTTTGATACAGAGCAGACTATCTTCTTGGCAGAACACCCTGTTCCATTTAAGTCTACGGTTACCGTTAGATGGAACTAATTCTTTTGTTATCATTAATGGATCATCTGAGGTTTCCCTCTCCGCCCCCCATTTTATTTTCACACAGAGCAGGTTGTGATCACTATCCTGTGACTGTATGACTTCCATATCAATTAATCTATTCAAGAGCCAGTGTCAAGCAGAATATAATCAATTCGGGATGGACAACTACGTTTGTTATATGTCATCGCACCATTTGGGTCCGAGATTGTCCTACCGTTCAGAGCACGGAAGTTATATTCTATTGTTAGTGCATTTATTTGGATCGCTCTTGGGGTCCACTTTTTGATTGGGGCTAGAGTCAGAGGCGGGATAGACTTTTTACAATCTTCTTCATTCATGTCCACAATATTATCTACACTTAGGGGTTCGTATGTACAATTAAAATCTCCCCCTATGATGACACTGGACAGTAAGGGAATACCTGCCAGTGCCCCCTCAAGTATGACTATAGTGGATGAAGTTTGACCTCCCAGGGACCCACGGGCATACACATTAAACAACTCAAAAGAGCTTGTAGAGTGGTTGCCCTTAACAGAGATATGCAGTATGTCCTGCGATGGCAAAGAGTGAACAGTAACCGCAGATTAAGCGCTACTTTAATCCAAATATGTAGACCCCCCGAGGGTCGACCTCTCCCTATACTAACTGCAGGGATAAAGTGGGTAGAATATCCACATTTATATTGGGGCGATGTACTCCATGTTTCTTGAAACATGCAGATATCAAACATGTCTATAAATTCACTCCAATCTGGGTTTAACATATTTTCTGGAGCCCCGCTATATTCCAAGAAATTAGTTTAATTATTTTCATGTTAGGGTTAGTCTTGCTAGTGATTATGTCTGGAGTTATTTCTCCTACAACTGTGATTAGGGGCCTATCGACTGTGGGCACTTCATTTGAACTTCCATCCCTAGAGGGAGTAGCCTCATCATTAGTCACCCTGCCCTCATTGTCTACAATGTTTACAGAGCAGTTGATCTGGTGCTCGGGGTTCTGTGTATCATGTTTTTGTGTTGCACGGTTCAAACGATCACCCTTTGGTGGTCACAATCTATATTATTAAGGCCTGATTGCTCCTCGGGCCTATAGTTAGACCATAGTGGTGCAGGTCTGATTTGAATATTGCAATTCCTGGGGGGGCAAGTCCTATGCTCCAAAGCTACTAGGTTCTCAGCAATTGTTATATTACCAAACACGATCTCAATACAGTCTGTTGCCGAGCTGGGCAAGGAAAGTCTTTTAACATTGATCATGTCCTCCCTAACAACTGACCTACACCCTCTAACATGACGAAGCCAATGAATGGCCTTGTTACGTAAGGATTCGCTATTCTCATAGTTACTGGTGGCTTCCCTCTCAGTGACCCCAGTCATGTAGACAGTACTACAAGGGAATTTTGCCGCTATGCTCCCAGTGGATGGTCTATCCCTGTCAGCGTAGTGGATATTACAGCCCTGCAAGTCCCCACGTTTTGATATTGGATCCCTCCGTTTTACTACTGTGGAAATAGAGCTTGGGATCTTATGCCTAGCTGATATTTTAGCAAGAGGTGGTTGGGCTAGATTGGTGGTTCGTGAGTTTCCTGCGGTTTTGCCGACTAGCAGTGGGGCAATTTGTGATGTACGTTTAAATGATGCCACATCTGCAGTCTGATTTATTGGGGTCAATCGTGGGGTGGGGGCTTTGGCAGAGTTAGGTACTGACACTATGGGGCCGATTATGATGGTGGACGAACCTGAGTCCGTCCGCCACCATAGAGTAGGAGGGACCGTCTGCAGGGGCTGCGGCGGTCCCTCCGTGCAGATTAGGATGTGACCGCCAGGGTGGCGGTCACATCCTCAATCTTTAACATTGCGGCGGGTGCAGCTTCAAGCTGCACCCGCCGCAATGTTAAAAATGCATGCACGGCATTTGCGTGCACAAAGCAGCAGGCACCGCGCGTGCCTGTCGCTTTGTCCACGCAAATGCAGGGGGCCATAGGTACCCCCCATATGCATACCCCACCCCCCCTCCTTCACCCAGGGGGCCCGCAACGGGCCCCCGAAGTGAAGCTCCGTATGCTTTTCCACGGCGGAAAAGCCGCCGTGGAAAAGCATACTTTGTACTCCATCCTAATATGGATGGCGGTGTCTGATAGACACCGCCAGCCATGTTAATGTTTTTCCGCCGCGGTCGGAAGGCGACCGCGGCAGAAAAGCGGAGGACAGATTGTAAGACCCACCAGCCATCCTAATTTGGCGGTGGGTCTTTCAAGCCTCCGCGGCGGATTTCCCGCATCCTCCGGGCCGGCGGTGGCTTCCGCCGGCCCGGTGGATGCGGGAAATCCGCCATCGTAATTGGCCCCTAAGTGTGGAGAGATTACTCTATATGGAACCTCCCTTTTTATAAGATCCGTCATCATTTCCTTAATTTGGGCTATGTCCCTTTCCAGGCTTTTCATTCTCCCCATTAACCTGTGATTAAAGTTCAAGCATTTAGAGCATTCGTCTGGGTTATTCCTATCCTCCATATCCCCCCTTGACCTTTGCGTTAGAACCTCACCTATTTCCCTTGAGTCCCCTTCCAATACCGCAAATCGATTGGTATAAGAAATACCCATTTCCTTTTCTATCTGGCACGGGAACCTGTCTGTATTCTCAATTGGTATTTCAGTAATAGCATTAACATTTACCTCTTTTTGTGCCTCTATAACATTTACCTCTATGGGTTTAGGGGGAGTTAGAGTGTGTTTTATCCAATAAGCACTTAGGTTTAGGATTTTTAGTGAAAATAGCTGGAATAACTTTACTCTTTCTCTGCAATAGACTTTCCACCAGAGGGTCAGGAGTATCCACATTACTTGAGACAGTAGCAGACAGTAGGATATTCTCACAATCTTCAACAATAGTTTCGATACTTGACATTACACAGTTAGTAGCAGCATGTGATCATTTTTTAGACTTCTTCCTTTTTTTTGTTGTAGTAACAGGGGCTCCCACCCCCTCCATAGCCTTTCTCTTCCCCATAATTTTCTAGCAATTTCTTTAAAGGGAAGGGGCTAGTAACCCACACTCAAGGATGGGCTCCAAATATATTATTTCTCCAGGAAGTGATCACAATACCTTATATGATTATGATGTAACTCAGGCTCACTCGTTAGAGGTGGGGTCCTGCCCCGGTCTGCATAGGACGGCCTCAGACGGTCCCGCCCTAGTCCCGGGCCTAGCCCGGCGCCACCCGCGCGCGTCCCGCGAGGCGGGAGATGCAGCGCCTTTTTCAAGCGCCTTTTTCAAGTGCCTCCGGTCGCGTTTAGGGGCGTGGCCAAGGTAAGTGCTCCTGGGAAATGTAGTGCTCAATTCCCCCCGCTCTGCGGCTGCGCCTGATGGTTTGCGGCGCCTGCAGGGGGGGGGAACGGCAACAGGGCAAAGAGACAGCAGCAAGGGTTCCCAGCCGAGGAAACGGCAAAAGCCAGAGGTCCAAAAGCGTCAGGCGTCAGCAAGGTAGGCTCCTGTTGGCGTGAAAATCAACCCGCTCTCCAGCTGATGCAGTGCCTTTTTCAAGCGCCTCCGGTCGCATTTAGGGGCGTGGCCGAGGTAAGTGCTCCTGGTAAATGTAGTGCTCAATTCCCCCCGCTATGCGGCTGCGCCTGATGGTTTGCGGTGCCTGCGGCGGGGGGGGGGGGGGACGGCAACAGGGCAAAGAGACAGCAGCAAGGGTCTGCAGCCGAGGAAACGGCAAAAGCCAGAGGTCCAAAAGCGTCAGGCGTCAGCAAGGTAGGCTCCTGTTGGTGTGAAAATCAACCCGCTCTCCAGCTGATGCAGCGCCTTTTTCAAGCGCCTCTTGTCGAGGTTAGGGGTGTGGCTAAGGTAAGTGCTCCTGGGAAATTTAGTGCTCAATTCCCCCCGCTATGCGGCTGCGCCTGATGATTTGAGCGCCTGCGGTGGGGGGGAACGGCAACAGGGCAAAGAGACAGCAGCAAGGGTCCCCAGCCGAGGAAACGGCAAAAGCCAGAGGTCCAAAAGCGTCAGGCGTCAGCAAGGTAGGCTCCTGTTGGTGTGAAAATCAACCCGCTCTCCAGCTGATGCAGCGCCTTTTTCAAGCGCCTCTTGTCGAGGTTAGGGGTGTGGCTAAGGTAAGTGCTCCTGGGAAATTTAGTGCTCAATTCCCCCCGCTCTGCGGCTGCGCCTGATGATTTGAGCGCCTGCGGTGGGGGGGAACGGCAACAGGGCAAAGAGACAGCAGCAAGGGTCCCCAGCCGAGGAAACGGCAAAAGCCAGAGGTCCAAAAGCATCAGGCGCTAGCAAGGTAGGCTCCTGGGAGGAGATCCGGGATCTGCGGCGGAGCAGTGCACAGCGGAGCTCCTGATTGCAGAGCTTATAGAATGTCTCAAGGGACTGCAGATAAAGGGGAGTAGCCTTGTAGTCAGACTATACATAGGTCTGTGTCTCTCGGCATTTGCGAGTCTCCATATTCACATAGTTCATATTAATAGGTGGACAAAATGGCAGACCCAGTTTTAATAGAGATTCCTCCTCGGGTGTTAGGGTTCGGGTGGCCAGGTTGACCATAGATTTATCTTCTGTGTTTATTTGTGCATTAATACTAGATATTGGTATATATTTATCCGCCCTCCTCTTCTTGCTTTTCTTTGTGCCCCTTCCTCTTCCTTGACCTTTGCCTCTACCTCTTTCTCTTGTTGAAGTCCGATCGTGTAAGTCCTGTTCCTTCTTTTATGTCAGTAGTTGGAATTTGTAAATGAAAAATGAGGGAATGTATTCCTAAAGGGATCCCTGGGGTCTGTCCTTCTGTGTCTGAACTTCGATATGAACTGAAATCAGTGGAATCGCTTTGATTGGGCCCAACAAGTTCTCCAAATGATTCAACTACAAAGACAAAAAGAACTGCTATCCACTGACTCCAGTTCAGATCTAAGTTCAGACACAGAAAGACAGACCCCAGGGATCCCTTTAGGAAATCTCCCCTAACTTCCATTTAAGAATTCCAACTACTGAAACAATAGAAGCAACAGGCCTTACACTATCAGACTCCAACAAGAATAGGAAGAGGAAAGGGTACAAAGAAAAGCAAAGAATAACGAGAAGAGGGGCAGAAATTAATGTATACCAATATCTAGGACTAATGCACAAATAACCACAGAAAATAGATTCATTGTCAACCTGTTCTCCCGAATCCCTAAAACCAGAGGAGGAATCCCTATTAAAACTGGGTCTGTAACCAAGCGTACTTCAGAAACAAAGAGTAACTACGAGAAACAAGAGTAACTACAAGGAGCAGTTTGGAGCAACAGACAAACCAGCCCCACCAGTGTCCTTGTCAACGGTCGGCCCCTACCACCATTGCCCAGCCTATACATGCTCCATTGATCTTACAAAAAGGTACTTTAAGTTAGTGTGTAGAGCTGTAAGACACACTTCTGCCACATGTGGGTGTGCCAACACATCGTTTTTGCTGCTTATTGGTGCAAAACCTGTGCATGCTGTTTTGGGAAGGACTTGACGTCTGGCATTAGTGTCACTTTCTGGAGTTTGAGGAATAAAATGCCACTTTAATTTGTATTCGATGGTGCGTGGTATCTGTGCACCTCTGGGGCTCAAATTCGTGTGATGGCACCATCGTCAGGTACTCCTCCTTTTGCTGCGGTGGTACGTTGTTTTGGCAGCGCATGGGGGCCAAGAGAGGTGAGACAACTTTTGTCTATTATTTGATATGTCAGCTGAGACTTCACGACAGTGGGAGTTAGTGAACCGCTGTGTTGTGGTTTCAAAATTGTGGCGCGAGCTCTTCATAGCGCGCACTCACTCAGCGTTTAAGGGACATCGCGAAAAGTCTTACCTGCATCTGATTGTCCTGCGGTGTCACCATGGATCCTCTCTGACGTTCCTGGCTGTCCGCAGTGGATTCCTGCTTCTGGATGCCTGCATGCATGTACGCGTCATGGGTCATCTAGCTCTGCGTCACGTACGTGCAGCCATCTTGGGATTGTACGCTGCAGTATACACGGATTTCGAGCGTGGTCCTGGTTGCGTTTGCCAACCACGTGTGTGTACACGCATATTAAGCGTGTTTCCTGTTATAATGCGGCCAACCGCGTTTGTTTAAGGTTTTTTTTGTTTTAAAGTCTCTTGTGAGCAATCAGAGCATGATGCAAGTGTGGTACCAAGCAGCAATCGTATATTGGTGAACTGGAGTTATCGATGTCTGAGATTGTAATGTCAGCGCAAGTAACTTCAACTGGAGGGGGCGCTCGGTGGCGCGCGACCAAGATGGCCGCACACCAGTGAGGCTCCTGCCCAGCCGGGCGGAATAACATCCTTAGACCCCACCCTAAACTGCATATAAAGATCTTTATGCCCATCACAGAAGAACAGAACCGCTGCTGATTCCAGCGATGTGTTTTTCAGGCAAAGGGAGCAGACCACCTTGACATGAGAGGCTGGTGAATTCCTGAGCGGACGACTGCTGCTCAGGCCTGGTGCGGAACGGCGGCTACGGAAACTGGGACAGTCCGTGGTCGCGCTGGCCTTCTAGACGAGAGGGGTGCGGTGGCCTGCTACGCTGCACTTCCACAGAAATACTGCCACATCCCCATGAGGTGAGCGCCTGCGGAGCGGACGAGGAAAGTAAGAACCGCTCCAGGTAACAGCCGGTCAGAGGAAAATTGCATCCGAAGAGCGCTGTACTAAGATCGTGCAATACCTCACCGTGCATGCTGATTCAAAGTGAGGCACCAGAGTGGGAGATTACCGGAGGCTAAAGGAGGCACATCCGAAGGGCCCCCCCTGTCATTGCTGGTTCCAGGGGGACGAGCGAGAACCGATTGCCGGCTCACGGGCGCGTCGCCTCCTGCCCAACTCTTGAAGACGCTGCCGAAAGGGCGCCCCGCCATTTTAACCAAGGGGGGCAAACAAACAAATCAAGTGAGATCATGCTGGCACAGGTACCAATTCCCACACATGCACGACCCCAACCCACTATGGCTGTATCCACGAACTGTCACCCATGCACTCAGCTCCCAAAAGACCTCTATGTGACAACTGCAGTCTCTGGAGGATGCGCGGAGTGCAGCACTGGTCTACCTGTACAAGGCTGGACTGAGATTGACGGTGCCAAAAACACGCTCTCTGGCAACAGCAGGAGGATCTAGCTAAGGTCGGATGTCATGATTCCGTATGAAGTCTCCATTGGGGGGCTCCAATATTATTCTGGCGCTATTCGCCTTAAAAAACCCACCCCTTTCCCGTGCACCTGCACTCCAAAAGAATGTATCATGAGGGTAATTGTGTTTATGAATACTGAATGTTAACGTTATGACATTGAATGCTTTTAATTGTGATGCCTTTGAGTATTTTTAGCATCTAATGATGTTTACTATCGGTTTTGTTATGCCTTTTGATGTCTGAATTCACCTTGCCCTTAGTTTGGTAAACATGCCAGCTTGCTTAGGAACAACAGCAGCCAAACTGTTCTCTCGCGTGCGCCTCTGTTCAATCCGGCCGGGTGCACGCATACGTGGGGTGCGGCTGGGTGCGGTCAGGTATTTAAACCGCACTCAGCCTTCTGGAAGGCGCTTTGCCTTCCGCCTGCTTAAGAGAAAGGATGTGCTCTGCACCCATGCTTGAGAAGACGACAGCTTACCGGATTTATGCCCCAGAGCTTCAGTCTTCGAACTTCGACATCCTCTTGAAGATAAAAGCCCGGCATCTTCTTTTCTGCATCGGAAATCTGCAAAGACAAAAGATAAGTGAAATAACTTATTAGTAAAAGGCGCCCTTCGCAAGAAAGGTTACAAGAACAATTTTTGGAACTAAATATTCAAGAGAAATCCTACAAGACTTTTGGAAGCTAACTTAAGATTTGTTTTAGGTATTTAGGAATTTAGAGTTTGTTAAAGAAAAGGTCAAAAGGTGATTTCTGCAATTTGGAAAGGCGTCATTTCTGAATGTTGTACTTGTTATTTCTTGCAAAGTAAAACCTTTATTTTTAGACTAAAGACACAGAGCAGAAGACACAGATTTTAAAACTAAGTAAGTGAAGAAGGGAGAAAGGCCTTTTGTTTCATAAGGTAGAAGGGGGTTTCACGACAAGAGGAAGGGGAGGAAAAGACCTAAACTATTCTTTTGTTTATTACAGACTTCTCTTCAAAAGCTCGAATTCACAACAAGACAACAAGACAGGGCAACTGAAATCACCTGACAAGACTGACCAACAAGACAAGAAAGACATACTGGACGAAGGACAGACTACAGCTGATGGCAGGTAGGCGAGAGTTTGTGCATCTAGAGCGAGAGTAGTAGGTACAGAAGTAGTGCTAAATCACAAGATTCAGAATAAGAGGTAAAACCGAGATTCCTTGTTGTTTCGCAGGTCGACAGCAAGAACATTTACGCCCAGTACTGGCCCTCCTCCCCTTAGTCTAGCTCATATCTTGTAGTGTCTATACTTCCTCCAGGAAGGGGTTAGTCTCTAGGGAGGTTGGTCCCTTGCGTCCTTGCGAATTCACTACTCGTCTCATATCAAGACAAGGTAAGGGACGACGTTTTATTGTTCTGACAGAAGGCAAAGCCCACGTTGAATAATTCGCCTGGACGCAATGGACCAAGTTTCTCTTCAAGATATAGCTGCCATGTTAAATGAGTTAAAACAGGAAAATGAAGCCTTGCGTAGAGATATGGCTTCTCTTCAACATACAGTCCAACAGCAAAAGACAATTTTAAAACCAGCCACTTTTCAGGGAGGAGCTTCTTCTTCTGAAGCTCAAACTCAGATTCAAGTAATCACACCAGTTCCTACGCCCTTAGCTCAACCTGAGAGGTTTTACAGAGACCCAAACAAATTTACCATCTTTCTCAATCAGTGCCATTTACATTTTTGGGCCAAAACCACAGCTTTCCCAGATGATTCCTCCAAGGTAGCTTTTATGTTATCCTACTTAGGAGGAGATGCAGCCTTGTGGTCTGTCCCCTTGGTGGAAAGAGACAATCCGGTTATATATAGTTTTAGAGCTTTCGAACGGTCTTTAAAAAAGATATTTGCAAAACATGTCTTTGTTCAATCGGCTGACAGTGAGCTTTTAAATTTAAAACAGGGTTCGTCTGATTTACTACACTATATATCCGTATTCAATCGTTTGGTTCTAGAAGCTGATTGGCCAAATGAAAAAAGGGTGTCCTTATTCTACCGTGGTTTGAGGGACGAACTCAAGGACATGGTGACCCAAGTCCTAGAACCTCCAGAAGAAATTAGTGAATTCATTGACCTAGTAGTAAAATTAAATCATAGGCTGTCTGAAAGGAAAGGAGAAAGAGGAAGATTGGGCCATAAGGTAATGTTTCAAAAAGAAAGAGTCCTGACTCCTCGTGATACAACCCAAAAGGTAGATCCAGTAGAACCCATGCAAATAGGGTCTATTCGAGGACCCTTAACAAAAGAGGAAAAGGAAAAAAGACGAAAATTAAATCAATGTCTTTATTGTGGGAAGACTGGACATTTCGTGAAATAATGTCCTTCCAAACCAAATAAGGGGAAGTCTAAGTCTGCAGATGTAGCTTTAACATCAGAAGGAACGGAAAACTAGAACGCTCGATAAAGGAAGAGGTCAGTTTATCGAGTGTGTGTTCCAGTTCGGCCTCAACTGTCCCACCCAAGGGGTGTCGACACTTTTGTGTAATAGTAGAGTTAAAAAGTTTAGCCAATCCAGTGAGTCCTAGGAAAGTAGAAGCAATCATCGATTCAGGAGCTACAGGAAATTTCATTGACACACAATTTTTGAAACTTTTAGGGTTCAACTCAATTCTAAAAACTCATCCAGAAACTGTTAGAGCTGTAGACGGTAAGGAACTGACTTCTGGACCCATAAATAAGCAAACCGAGGTCCTACTTATGGACAGTTCTCCTATCCATAGAGAAAGAATTATTTTTGATGTTATTGACGCTCCTTAATTTAAACTAATTTTGGGACTCCCTTGGCTTGTTTTACACAACCCTAATATTGACTGGCAGGCAAGAACCTTGACTTTTAGATCTCACCATTGTTTGAGTCAATGTTTTTTGTTAGACATGCCAGAAGACTCAATTCAAGGCTTTGATTTTACCGCAGACTCTTCTAGTATCTTGCTCCTAGAGGGAGTGCCTACAGAATATTCAGACTTACTGGACGTGTTTGATAAAAAAAAAGGCTAACACTCTTCCCCCATAGGAATTTTGATTGCAGGATTGATCTCGTGCCTGGGGCAACCTTGCCATGTAGTAGAATCTATGCCTTGACCGAGAAAGAAAACGAGCACTTGCGAGAATACCTGGACGAGTATCTCGCTAATGGATTCATTAGGCACTCTAAGTCTCCAGTATCATCTTCTCTTTTTTTTATTCCGAAACGTGGAGGGAAATTAAGAACGTGCATTGATTATAGAGCCTTAAACAATGTCACAATTATGAACAGGTACCCCTTGCCTCTCATTCCAACTCTCCTAGATCAAGTAAAAAATGCAACCATTTATACAAAATTGGATTTGCGCGGAGCTTACCATCTTGTCAGAGTCCGAAAAGGTGATGAGTGGAAAACGGCATTTCGTACCAAATTTGGCCTTTACGAATATCAAGTTATGCCTTTCGGACTCTGCAACGCTCCTGCAGCTTTTCAATTTTTCATAAATGAGGTGTTGCATGAATTTATTGACATTTGCTGTGTGGTCTATATAGACGACATCTTGATTTACTCTCATTCAAAGGACGAACACGTACAACAAGTTCGCGCCATTCTTCAGAAACTGCTTTTAAATTCATTATACGTGAAATTAGAAAAAAGTCTTTTTCATGTGTCTAAGGTAAAATGTAAATGTAAATGTCGGAATTTGTAAAGCGCACAGCTACCTAAGGTAGATTTTTTGGGATACATTATTAGTCCCTCAGGCATAGAAATGGACCCAAAGAAAGTGGAAGCCGTGACTTCTTGGCCTCGACCCTCATCAGTAAAACAGATACAAAGTTTTCTAGGATTCGCGAAATTTTATCATAGATTCATTCAAAATTTTTCACAAACTTTAACTCCCATTACCAAATTACTGCGAAAAGGAGTGAAATTTGATTGGACAGAATCCGCCGATCAGGCCTTTCATGACTTAAAGGAAAAGTTTACGTCAGCTCCCATTTTGAGTCACCCAGATCCAAAACTCCCATTCATTGTCGAGGCGGATGCTTCCCAGTTTGCTTTAGGAGGGATTCTGTCGCAACGACATATAAAAACTAGTCAAATGCATCCCATTGCCTATTTCTCTAGGAAAATGTCCCCTGCAGAATTAAATTACGCAATTGCTGATAAGGAATTATTAGCTATAAAAGCAGTGTTCGAAGAATGGCGTCACTACTTGTTAGGTGCACGTCACCCCATCACAATCTATACTGACCATAGGGACCTGCAAGCTTTGCAAAAGGTGAAAGCCTTATCAGTCAGACAGCTAAGATGGTCTCTGTTCTTCAACGACTATAATTTTGTGATAACTTACCGTCCTGGAAAGGAAAATTTAAAAGCTGATGCATTGTCTCGTTTAGGAGAAAGTAGTTTGGAACTAGAAACTGTTGTTCAACCTGTTGTTTTCAAGCTTGCTTATCAGTCAAAAGCATTACTGATGGAATACTGATTGAGCAATAGAAAAAGAGTCTTGAAGAATGGAAAAAAAGTACCCGTATCTTCAAGAGAAAGACAATCTTCTTTATGTACATGATCTTGTCATGGTTCCTACAAAGGCCCTCCAGGAGTCAATTATCCACCTTCTTCATGACACCCCTCTCTCAGCTCATCCGGGAAATGCCAAAACTTACGAACTAATCAAGAGACAATTTTGGTGGCCTACAATGTTCAAAGATGTTCAATTGTATGTAACCACATGCAGTGTTTGTATCCAAAATAAGCCCTCACATCAACCTCCTAGTGGTTTGTTAACACCCCTTCCTATTCCACCTCAACCTTGGCATTCTATCTCTTTAGATTTTATTGTAGAACTTCCTTCAACACAAAGAGGGGACACTACGATTCTCACAGTAGTGGATCAGTTTTCACGTATGGCACATTTCATTCCACTGAAAAGACTTCCAACAACTATGGAATTAGCAAGAATTTTGATTACACATGTCATTCGTTTACATGGAATTCCATCAGTAGTAATTTCAGACAGGGGGTCTCAATTTATATCTCATGTTTGGAAGAATTTAAGTTCTCTTCTCCAAATGGAAATTCGTTTGTCGTCTAGTTACCACCCCCAAACTGATGGGTTAACTGAACGCACAAACCAAACCATTGAACAATACCTGCGTTGCATGTTGACCTCTGTTTCAGGAGATTGGTCTGATCTCTTAAGTACTCTGGAATTTACATACAATAATTCAGAACATTCTTCCACAAACATGTCTCCTTTTTTAGGTTTCGACTTGGCGAGGGGCGAAGCCCCTCCCAGCTCGAAATCTTTTGTTTTCAGTAGTGATGTTAGAACCGCCTCTGCCTCTCATTGGCTAGCTCCATAAATGGAGGCTAGCCATTGGGAGGCAGAGGCTGTCAATCGCGCTTTCTCTCGAAAACGCGATTCGGGGGCGTTTCTGGTGCTTTTTTAAGCCCCGCCCCTTTGTCCCGGGCCGCGCTGCGATTGGCTGCCGGCCCGGGACACCCCCGTGACGTCATTCCCGGGCCGCGCTGTGATTGGCTGCCGGCCCGGGACACCCCCGTGACGTCAGCCAATCACAGCGCGGCCCGGGACCTGACTTGTTAGGACTTGTGCCCTGGTTACTTTCTAAAAAATTAAAATAACGCGCCTGCCGCCATTTTAAAACAACTGTGGGTCACAGCTCCTAACTGTCCGACTGGAAGCTGGGATCATTACTAATTTCGTTGTCATGTATTCAACCGAAACTCTTCAGTTATTGAATGTAGTAGCTGTTAAATACAGGGAAAAGGCAATACGGGTTTCTGATCTGAATGAAAACTAGGTTTTTTTTTAAATGAAAAAAATCCGGCTCCAACCTCATTGACTCGACCAAGCTCAAATTACCTTGTGGGCAAGGTGTGTCACGTCAAATGTTATTGGCTGCGCGGGCAGCTCCGGGGCTCGCGCTGTGAGCCGCAGCTCTCTTTAGTATCGCTTCTTCTGCCTGTGACATCGGAGCGCTTGCGCCTGTTAGCCCACTTGGCATGGCTGTGTGAAGAAAGAAGAGACCCGCCCTTTCGGAAGTTTATCAGGCGCTAGGCGGGGCACCGGTGCGGTTCCCAGGTGCCATCGAGGGCTGGAGCTACAGGAGAGGGGGCAGGAAGTACTGCCGCTGTGCCGCTCACTGCCCGTGCACCTAGCACTGCTGCCCGAATCTCAAAATGGCTCTGAGAGTGCAAAACCAGGTGAGTGGCACCAACCACCCCGTTTATATGGCTTAATGTATAACTTACTTCGAAATGGCCACGCTGTAACCTGCTCTCGAGTACTTGCAAAACGTGTCTGGGGGCACATTGAAAGTGGCGCGACTTTGGTTGACCTTTGCACGTATTTTTATGCAATGTATTTTTTTGTAGCATGTTTTGAAGTTTTGATAATAAACGACACAGGAAGTGTTCCGTGAAAAGGCACTTTGTTTAATTGCTTAGGCAACGTTTGGAAATTACAGGTTTTCTCGCGTTCTGATTTCTCTAACCTGTTGTATTTGGGGGGGGGGGGGACGACTGGACTTTTGCGCCCCTTCAAAACGCTGCAACGAGTTACTTTTTTGGATTAATACTGGCAGGTTGACTGCAGTGTTTGTGGGGATAGCACCTGAAAGACCTATGCTTAGCTTGAGCTTTTAAGTTGGATCAATCAGTTAGCAGCTGTAAACTTAAGTGTTAACTACTCTTGGCATGTTTGGCACGTAAACATATTTTTGTAGCCTGGCGTTGCCGTGCTTGGTTTTTAATTCTATGAATGGTTAGCGGACATGCTCGCTGCTTGTTATTGCAGTTGGAAAGAAATGCCGGGGCACCGATGCAGTTTTCTATCACTGTCCTCACATGCCTTGAACGGTTTTGTTGTTTACATTTGTCAGTGATCTTCCCGGCTGGAATTGGCTTGAGTGGGAGTGGTGCATGCTCTACTTGGCTTAACGTCTAAAACCCTGGACCTTGTAGAGGGGCACAAAATAGTGCAGCTGGTGCTATGGAACAACAGCCCACGAGTGCGTGGGGGCCTCTGCAGCCGAGCTGGATTATTTGAATAGTTAGAAACCCAGTACATTTCCTTTCTTGTGGCCGCCTATGAGAGCCCCTGGCTTTTCCCAGTAGTGTTTGAGAACAGACTTCCCGGGGAAAATACATCGAAGCCCATCTTCTTATAAATATAAGACGATTGTGTCAGGGGGCTGTCCAGAGGGTGGCAAAAGTCTTCCTGCGATGTTTACCTACTTGCTGGCCTGCCCATCTGTTTTTGGGAACAGCTCTCAAGTGTTACCCTGCCCGCCCCTAAAAAACAAGCATTTACAATGCAACGGTTTCGCCTTTGGAAATGTTAAAGCTATTTGCAATGTAAATGACAATGCCATTTATTTATCTGTTTTCAAAACCAACACATAAATACAAATGTTGTCATTTACAATGCCAATAACTCAAACTTTTCCAAAGGCGAAACCGTTGCATTGTAAATGCTTGTTTGTAATTATGGCTTCCCCCCTAAAAGCTTTCCAGAAGACATTAAGATTCTAAATACAGTTCCAGCAATCCATGATTATATTTCTGGTTTGCCTTCTATTCATGAGGAAGCGCTGTATAATTTGGTTAAAGCAAAAGAATCCCAAAAAAGGGCTGCTGATAAACACAGAAGTGAACAACCCCAGTACAATCCTGGAGACAAGGTTTGGTTAAGCACAAAACATTTGACCATAAAAGGAACTAAGAAATTTAATCCCAGGTTTACAGGTCCATTTCCCATTGTAAAGATCATCAACTCGGTTTGTGCAAAGTTACTCCTTCCTCAGAAATATCGGATTCATCCTGTATTCCATGTGTCCTTAATTAAACCTTTTGATCCTCAAACTCGGTTGATTCGACCTCCTTCTTCTGTCTTAATTGATGGTAATCCAGAATATGAAGTCAAGAAGGTTCTGGATTCCAAGAGAATCAGAGGCAAACTCTTCTATTTGGTAGATTGGAAGGGGTATTGCCCTGAGGAAAGGTCATGGGAACCAATCGCTCATTTACAAAATGCTCTGAGGGTTCTGAGGTCTTTTCATATGCAGAACCCTTCCAAACCAAAGCCTATTGCAACAGTTTTAGGGGGATCTTGAGGAGGGAGTACTGTCATGATTCCGTATGAAGTCTCCATTGGGGGCTCCAATGTTATTCTGGCGCTATTCCCCTTAAAAAACCCACATCTTTCCCGTGAACCTGCACTCCAAAAGAATGTATCATGAGGGTAATTGTGTTTATGAATACTGAATGTTAACGTTATGACATTGAATGCTTTTATTTGTGATGCCTTTTAGTATTTCTAGCACCTAATGATGTTTACTATCAGTTTTGTTATGCCTTTTGATGTCTGAATTCACCTTGCCCTTAGTTTGGTAAACAAGCCAGCTTGCTTAGGAACAACAGCAGCCAAACTGTTCACTCGCGTGCGCCTCTGTTTAATCAGGCCGGGCGCACGCATACGTGGGGTGCGGCTGGGTGCGGTCAGGTATTTAAACCGCACCCAGCCTTCTGGAAGGCGCTTTGCCTTCCGCCTGCTTAAGAGAAAGGACGTGCTTTGCACCCACGCTTGAGAAGATGACAGCTTACCGGATTTATGACCCCAGAGCTTCAGTCTTCGAACTTCGACATCCTCTTGAAGATAAAAGCCCGGCATCATCTTTTCAGCATCGGAAATCTGCAAAGACAAAAGATAAATGAAATAACTTATTAGTAAAAGGCGCCCTTCGCAAGGAAGGTTACCGGAACAATTTTTGGAACTAATTATTCAAGAGAAATCCTACAAGACTTTTGGAAGCTAACTTAAGATTTGTTTTAGGTATTTAGAAACTTAGAGTTTGTTAAAGAAAAGGTCAAAAGGTGATTTCTGCAATTTGGAAAGGCGTCATTTCTGAATGTTGTACTTGTTATTTCTTGCAAAGTAAAACCTTTATTTTTAGACTAAAGACACAGAGCAGAAGACACAGATTTTAAAACTAGGTAAGTGAAGAAGGGAGAAAGGCCTTTTGTTTCTTAAGGTAGAAGGGGGTTTCACGACAAGAGGAAGGGGAGGAAAAGACTTAAACTATTCTTTTGTTTATTACAGAATTCTCTTCAAAAGCTCGAATTCACAACAAGACAACAAGACATGGCAACTGAAATCACCTGACAAGACTGACCAACAAGACAAGAAAGACATACTGGACGAAGGACAGACAACAGCTGATCGCAGGTAGGCGAGAGTTTGTGCATCTAGAGAGAGAGTAGTAGGTACAGAAGTAGTGCTAAATCACAAGATTCAGAATAAGAGGTAAAACCGAGATTCCTTGTTGTTTCGCAGGTCGACAGCAAGAACATTTACGTCCAGTACCGGCCCTCCTCCCCTTAGTCTAGCTCATATCTTGTAGTGTCTATACTTCCTCCAGGAAGGGGTTATTCTCTAGGGAGGTTTGTCCCTTGCGTCCCTGCGAATTCACTACTCTTCTCATATCAAGACAAGGTAAGGGACGACGTTTTATTGTTCTGACATCGGACGCCGCCTCAAGACCCTAGACACGCGGTAAGACTCATGGATATATAGGGGAAGATCCGGATGATACAGAGCCCCCTATAATAGAAAACTGCCATACATTGACATTGTTGTACACAAAGAGCGCGCTCACGGTCATTATACTCAGCTGCGCAGGGGGAGGCAGACAAACAGAGACCTGGAATAGAAAGTGATTGGACAATTCACCACCTCAGCTGTATGTGCCTGTAGGGATTGTGAGTCACACGTATCATCTGTATGCATTACCCAGGCGGGCTAAAACGCTGAGGCTTCCAGGAGGTGGTGCCAGAAGAGACGGCTTCAGGGACCAGATTGGTAAGCAATACAATGCCGGGAATTCCCTCCCTTCACTCCCAGGCCGCAAGCGGGTAAAAACACCCAGGTCCAACTCACTGGAACATACTGACTCGGATACCACAGACAACCAAGAGGAAGACTGGAAAACTTTACTACTTGGCATGAAACAGAGCCTCTCATCTTTAGATGCAAAAATAAACACAATGTGCGGATAGATTCAGTGGTCAATAAACTGGACCAGCACGAACAGCGAATCAAAGAAACAGAAACTAGGGTCTCTGACCTTGAGGATGGAGCCACGGCAAATAGAGAACATGTTTTACAAATGGATAAACTACTTAAACTAATTGCGGATAAAAACAAGGATTTAGAAGCACGATCCCGAAGGAACAACGTCTGTATTCTTGGCCTAGTAAAATCAACTAATACAGGCCGCATGGAGGACTTAATTGAAAAACTAGTCATGGATTTGTTTGGAAGAGAAACTTTCTCGGCGCATCTCACAGTGGCGAGAGCACACAGATCATTGGCTGCACGTCCGCCCCCGAGAACACCACCACGTCCAGTGATAGTGCGCTTCCTAAACTACTGAGACAGGGATACAGTTTTACGCCTTGCTCGTGAGAAGAAACAGATGCACTATGAGAACACCACATTAGTGTTTTTCCCGGACTTTGCACAGGCAATGCCAGAAGCAAGGTGAAAATGTACAGCTGTGAACAAAAAACTACAAGCACAAGAGATTCCATACGCTATGATGTACCCGGAGAAGCTGAAGATAACACATCATGGGAAACAACACTTCTTCCAAAACCCACAACAAGCGGAGGACTATCTCAAACACAATCGCTGAGCGGCTTCTATGGAGGCAGAGACATGCAGATACTCCAGATCCCAGTCCCCTCTGTCGAACCCAGGCTGAAGAAGACAGTCACTTCCGACAGCCATCTAGTCATCCTTGGCGATCTGACCCCGGAGAACTGTTCTGCATTGGTGAAGTATTGAAGTTATTAATGCATTGTAATCTGTTCCGCCCGGACACTCGCCTCTATCCCGCTATAGCTGCCCGCCCTTAAAGCGGAGTAGCAGGTGGGTGCAATAGTGGAGGAGAGTGGACAAGTTGCGAGCCCCTAGTGATTATCCAACGAGGGTGAACCCCTAAACTTCCTTTACTAAGGGACAGTTATTGATTGACTGATGTTTCTCATTGGTGGGGAGGGTATACAGGCCCGGTGAGTTGGTGAAGCCGGAGTGGGGGAAGGGTGGGTGTCCTAATTCGGGCAAAATGTTATCTACCCAGTCTGCTAGCAGCAATGGCATATGTTTAAACCACTCATAAATATCGAGGGAATGGCGGACATCACATGTGACATGAACAATCTGAACATGATATCATGGAATGTACGGGGGGTGAATAACACTAGAAAAAAGAGACAGGTACTAGGGCTTGGTCTGGGGGAGGCTACACTCATATGATGTGACATTTGCAAATTACTACGGACCTAACACTGACGATTCACATACCCTACTTTTATTATGGAGCAAAATCCAAATGATAGGTACTACCTACGTCATATGGGGGGGGATTTTAATATGGTAGTGCACCCCCAGATGGATAGATCTCGAGTTTTCCCAATGCACTACACTAACACGCAAAAACACTAAAGGACATAATCAATACCAACTATTTACTCAACACATGGAGATATAAACACCTTACGCAGCGGGACGGCACGCACCATTACGCGGTCCACTCAACGTGGGCTCGGCTAGACTACCTGATTGTATCTATAGGAGTGGCACATTGGCTGGAACAAGTGACTCATCTTGCCCGTACATATTCGGATCACTCCCCTGTGGTGGCGGTGTTGCATGTCCCGATAGATCAAACCCCATACAATAACTGGTGCCTCAATCCCCGGCACCTTCAAGACACTGTTTTCACAGCGGAAATAGAACAAGAAATTCAGGATTTCTTTGAGCGAAATGTGAAATCAGTCTCAAGTCTCACAACTGTTTGGGAGGCATTTAAGGTCACAGCTAGGGGTTGGTGCATATCCAAGGGAGGGGGTATACTCAAAGATCTAAGTAGAGACTTACACAGACTGGAAGGGGAAATCAAAATACTTTAAAGAGAACTTAACTCCGGCACTAACGAAAGCGTCACCAGGCCCAAAATACGGGATTAACTGTCAGAGTACGAAGAAACTGCCGCTAGGGAATGCAAATTTTGAGGTTAACCTCACATGGCAAGGGTTTATGGTGAGGGAGACCGCCCAGGGAAGGTCTTAGCAAATATGGTTCGACCCTCCAAGTTTTCTAACTATATAACGGAGATACAGGATGCACAGGGCACTACACATAGAAACCTCTCAGACCAATTGACCACATTCAAGGACTATTATAATGCACTCTATACTTCCCAAAGAGGTACCCCACTTGAGCTGTCACAATATTTTGAGGACACTGCCTTGGCTTGGTTGGGGGATACCCAGAGAAAATGTCTGAATCTGGACCTGGAGATTACTGATGCAATAATGCACATGAAATAAGGGCGAGCGCAGGGGTCGGACGGTCTGTCAATAGAATTCTCTAAAGCGTACGCGCCACTCTTAGCTCCCATCCTGAAAGAGGTTTTCTATGTGGCGTTGGAGGAGGGATGCTTACCGAGAACCATGCATGAGGCTCAAATACCTTCCTTATTAAAACCTGGTAAATCCCCACTACACTGTGAGTCGTACCGCCCCCTGTCCTTGCTGAACTGCGACACTAAAATCCTCTCAAAGGTCCTGGCGACTCCGCTCAGCCTGCTGATGGAGCGACTGGTACTGCCGGATCAGGCTGGATTCATCCCATACCAAGCGACACCCCACAATCTCAGAACCCTTTTAGCAGTGCTGCAAGATATAGATCCCAATCGCTCAGCGGTGGCGGTCTTCCAAGATGTCACTAAGGCATTTGATTCAGTGGAGTGGGATTACCTGTTGGGAACACTGGGGTATATGGGGATGCCCCTTACCTTTTTAAACTGGGTGCAACTGCTATATAACCAACCGATAGCCACAGTACTGCTGAATGGTGCAAAGTTCCCCACCTTTACTATATCCAGGGGTACAAGACAAGGCTGTCCACTATCTCCAATTTTATTTGCCCTGGTAATTGAACCTCTGGCGGCAAAGCTACGGCAACATCATAACGTGAAAGCACTGATTTACCCTTCTAGACAACTGCTTATCTCCTTATACCCGGACGACATGACTCTGTATATCAAAAAGCCCCAGGAGAACCTTAACCCTGTGCTACGTGAGATAAGCTAATTTGGGGCCATCTTGGGCATACAAATAAACTGGTCTAGGTCTGCAATATTTCCCCTAACAAACAAAACCCTTCCACACCAATTGTATTACCCTTTAGTATGAGAGAATGATGACTTAAAATATCTGGGTATACACATCACCCGGGATAAGGACACGCTGATGCGTACAAACTATGGCGCAGCCATTGACAAGATGACAGATAGTATAACCAGGTGGAAATGGCTACCACTCTCTACGGCAGGGAGGATATCCCTTATTAAGATGGTACTATTGCCAAAATTCCTGTACCAATTTATCAACATACCGTATCACCCCGGGAGATTTTTCTTCAATACACTCAAGACGCAGCTAACAAGACTCATATGAGGTGGGAAACAGGCACGACTCAACCTCGCTACACTGATGTTACCGTACCACCAGGGAGGTTATGATGTTCCCAATTTTGAATATTATTACTACTGCCCGCCGGCACACTTTGCAGTTCTCTGGTTTCGTCCACCTCCCTTCATGCCTCACCTGGCGGTTGAGGATGACCATATGGCCCAACGCCTCCTGAGGGCTATCTATTCACAGCAGTGAGTTGGCGGGAAAGGGACCCATCCACTGTAGACTGCACCATTGCTGCTTGGCGACGTATAGCCCACAGACTCGAGGCCCCCATGATGTACTCCCCTAGGATGAACCTGCTACGTAGTCCCTTTTTGCAGATCACGTATGAGGGGAATATGTCGCAGAATGCTTGACGGACTCCACCACAGCACCTGGGGGGATCTCTATATTGGCGGACAATTCCGTACCAAGGAGCAATTTTTCGGCTCACGCATACTCACTACCGTGGACACATTCATGTACATACGATTGAGACAAAGTGTTAGGGCTGCAACCCCTACATTTCCAGAGGAACCAACTACATTCGCGCCTCTACATGTCCTACTACAAAGGACGCCCTCGGCATGTCATATCTCTATTGTATAAGCATGTACAGAATGCACCACCCCCCAAAACCCGCATGGCAGACAGGAATGGGATAACGACGTGGACACCCCGCTGACGGACGAGCAATGGTAACTCAGTTGCATGCAGATGGAGGCGGTCACAGCCAACAGCAGGTTGCGCCTAATCCATTTTAAATTTCTGCATAGACTGTATCACATCCCGATTAAACTACACAAGTTACTCCTGCGCAAAAACGACAAATGTGCATGGTGTGGGAGGGAAGGAGCAGATTTCCTGCATCTAGCATGGCATTGCCCACAGGTGGCGAAGTACTGGGTGCGGGTTTTTGAAGGAATGCCGATCATGATAGGAGTTCAGATACCACGGAATCCGCTGGCGGCTCTCCTGAGTCTAATCCATTACATAAACACAGTTCACAAAAAATACTTGGCAATGGGTATGTTGTTGGCAAAGCGCCAGGTAGCATGCAGATGCGGGAGGGGCCGTGCTCCTAAATTCAAGGACTGGATACATACTGTGTCCACTTGGCAGGACCACATGCACTGTTATGCTGAACAACTGCCTATAAAATCGCGCCCGAAAGATATCTGGGGGCCACTGACCGCCTATCTTCTCACACAAGAAACAGACAAGGATGTCAACCGGAAGGGAGAGAGGGAGGAAACAGGGAATGAGATGAGACCTGCAGCCCGATCTCCGATCCCTCAGGAAGAACCTGATGCACTATTACCCTGCAGTGCGGGAGGGCCAAATGGGTGAAGACGTTGGGTTGGGTACGCCTGGGGCCTTTATCCTTCACTAATGCTGTAAAATCCTCAATTGCCTTTTATTCTGGTCAAGTGTAAGTGATTTTTTCATATTGTGTTTTTACAAGTATATGGGAAGGATTTCTGTTTTCCGTACATTATGACAGTTTCACATTGGACTGAGGAGGATTTTTTTGACTAAAGTGGCAGATAATGGGGGGAGGGAAGGTTCATAATTTGCAACAGATCTGTACGGGAAAGTATTGTATACAAGAGCAACATTATTACAGTTGATTGAAGTTAACCATTACACTGATGTACTGTGCAGATTTCCAATAAAGGTTTTTGAAATAATAGCCAGTAGGTATATATAGTTAGGATTGTTTTCCATAAGGAAATCGCAACATTCTATTGGGAATAACTTTCGCGCCAGTTGAGGAATCTTCCTGATATTTTCCTTAACTTTGCCTCGCGGTGCTCCGGTCCTTCCCTGAAAGTTTGGGGGGGATTCGTCAAGTGGGGGCAGAGATAAAAGGGGGGTCCCAAAACGTGTTTTCCCCATGTTAATTTCCATAGGGCGGTTGGACTCACTTTTAGCCCGAACGGCTGAATGGTTTTCCACCAAACTTGGCAACATTGTAGGGACTGGTAGCCCGATGTGCCCGATGTGCCTTTGCTATGTCTCAAGATATGTGCTCCAGTGGTTTTTACGAAAATTAACTTTGAAAAAGTATATATTGGGCTACATTGGGCTATATATATATGTTAGAGCCCAAATGTAGCCCAAATGTAGCCCAATGTAGCCCAATGTAGCCCAAAGATGGCCACCAGAGACAAACAAAACCGAATGTAGCCCAAATATCAGCCAGATGTAGCCCAAGTGTAGCCCAATGACAGAATGTCCCAGAGTGTTCTAAAGAACAACCAGTGGCGTAACGAAATTTGAGGGGGCCCCCCTGCAAGATGCATGGAGGGGGCCCCCCTCCATATTTTGTCAGGAACTCTCAGGCGAAATTACTGTGCTGAGGGGGCTCCCTGGTATTAACCAGCTGATATAACTCTGTGTGTGCGCCTCAGCACCATCATGCCTGGTACTCGCGGCTTCCTATGTCTTCAGTACCCCGTGTCTACCTGTGTCCTCAGTACCCATGGTTTCCGGTGTCCTCCGTACCCGTGTCTTCCTGTGTCCTCAGTACCCATGTCTTCCTGTGTCATCGGTACCCGTGTCTTCCTGTGTCCTCGCTATCTGTCTTCCTGTATGCTCAGTACCTATGCCCGCTGTACCCTTGTCTCCCTGTGTCCACAGCACCCCATGTCTTCCTGTGTCCTCAGTATCTGTGTCTTCCTCTGTGCTCAGTATCTGTGTCTTCCTGTGTCCTCAGTACATGTGTCTCTCTGTGTCCTCAGTACCCGTGTCTCTCTGTGTCCTCAGTACCCTTGTCTCTCTGTGTCCTCAGTACCCTTGTCTTCCTGCGTCCTCAGTACCTGTGTCTTCACGTGTCTTCAGTATTGTGTCATCCTGTGTCCTCGCTACCTGTCTTCCTGTATGCTCATTACCTATGCCCGCTATACCCTTGTCTTCCTGTGTCCACAGCACCCCATGTCTTCCTGTGTGCTCGGTATCTGTGTCTCCCTGTGCCATCAGTACATGTGTCTTGCTGTGTCCTCAGGACATGTGTCTCCACGAGTCCTCAGTACCTGTATCTGCCTGTGTCATCAGTATCTGTGTCTTCTTGTGTCCTCAGTACCCTTGTCTTCCTGTGTCCTCGGTACCTGTCTTCCTGTATGCTCAGTCCCTATGCCCGCAGTACCCTTGTCTCCCTGTTTCCTCAGTACCTGTGTCTTCCTGTGTCCTTGCTACCTGTCTTCCTCTATGCTCAGTACCTATGCCCGCTGTACCCTTGTCTTCCTGTGTCCACAGCACCCCATGTCTTCCTGTGTGCTCGGTATCTTTGTCTCCTTGTGTCATCAGTACCTGTGTCTGCCTGTGTCATCAGTATGCGTGTCTTCTTGTGTCCTCTGTACCAGTATTCCTGTGTCCTCAGTACATGTGTCTCCACGTGTCCTCAGTACCCTTGTCTTCCTGCGTCCTCAGTAACCTTGTCTCCCTGCGTCCACAGCACCCCATGTCTTCCTGTGTCCTCTGTATCTGTGTCTCCCTGTGCCATCAGCACCTGTGTCTTGCTGTGTCCTCAGTATATGTGTCTCTCTGTGTCCTCAGTATCCGTGTCTTCCTGTGTCACCGGTATCCGTGTCTTCCTGTGTCCTGTCTACCTGTCTTCCTGTATGCTCAGTACCTATGCCCGCTGTACCCTTGTCTCCCTGTGTCCACAGCACCCCATGTCTTCTTGTGTCCTCGGTATCTGTGTCTCCCTGTGCTATCAGTACCAGTGTCTTACTGTGTCCTCAGGACATGTGTCTCCACGAGTCCTGAGTACCTGTGTCTGCCTGTGTCATCAGTACCCGTGACTTCTTGTGTCCTCGGTACCTGTGTCTTCCTGTGTCCTCAGTACCCGTGTCTCCCTGTGTCCTCAGTACCCGTCTTCCTGTATGCTCAGTACCTGTGCCGCTGAACCCTTGTCTCCCTGTGTCCACAACACCTCATGTCTTCCACGCGTCCTCTGTATCTGTGTCTCCCTGTGTCCTCAGTACCCGCGTCTTGCTGTGTCCTCAGTACGTGTGTCTATCTGTGTCATCGGTACCTGTGTCTTCCTGTGTCCTGTCTACCTGTCTTCCTGTATGCTCAGTACCTATGCCCGCTGTACCCTTGTCTCCCTGTGTCCACATTACCCCATGTCTTCCTGTGTTCTCGGTATCTGTGTCTCCCTGTGCCATCAGTACCTGTGTCTTGCTGTGTCCTCAGGACATGTGTCTCCACGAGTCCTCAGTACCTGTGTCTGCCTGTGTCATCAGTATCCGTGTCTTCTTGTGTCCTCGGTACCAGTCTTACTGTGTCCTCAGTACATGTGTCTCCACGTGTCCTCAGTACCCTTGGCTTCCTGTGTCCTCGGTACCTGTATCTTCACGTGTCTTCAGTATTGTGTCATCCTGTGTCCTCGCTACCTGTCTTCCTGTGTGCTCAGAACCTATGCCCGCAGTACCCTTGTCTTCCTGTGTCCACAGCACCCCATGTCTTCCTGTGTGCTCGGTATCTGTGTCTCCCTGTGCCATCAGTACATGTGTCTTGCTGTGTCCTCAGGACATGTGTCTCCACGAGTCCTCAGTACCTGTATCTGCCTGTGTCATCAGTATCTGTGTCTTCTTGTGTCCTCAGTACCCTTGTCTTCCTGTGTCCTCGCTACCTGTCTTCCTGCATGCTCATTACCTATGCCCGCTGTACCCTTGTCTTCCTGTGTCCACAGCACCCCATGTCTTCCTGTTTGCTCGGTATCTGTGTCTCCCTGTGCCATCAGTACATGTGTCTTGCTGTGTCCTCAGGACATGTGTCTCTCTGTGTCCTCAGTACCCGTGTCTTCCTGTGTCCTTGGTACCTGTGTATTCCCGTGTCTTCAGTATTGTGTCTTCCTGTGTCCTGTCTACCTGTCTTCCTGTGTGCTCAGAACCTATGCCCGCAGTACCCTTGTCTTCCTGTGTCCACAGCACCCCATGTCTTCCTGTGTGCTCAGTATCTGTGTCTCCCTGTGCCATCAGTACATGTGTCTTGCTGTGTCCTCAGGACATGTGTCTCCACGAGTCCTCAGTACCTGTATCTGCCTGTGTCATCAGTATCTGTGTCTTCTTGTGTCCTCAGTACCCTTGTCTTCCTGTGTCCTCGCTACCTGTCTTCCTGTATGCTCATTACCTATGCCCGCTGTACCCTTGTCTTCCTGTGTCCACAGCACCCCATGTCTTCCTGTTTGCTCGGTATCTGTGTCTCCCTTATCCATCAGTACATGTGTCTTGCTGTGTCCTCAGGACATGTGTCTCTCTGTGTCCTCAGTACCCGTGTCTTCCTGTGTCCTTGGTACCTGTGTATTCCCGTGTCTTCAGTATTGTGTCTTCCTGTGTCCTGTCTACCTGTCTTCCTGTGTGCTCAGAACCTATGCCCGCAGTACCCTTGTCTTCCTGTGTCCACAGCACCCCATGTCTTCCTGTGTGCTCGGTATCTGTGTCTCCCTGTGCCATCAGTACATGTGTCTTGCTGTGTCCTCAGGACATGTGTCTCCACGTGTCCTCAGTACCCTTGTCTTCCTGCGTCCTCAGTACCCTTGTCTTCCTGTGTCCACAGCACCCCATGTCTTCCTGTGTCCTCTGTATCTGTGTCTCCCTGTGCCATCAGTACCTGTGTCTTGCTGTGTCCTCAGTATATGTGTCTCTCTGTGTCCTCAGTGTCCGTGTCTTCCTGTGACACCGGTATCCGTGTCTTCCTGTGTCCTGTCTACCTGTCTTCCTGTATGCTCAGTACCTATGCCCGCTGTACCCTTGTCTCCCTGTGTCCACAGCACCCCATGTCTTCTTGTGTCCTCGGTATCTGTGTCTCCCTGTGCTATCAGTACCAGTGTCTTACTGTGTCCTCAGGACATGTGTCTCCACGAGTCCTGAGTACCTGTGTCTGCCTGTGTCATCAGTACCCGTGACTTCTTGTGTCCTCGGTACCTGTGTCTTCCTGTGTCCTCAGTACCCGTGTCTCTCTGTGTCCTCAGTACCCTTGTCTCTCTGTGTCCTCAGTACCCTTGTCTTCCTGCGTCCTCAGTACCTGTGTCTTCACGTGTCTTCAGTATTGTGTCATCCTGTGTCCTCGCTACCTGTCTTCCTGTATGCTCATTACCTATGCCCGCTATACCCTTGTCTTCCTGTGTCCACAGCACCCCATGTCTTCCTGTGTGCTCGGTATCTGTGTCTCCCTGTGCCATCAGTACATGTGTCTTGCTGTGTCCTCAGGACATGTGTCTCCACGAGTCCTCAGTACCTGTATCTGCCTGTGTCATCAGTATCTGTGTCTTCTTGTGTCCTCAGTACCCTTGTCTTCCTGTGTCCTCGGTACCTGTCTTCCTGTATGCTCAGTCCCTATGCCCGCAGTACCCTTGTCTCCCTGTTTCCTCAGTACCTGTGTCTTCCTGTGTCCTTGCTACCTGTCTTCCTCTATGCTCAGTACCTATGCCCGCTGTACCCTTGTCTTCCTGTGTCCACAGCACCCCATGTCTTCCTGTGTGCTCGGTATCTTTGTCTCCTTGTGTCATCAGTACCTGTGTCTGCCTGTGTCATCAGTATGCGTGTCTTCTTGTGTCCTCTGTACCAGTATTCCTGTGTCCTCAGTACATGTGTCTCCACGTGTCCTCAGTACCCTTGTCTTCCTGCGTCCTCAGTAACCTTGTCTCCCTGCGTCCACAGCACCCCATGTCTTCCTGTGTCCTCTGTATCTGTGTCTCCCTGTGCCATCAGCACCTGTGTCTTGCTGTGTCCTCAGTATATGTGTCTCTCTGTGTCCTCAGTATCCGTGTCTTCCTGTGTCACCGGTATCCGTGTCTTCCTGTGTCCTGTCTACCTGTCTTCCTGTATGCTCAGTACCTATGCCCGCTGTACCCTTGTCTCCCTGTGTCCACAGCACCCCATGTCTTCTTGTGTCCTCGGTATCTGTGTCTCCCTGTGCTATCAGTACCAGTGTCTTACTGTGTCCTCAGGACATGTGTCTCCACGAGTCCTGAGTACCTGTGTCTGCCTGTGTCATCAGTACCCGTGACTTCTTGTGTCCTCGGTACCTGTGTCTTCCTGTGTCCTCAGTACCCGTGTCTCCCTGTGTCCTCAGTACCCGTCTTCCTGTATGCTCAGTACCTGTGCCGCTGAACCCTTGTCTCCCTGTGTCCACAACACCTCATGTCTTCCACGCGTCCTCTGTATCTGTGTCTCCCTGTGTCCTCAGTACCCGCGTCTTGCTGTGTCCTCAGTACGTGTGTCTATCTGTGTCATCGGTACCTGTGTCTTCCTGTGTCCTGTCTACCTGTCTTCCTGTATGCTCAGTACCTATGCCCGCTGTACCCTTGTCTCCCTGTGTCCACATTACCCCATGTCTTCCTGTGTTCTCGGTATCTGTGTCTCCCTGTGCCATCAGTACCTGTGTCTTGCTGTGTCCTCAGGACATGTGTCTCCACGAGTCCTCAGTACCTGTGTCTGCCTGTGTCATCAGTATCCGTGTCTTCTTGTGTCCTCGGTACCAGTCTTACTGTGTCCTCAGTACATGTGTCTCCACGTGTCCTCAGTACCCTTGGCTTCCTGTGTCCTCGGTACCTGTATCTTCACGTGTCTTCAGTATTGTGTCATCCTGTGTCCTCGCTACCTGTCTTCCTGTGTGCTCAGAACCTATGCCCGCAGTACCCTTGTCTTCCTGTGTCCACAGCACCCCATGTCTTCCTGTGTGCTCGGTATCTGTGTCTCCCTGTGCCATCAGTACATGTGTCTTGCTGTGTCCTCAGGACATGTGTCTCCACGAGTCCTCAGTACCTGTATCTGCCTGTGTCATCAGTATCTGTGTCTTCTTGTGTCCTCAGTACCCTTGTCTTCCTGTGTCCTCGCTACCTGTCTTCCTGTATGCTCATTACCTATGCCCGCTGTACCCTTGTCTTCCTGTGTCCACAGCACCCCATGTCTTCCTGTTTGCTCGGTATCTGTGTCTCCCTTATCCATCAGTACATGTGTCTTGCTGTGTCCTCAGGGCATGTGTCTCTCTGTGTCCTCAGTACCCGTGTCTTCCTGTGTCCTTGGTACCTGTGTATTCCCGTGTCTTCAGTATTGTGTCTTCCTGTGTCCTGTCTACCTGTCTTCCTGTGTGCTCAGAACCTATGCCCGCAGTACCCTTGTCTTCCTGTGTCCACAGCACCCCATGTCTTCCTGTGTGCTCGGTATCTGTGTCTCCCTGTGCCATCAGTACATGTGTCTTGCTGTGTCCTCAGGACATGTGTCTCCACGTGTCCTCAGTACCCTTGTCTTCCTGCGTCCTCAGTACCCTTGTCTTCCTGTGTCCACAGCACCCCATGTCTTCCTGTGTCCTCTGTATCTGTGTCTCCCTGTGCCATCAGTACCTGTGTCTTGCTGTGTCCTCAGTATATGTGTCTCTCTGTGTCCTCAGTGTCCGTGTCTTCCTGTGACACCGGTATCCGTGTCTTCCTGTGTCCTGTCTACCTGTCTTCCTGTATGCTCAGTACCTATGCCCGCTGTACCCTTGTCTCCCTGTGTCCACAGCACCCCATGTCTTCTTGTGTCCTCGGTATCTGTGTCTCCCTGTGCTATCAGTACCAGTGTCTTACTGTGTCCTCAGGACATGTGTCTCCACGAGTCCTGAGTACCTGTGTCTGCCTGTGTCATCAGTACCCGTGACTTCTTGTGTCCTCGGTACCTGTGTCTTCCTGTGTCCTCAGTACCCGTGTCTCCCTGTGTCCTCAGTACCTGTCTTCCTGTATGCTCAGTACCTGTGCCGCTGAACCCTTGTCTCCCTGTGTCCACAACACCTCATGTCTTCCACGCGTCCTCTGTATCTGTGTCTCCCTGTGTCCTCAGTACCCGCGTCTTGCTGTGTCCTCAGTACGTGTGTCTATCTGTGTCATCGGTACCTGTGTCTTCCTGTGTCCTGTCTACCTGTCTTCCTGTATGCTCAGTACCTATGCCCGCTGTACCCTTGTCTCCCTGTGTCCACATTACCCCATGTCTTCCTGTGTTCTCGGTATCTGTGTCTCCCTGTGCCATCAGTACCTGTGTCTTGCTGTGTCCTCAGGACATGTGTCTCTCTGTGTCCTCAGTACCCGTGTCTTCCTGTGTCCTTGGTACCTGTGTATCCCCGTGTCTTCAGTATTGTGTCATCCTGTGTCCTCTCTACCTGTCTTCCTGTATGCTCAGTACCTATGACCGCTGTACCCTTGTCTTCCTGTGTCCACAGCACCCTGTGTCTTGCTGTGTGCTCGGTATCAGTGTCTCCCTATGCCATCAGTACCTGTGTCTTGCTGTGTCCTCAGGACATGTTTCTCCACGACTCCTCAGTACCTATGCCCGCAGTACCCGTGTCTTCCTGTGTCAATGCTACCTGTCTTCCTGTATGCTCAGTACCTATGCCCACTGTACCCTTGTCTCCCTGTGTCCACAGCACCCCATGTCTTTCTGTGTCCTCTGTATCTGTGTCTCCCTGTACCATCAGTATCTGTGTCTTGCTGTGTCCTCAGTACATGTGTCTCTCTGTGTCCTCAGTACCCGTGTCTTCCTGTGTCCTTGCTACCTGTCTTCCTGTATGCTCAGTACCTATGCCCACTGTACCCTTGTCTCCCTGTGTCCACAGCACCCCATGTCTTTCTGTGTCCTCTGTATCTGTGTCTCCCTGTGCCATCAGTAGCTGTGTCTTGCTGTGTCCTCAGTACATGTGTCTCTCTGTGTCCTCAGTACCCGTGTCTTCCTGTGTCCTTGCTACCTCTCTTCCTGTATGCTCAGTACCTATGCCCGCTGTACCCTTGTCTCCCTGTGTCCACAGCACCCCATGTCTTCCTGTGTCCTCTGTATCTGTCTCTCCCTGTGCCATCAGTACCTGTGTCTTGCTGTGTCCTCAGTACATGTGTCTATCTGTGTCCTCAGTACCCGTGTCTTCCTTTGTCATCGGTACCTGTGTCTTCCTGTGTCCTGTCTACCTGTCTTCCTGTATGCTCAGTACCTATGCCCGCTGTACCCTTGTCTCCCTGTGTCCACATTACCCCATGTCTTCTTGTGTCCTCGGTATCTGTGTCTTTCTGTGTGCTCGGTATCTGTGTCTCCCTGTGCCATCAGTACCTGTGTCTTGCTGTGTCCTCAGGACATGTGTCTCTACGAGTCCTCAGTACCTGTGTCTGCCTGTGTCATCAGTATCCGTGTCTTCTTGTGTCCTCGGTACCAGTCTTACTGTGTCCTCAGTACATGTGTCTCCACGTGTCCTCAGTACCCTTGTCTTCCTGTGTCCTCGGTACCTGTATCTTCACGTGTCTTCAGTATTGTGTCATCCTGTGTCCTCGCTACCTGTCTTCCTGTGTGCTCAGAACCTATGCCCGCAGTACCCTTGTCTTCCTGTGTCCACTGCACCCCTTGTCTTCCTGTGTCCTCAGTATCTGTGTCTCCCTGTGACATCAGTACCTGTGTCTTGAAGTCCTCAGTACATGTGTCTCTCTGTGTCCTCAGTACCCTTGTCTTCCTGTGTCCTTTGTACCTGTGTATTCCCGTGTCTTCAGTATTGTGTCATCCTGTGTCCTCTCTACCTGTCTTCCTGTATGCTCAGTACCTATGCCCGCTGTACCCTTGTCTTCCTGTGTCCACAGCACCCTGTGTCTTCCTGTGTGCTCGGTATCTGTGTCTCCCTATGCCATCAGTACCTGTGTCTTGCTGTGTCCTCAGGACATGTTTCTCCACGACTCCTCAGTACCTATGCCCGCAGTACACGTGTCTTCCTGTGTCATTGCTACCTGTCTTCCTGTATGCTCAGTACCTATGCCCACTGTACCCTTGTCTCCCTGTGTCCACAGCACCCCATGTCTTTCTGTGTCCTCTGTATCTGTGTCTCCCTGTGCCATCAGTACCTGTGTCTTGCTGGGTCCTCAGTACATGTGTCTCTCTGTGTCCTCAGTACCCGTGTCTTCCTGTGTCCTTGCTACCTGTCTTCCTGTATGCTCAGTACCTATGCCCACTGTACCCTTGTCTCCCTGTGTCCACAGCACCCCATGTCTTTATGTGTCCTCTGTATCGGTGTCTCCCTGTGCCATCAGTAGCTGTGTCTTGCTGTGTCCTCAGTACATGTGTCTTTCTGTGTCCTCTGTATCTGTGTCTTCCTGTGCCATCAGTACCTGTGTCTTGCTGGGTCCTCAGTACATGTGTCTCTCTGTGTCCTCAGTACCCGTGTCTTCCTGTGTCCTTGCTACCTGTCTTCCTGTATGCTCAGTACCTATGCCTGCTGTACCCTTGTCTCCCTGTGTCCACAGCACCCCATGTCTTATTGTGTCCTCTGTATCTGTCTCTCCCTGTGCCATCAGTACCTGTGTCTTGCTGTGTCCTCAGTACATGTGTCTCTCTGTGTCCTTAGTACCCATGTCTACCTGTCATCGGTACCTGTGTCTTCCTATGTCCTCGCTACCTGTCTTCCTTTATGCTCAGTACCTATGGCCGCTGTACCTTTGTCTCCCTGTGTCCACTGGACCCCATGTCTTCTTGTGTCCTTGGTATCTGTGTCTTCCTGTGTTCTCTGTATCTTTGTCTCCCTGTGTCCTCAGTACCTGGGTATTGCTGTGTCCTCAGGACATGTGTCTCCACGAGTCCTCAGTACCTGTGTCTGCCTGTGTCATCAGTACCCGTGTCTTCTTGTGTCCTCGGTACCAGTCTTGCTGTGTCCTCAGTACATGTGTCTCCACGTGTCCTCAGTACCCTTGTCTTCCTGTTTCATCAGTACCCGTGTCTTCTTGTATCCTTGGTACCAGTCTTGCTGTGTCCTCAGTACATGTGTCTCCACGTGTCCTCAGTACCCGTAACTTCCTGTGTCATCAGTACCCGTGTCTTCTTGTGTCCTCGGTACCAGTCTTCCTGTGTCCTCAGTACATGTGTCTCCACTTGTCCTCAGTACCCATGTCTTCCTGTGTCATCAGTACCCGTGTCTTCTTGTGTCCTCGGTACCAGTCTTCCTGTGTCCTCAGTACATGTGTCTTCACGTGTCCTCAGTACCCTTGTCTTCCTGTGTCCTCAGTACCCTTGTCTTCCTGTGTCCTCGGTACCTGTGTCTTCACGTGTCTTCAGTATTGTGTCATCATGTGTCCTCGCTACCTGTCTTCATGTATGATCAGTACCTATGCCGCTGTACCCTTGTTTCCCTGTGTCCACAGCACCCTGTGTCTTCCTGTGTGCTCGGTATCTGTGTCTCCCTGTGCCCTCAGTTCATGAGTACATGAACGTGCCTCACTAGGGGTATATCAGTGGAGCAAGACATAGTTCTGCTGTCTGGCCAAGCGAGGGATAGCTCTGCTGTCAGCAGCCAGCTAGGGTGCAGTCAGCTGAGGAAAGGATAACTGATGTCTGTCACAAGTGAGTGCTGCTGCTTGTGATGAATGACGGAAAGCTCTGCTGTCGAGGCAAGTGAGGGGGCGGCTCACTGTGCCAGACTCCGGGGGCCTCATTTATGAGGCCTTGCGTCAGTTTTGCGCTTCCGATGCGTCACTTTTTGTGACGCATCGGCGGCGTAAAACATGCCTCCTGTTGCGCACTATTTACAAAGTGACGCATCTAAGCAGATGCGTCACTTTGTAAACCCCTGCGCCACATTATACCTGCGTCAGGTATAATGTATGCAGAGTGGGCGTTCCCCCGCAAAAAGCCTCGTAATAGTGACGCAGTGAAATCTATGAGATTTCACTGCGTCACTTTTAGGACGTTGTTGTGTCAAAATCTTGCGCCTGCCTCACAGCAGGCGTAAGACTGACGCAAGCCCTTTCACATGGGGCTTTCCCCATGTGAAAGGATGCATTGCTGGAGTTGCGTCACTTTTGTGACACACTCCAGCAATGCGTGACTTTTGCGCTTACAGATACATCAGAAATACTGACATATCTGTAACTCCTTGCGACATGATGCGTCATACATTAAATATGACGCATCAGGTATGTCGCAAGGAGTGCGCACTGAGAAGTGACGCATCGCTGCTTTCACACAGCGATGTGTCATTGTGTGGGAGTGGAGAGTGTACTCTCTGTCCCAGGGCCAGTGTGCAGACACCTAGGCAGACTGCAGGGGCACGGAGCCCCGCCCCTGGTGGGGGTGCCCCCTAGTCCCTCGTGGGAGCTGTGGGATGGGTGGGTATCTGCAGCCACCGGGGTATTAATAAATGTGTAGGCAGATGGGTACAACTCGCAGCAACCCCCCCCCCTCCCCCCTGTTAATCTGTCCTGTCGTGTTAAGCTGCCCCCTCATTGCTGCTGCTGGGCGCCCCTCCTTGCTCAGCTCTACTCCCCTCCAAATTTGAGGTGTACCGGACCTCTTCCTTAATTTACAGTTTTGTCTCGCTGGAACTGGCTGCACCACCATCCACTTTCCGGGCCTGGGGCCTCTGACTGAAGCGAAACAATGTCAACTTGATACTTTGTTTCTCTTCAGTCAGAGGGAGGGGGCGAGGGGCTCCGAGCAGGCTGCACCTGCTTCAGACACAGAGGGAGAGAGGCTGGCTTCAGCGCAAGCCTCTCTCACAGCTCTTCGAAGAGCTGAGGGGGGCCCGGGGGCCCCCTTCATTTACTGAAGGGAGTGGGGCCCCCCCGCACCGCGGGGCCTGCGGGGGCGTTTGTTACGCCCCTGAGAACAACTAGAGCGCTAACAGTCTTACTTATGACAAAAGTATGGCACACCTGAAGTCATCTTGATTGGAATAAAGTGTTAACACTTAAAACATTTAATTTGCAAAGGAACAAAATGAGGGGGTTCATTTTGCCATAGAAATTATGATTAGTGCTGAAGAAAGAAAAATTAGGGCACATTTTGAGTGACTTCTCAAATCCTCTTATATTTCATTAAAAAAATTCTGATATGCAGTCTCCCAAGATGGCCACCAGAGACAAAAGAGCCTGTGCTTAAAAACTCTGTTAGCAAAGCAGGCATTTGAGATTTAAAAAACGTTTTAATATATAAAAACGTTATCCGCTAATAGAATTAGCATTTAAAAAATCTTGCGAATTCAATTAAAAAAACATAGGTTTCAGGCCTTATATAGTTAGGAATTAGTATTTAAAAAACCTTGCGAATTCACTGAAAAAACCATAGGTTTCAGGCCTTATATAGTTAGGAATTAGCATTTAAAAAACCTTTGAAATTCACTGACAAAACCATAGGTTTCAGGCCTTATATAGTTAGGAATTAGCATTTAAAAAAACCTTGCAAATTCACTGAAAAAACCATATAGTAAAAAAGATCTGAAATTGAGATATCTTGCTGCTATAGAACATGACAGGGATAGGACGATTAAGCAAAAACAAACAGTGGCAGCTTACTGTGAACGTCCGTATATGATGGGCAGTCAGTTATATCATATCTTGGTTCAGAATGGTCAGCACAGATTTTATCTGACCAGGCTAAGGATGAGCACTTTACATTATCTAACTGCTTTCCCAAAAACTGAGAAATGGCATAGAATTTTGACCCCCTGTCCATGTGATGGTAAAACCTCTTAATCGACCCTGCATTTTATTCTATTTTGCCCTTTATACCTGGATATCCGAAAAACTGTACTGAAACCACTATTTCTAAAAAACATGCTTTTTAATTATAAGGATGCGTTTAATTTTATATGCAGCTTGGACACCATGAAAATTATAAGCGCTGTAATATGCTTTATACAAAAATCAATTAGAAGGAGAAAAGATTATGCACTTTTGGATGTTCTGCTGTATGAAAAAGATGATGAGTAATATCTTTTTTAATCGCATTCTTCTGCACTGATTGCACTTGCACTTTATTTTATGAATTAGTAGTAGATTGTATTTTAAGGATTTTGAAAAATGGAACTGCTATTTTACGGTGTTATTTTTTTCTATGTACCTTAAACTTGCACGTATTGTACCATAATCAATGTTCCCCTATGAAATACAGTAAGAATGTACTTTTTTAAATATATGTGTATTAGTATGCTTTTATGGTGTTTGCCTTGTCATCACCGAATAAAGCTGTTTTGATTCGATTTAACCAGAAGCATCTGGCATCATTGAACAAGTGAATGGGACTCTGAAGTACTGGCTGGCTAAAGTGTGCGCTTCTAACTCATTAAAGTGGTCAGATGCTTCTCTTTTAGTGTTGAGTCTAAGACATACTCCTGATCCCAAACAGGATTTTCACCCCAGAGATCTTCATTGGGTGGGACTATGAAGTTTTCTGCTGTGCCTGCTAACACACATGTGAACATTTCAGATGAAATGGTAATTGACAACTGCAAAGCACTGGTGGATGTGGTGCATTCTGTTGTGTCCTAAAACACAGGTTGACACAAGAAGCCAGGTACAGTTAAGTAGACTTCCTTATCGGTTCCATGTATATATGTGCATCAGTCCTCATTCATGTTGCCAGCCATCTCTCCAGCCCCACCAGGAGCAGCCTTCCTGCTGCTCAGCCCAAACCCAACTGTCACCACTCATCCACACAGGCACCCAGGCATTCCATTCATCTCAGTCACACCAACATTCCGTTACATCTCTCATTCTGGCTAAGCAGCTAGGCATAAGCTAGGCTGCATTACATACAATGACACTTAAGAGGATATAATATTATCCCCTTCCTTTTTAAAGAAAAATGAAAGTGTGAGAAAACATGGGAATAACTATAAACATGAAAACATACAGAAGAAGAAAAAGTTCTAACTCAGGGAAGCAAAGCTAAATACCACTTCACGAGAGTAGAAACACTGCGTAATCTGAAGGAAGGAAAAATATTGACAAGTAAAATAAAATCAAAAGCAAGCAATATCCCCATCCTTCCCAATAAACAAATTCAAATCTCTAAAGAAGGGTGGACCACACCCCAGGACAAACACTCAATGCCAACAACAGGCAAAAAGGGTGAAATCAACACAAAAAAATACACATGTACCACAAGGTGAACAACACAGTGGGTACACACAGTGAGGCGCAGGGCGACTTACACACAACAACACCTGAAGCGCAGGGCTACTTACACAGAACAACACGTGAGGTGCAGGGCAACTTACACACAATACACAAAATATGAGGCAGAGGGCGACTTACACACAACATGACAAAACATGCAGCAAAAAGCGACTTACAAACACATCAGGCCCAATGAGCAGACCAAACATGCAGTGCAAAAGGACATAAGTGAAAATGGGGCTAACACTCATAAACACACACCCTATGTAGGGATGTACCCTTGTACTGCACAACAAGTAAATGGGGCCAAACCCCATAACCCAACCCTGTATAAGGGTTAACATCATAAACACTTGTATATGGGAACCTACCCATAAGCCTACCCCCATTTAGAGGTCCCTTAATGTAAAACGTAGAAATGGGACTAGTACCCAAACCCAATGTGACTGCCACCCACAAAAATACACAGGCCACCCATATGTAGGGAAACATAAACTGTGGCATCACGAAACACGAAAATGTTCCATAAGTCATGCCAAAAACAACTCCAAATGTAGTACTTTAAACTGTATCCCACACCAGTGAGCCACCTCTCTCCCGATAACTACTCGGCTAGAAACTCCCTTGAACCTTAGAAAGCAACTGTAGTAACCCATGTTGCGTAAAAGATGACTAGCTATAACAGCATTAATATTAAAGTAGGACAGGCAAAGACATTTTCACTGACCTATGTTAATGTCTAAACTGTAACCACTATTTGATGAAGAAAAACCCCTTGTGAACGATGTCCCACAGATATGTTGAAATACACTGTTATAAAATGTACATTTTCTATAAGAAAATTCAAATGCCAAAACTGGTAATCAAAACATTTGCTTGTAAGAATAAAAAAAAAACACTTTGTAGCAAGGTAAGAGGATGTCCAGTAAAGTATTAGATCACTTTGGCAGCACAGAAACCATGAGCACATATCAAAACTACAAATGATGAATCCTAAGACCAAATTATTTCAACTGCAATATGTCCACTACAAGATCAATAAGTTGTAAAACAATTTTTGGCTTACACCTAACACCTCATACAAACTTCACCCATATACCAGTCACGTACAAAATGAGATAATTAACAATGTAGAAGGTACAACAGCAGTCACAAATTTGTAGAAATTTACCTATTGTTCATAAATCAGACCGGTGCAGCAGAACACAGTAAACAAGAGAAATTCATTTTGACTTAGACTCAGTTGAAGTTATTATTTTTTTTTTTTACATTTCCTATTCTGATTGATTTAATAGACTATAATGTTGAGCTATAATATATATATATTTATATATATTCACTGAAAAAACCATAGGTTTCAGGCCTTATATAGTTAGGAATTAGCATTTAAAAAACCTTTGAAATTCACTGAAAAAACCATAGGTTTCAGGCCTTATATAGTTAGGAATTAGCATTTAAAAAACCTTTGAAATTCACTGAAAAAACCATAGGTTTCAGGAGTTATATAGTTAGGAATTAGCTTTTAAAAAACCTTTGAAATTCACTCAAAAAACTATAAGTTTTAGTGGTGTTATAGTTAGCTGGACATTTTACTCATACAAAACCATTGAAATTGCTCCTATATAGTTAGTTGTGCTAACTATATTTTGCGCACCCGCAATCCACTGCTGATGATGTCACATATTAGATCATTCATGACATGGTCAGTGACATCACTGATGACATCTCAAATGTCATCACTGATGACATCACTGATGACATCATCCAGTGAATGTGGTTTGTTTCGTTATTTAATTACTATATTCTTGTATGCTTATGGGGTCCTCTGTACATATTTCACATTTTGTCAAAAGATTAAAAATGTGACACAACCATGGTATTTTCATACCATAGTGCTAGACAATCTATGACTAAATCCTTCGAGAATTTTGTTTCTTCCTTTGTCCATAAGCCGTGCCAGAGTATAAGGGCAGCTATATTGAGGGTATCGCTTAAATATGGGACAGACAATTCTTTGTGTACGATCATGTTTGCGGCTGCACTAGGGACTGCCAACAGTCTTTTAGGAACCTATTTTCATTGGTTGGGAGGATTGTCGTATTTACTCTCCCCATATGGCCTCCATAATTACCTGCTGGAACACACTTGCTCCTATACAAATTTAAAATTTCTCGTAGGGGTTTATTCCAAAGTTTTGCCACAAACCTCATAATTCCCTCAGTTGTTTTTAAAAATGTCATTTTACATAGTTCAAATTTGCTGATTCCATGTGCCATTATTACAAAATAGTAACCCCAAATATGAAAAAGTCGGGGCTCTACTTATAGGAACCACACCCACGTGATGCTGTCTACACTTTTGTCTCTTGCCCCCACATGACATTACAAATGTTTTTTTCAAGTTCAGCTGTAGATCTATGTTAATCATGTATTGGGCAAAATGTTCTATTAGGCATTGTAAGCCGTTAGCAGTTCTGGACATCAAGACAGCATCATCTGCATATAATAACAAGGGGGTGGGGCGTATTCCAACTTTTGGGGCATCTACGGCCAATTCTTGTAAACATGGATGCACGTTATTTTTATATAAAGAAAATAAAAGGGGGGCCAATACACATCCCTGTCTAATACCCCGCTTTACTGCAAAGTCAGGCGTGCATTCTCCTGATTTTCCGTACCGTACCCTTGAGCTTAGATAATTGTAAATTTGGGATAAAAAGAGGATTATTTCTATGCTTCTGGTCAATAACTACAGTGCAGACGTTGTTGAACCTGCAAAGCTTCGCACAGCTAATTCTTAGAATCTCATTATTGAAATGTGCTCCACGGTCTGACTCAAGAGAAACCAGAAATACAAAGTGGGGAACCAATTCCCACAGTAATAACTTGGCCACAGTAAAACTATCATTCCTTCTAGTGGGGTAGGGTTCTAGCCAATGGGAGAAGATACACACAACAACCAAGACATATTGCACCCCTTTCCACATGGGCATTTTGATAAAATCCAACTACATCTTGTTAAAGGGACCTCCTGATCTTACTCTATGACTCATAGTCACTGTGGTTCTCTTTCCTAGCAGGTAATGGAACAGTGGCAAAGGCTCTCTGTCATTATTCTAAAATAGGGATTAAACCAGTTCTGACTGAACAATCACAACATGGCATCTCTCCCTTTGTGTGCGAGACATGAAAATGTCTAACCATTGGGGACAACAAACTGGCAATACCGGTCATCCATCTGCTGAAACCTATATCTCACCTCCATTTTTCCCACAACCAGCTTCGAACCTGCACTCCTGTTTAACTTCTGGCACTTCTTGCTGTACTGTCTTGTCTTTTTCCCAAGTATCAGCATCAGTCAATAACAGATTGAAATTGGTCTCATTCTCAGGTTCATTGTATATTCCCTGGTAAATGCACTAGACCCATGAACACAATACCAGGCAGTTTAATCGGCACAGCGATTTCCAGCTGTTACATAATCATTGCTGCTCTTGTGTGCTGCACATTTAACAGCCATTTCCAGAGGCATCTCCAGCTTCTCAATAGTTCAAAAACATAACTGCCATTTTGGATGGGAGACCCAGAAGATGTCATAAATTCTTTCTGTGACCACAGCTGTCCGAAGTTATGAACAATACCAAAGTCATACTGACTAACTGTAAAAATGGTAACGTTCAATTGGTTTGACACACAGCAAGCTTTAGTAAGAGCATCTAATTCAGCCACTTGGGCAGAAGTTACATCATGACACCAGGAGGCTTCTACTCTGCCTTTCAAGGTGAAACAGCATAATGCTTTCAAACATCCCCTTTCATCTCGCAGACATCAGTCATCAACAAACAATACATAATAAGGCTCTGCAAAGGGTCCATCTTTAATGTTAGGTCTTGACTTGGTGCATAGTTTAGTCACATCGAGACAGCCATGCTCAAACTCTCACACCACCATCCTCACTTTTAGGCAACTGAAACAGCGTGGCAGTGTTTGAACTGGAGCAACATCTTAGCGATATGTTGTCAGCTGTCAGTATTATCTGCTCATATTTTGTTAATCTGCTACAGGTCAGTGCTAGTGATTTTGTGCGAATGAGAAGTATGTCCACCTATTGAGGGGTCATCACTTTAAGAGGATATTACAATTTCTTCGGGGACGCCTTATGTTTATTTTTTGGCCAGATGCTTTAACAAGGCAATGGTGTCTTGCTTCCAGGCATCCTTCAACATTTATACACCAATAGGTCGTCAATGAACTGGACCAGGACTGACCGCCACACTAGCTTCAAAGTCTCCAGGTTCTTTTTCAAGATCGGGTTTAAGATCAAGGGACTTTCTGTATACCTTCGTGGAACTCTGCACCATGCCAAAATTCTATTTTGGAACCGGAACGAGAAGAGAAACTAACTATCTTTGTGCAATTGAATGGAAAAGAATGCCTGACACAAATCAATCAATGTGAGCCACTCAGCTTCACATGGTATTTGAAACATATCCCTGCAGTATTCGGAACCACAGGGCAACATGGACAACAATATTATTAATCTTTTCAAGGTCCTACATTATACAGTCTTTGCCGCTAGACTTCTGCAGGTCACAACAGGGGGATTACATGGACTTCCCAAAATCTCTTTCAAGATCCCTTGCTGTATCATGAACTCAATCACGGGGGCAATTCCAGCCACTGTCTCTGGTGGAAGATTTTATTGGGGTGTTAGGGGATATTCAGCATTTGGTATGACAGTAATCCAGAGGTTCTACACCTGTCATGAGTGCAATAACCTTGCCTATGAAATCCCAGACTTTCAGCTTTACAGTGTTTTTCAGATCATGGGGCAAATTGTCTACAATCATCAGGGGAAACAGCCCAACGGCTATCCCTTATTTCCCTAATTTAAAATCTGCATCTTCATCATGCGTTTGGAACTCAGTGCACCCCCGATGTACAGTAAACTATTCAATTTAACTTGCATAATAGGTCTCTGCCTAACAGGTTTACCATACTAGAACCACAAATCACAAACTGGTAGTATTCTTCATACTAACCGGTTTTGACCGGAACCTTTTCAGACACAGTGTTTCCAATCTGTTTGTTTGCAACTCCTACAACTTGGATCTGTTTTCCCAAGAGAGGTAGATTTGGGACATCCCCTGATTTGACAGTAAAACTGGTAGTGCTAATGTCGACCAAAATGGACACTTGGTGACTATTCACCTCTCGTTTCCACGAATGGCCACTTTGGTATACATCCAAGACTGCACCAAGGATGCAATCTTCCTCCCCTCTTGTGCACTCTCATTGTGATTGATCAAACCCATAGTCTCCAAAAGTATCAATGATTAGGAACTGCTTGAAACTGGCTTGATTCTCAAAGGGATTTGGATTAGCTCTAGGAACCTAGTTTGCATTGACACTTGGGTTTCCCATATTCTGTGGGACAATCAGGGCTTAGGCAACCTGCATCATGGGGACTTGAGACATGTTGGGTTCTGAGGTCTCAGCATCTGTACAATTTGCATCTATATTGGGTTTACACTGAATTTGACCATCCCCAGAAATTTGATTATGATTGAGCCTACACTCCCTCTTCCAGTAGCCCAATGACAAGGATTTGACGGCTACAACATCAACACATATATTCCAAGGTTCAGGTCTTCTGGAACACTACAACCTCTAGCTTGTAGAACACCATTTCCACCCTGCATCATGTGTCCTCTGCCTTGAAATCCAACTCCCTGTATTCCACATTCCAGCACCATTTCCCATATAGGGCCCATTCTGAAATCCCTTCTGTGCAAGCATATTCTGTGGCAGCATAAACTTCTCTTTGACCTTCCTCTGTTTCATCTCAATTCAATACTTAACATATCAAAGTATCTCATCCAAAGGCTTGCTTTGCCAATATATCCTTTTCTGCTGACCGTGCAAGCTAATTTCCGTACATAACTCAAGAACAACCTGCAACATAAAATTGCTAATATTTTCCCTTTCGGGGTTTTCAGTACCACCCGTACTGGTGCCCTCTTGTGGGGGGTCACTTTCTTTGCCCCCTCCCCATATATTCCTTTTTCTTCCTTTTCTGTTCCTTTCTAATCCACCTGTCTCTAATCTTATGTAAATTACTCCATGACCTCCTCGTTAGTCTTCCTCGCCACATGACTAACAAAGTGAGTTTCAGCTCCACACCAGAACCCTCCAAAGCAAAAAGTCAGCCTCCCATGCCTCCCATTCCTTCCCAATATGGCCGACCAAATACACCCTTGACCTCTATAAGAGGCGGTCCGGCCCAACCCTTCAGCCTGTTTTTTTTGTTCTGCGCAAGATTACTCTCCAGATGCGCGTTCAGGTAAGTGGTTCCTGCAGTAGCAGGTACATGGGTCCCTGGTCGGTGGTCCTGCTCTAGCGGGCCTGTGGGTACCCTCTTCCTTCCCCCGGTATCCTACAGGGTCGGTTAGACTCTGCTGTAGCGAGCCAAGGGTTTACATGGGGGCGGCCGGGGTGGTCTGGGGCTATGCCTTGCGGCTCCTTCTGCCGCCCGTCCGTCCGTGTGAGTCAATGGTTTTGGCTTGGCATTAGCTGTCATACATTGTTTTTTCCAAGCCTCCAGTGGGTTGCTCCTGTTGTTTATGTCTTTGCATACGGCTAGGGCAGTCAGGTGCAAATCTGGGAACCGCGTTCGAGCCTCAGCGATCTCCCCGTGCCTGACATGTACTTTTGTATCCACTGGTACTCCAGTAACAGCGCTCCGATTCATTTGGGTCAAGTTCGCGCTGTAAAACTCAGACAAGTACTGTTCTTGGCTATGGCCTTGGGTGTTGGGCGGGGGGTTCCGGCGGGCTGTTCTTTAGTCCCCGGCCACGCCCCCCATTTTCCTGAGTTCTCCCGCTCACTGCAGCGTGCTGTCCCGCGTTAGCGTTCAGCGCGGGCTGCAAGTGGGGGCCTGGGGTCTTTGACTGCGTCCGAGCTCCTCGGAGCTCTAAAGGCTTACCTGTTTGCCGCCGGGACAGATACTGTTCCCTGGCCTGACGTTGGCTTGTTCCTCAGAGGCTCACTAGGGGGCGAGGTGCCTTAGGGGGCCGCATTTATGGTCTGGCACGCAACGCCCATAGGGCTGAAAGGGCTTTACCACTACCGCCCATCATGTGTCGCAGCCCGGGCTTAGTCGGCTCCCGGGCACCTGAACAGCCGCACCCCAGCACTTCTCGGGCCTTTAAATTACCTTGTGCATGTTAATGAGGCTTTGATGTTGTTTCACCCCTTTCAAGGGCCCCTGCAGCTCCACTCTGCCTATCGTTTGAAATTTCAGCCCCTCCCGGATTTTTCCTAGCCCCCTCCCCCCGAAATGTGGCTCTAGTTGCACCTCTGGTCCTGAAGGGTTTCGGACGCGCAGTTGCGGTGGTAATGTGTTTGTCTAGCTGTTTTTGTTGGTTTGTATTGGTAAGTTTCCTGCTTCAAATCGCATTATGTGATGGACTAGTGCGCTATGGCATGGTGGTCAGTCTTGCGCCGCTGGTGGCACCGGCTCTCCCAGGCCGTGGGTTCGTGTTCTGCCTGTGATCCACATTGCGGCTTTGTGCTTGGTGTACGTGAATTCTTCCAGTTTTATTATCTGCTGGTCGTATTTTAAGATTTTCGTATTGCCGTTTTTTTTTTGTAGCGGCATCATGGGGCCGTACGAGCCATATGACATGCGCTACTCGTTGCAACTTTTGGCCTTCCTGGTGTTTTCTCAGTGTTCCTTTCTTCTTGGGTGGACATTGGTATGCTCGTTCTGGTGGCTCAGTGGACTACAGCAGCCTCTGAAGGGGCCTGTGTTCATCCTCATGGTCATGGTTTCTTATCCCGGTGGGTCTACTCGGCCTTTCATCCACCTGTGGTCGATAAATGAGTTCCATTGAGTTGGGTAACTGTCGGTATCTGTTATTCTGCGCATGTTTATTTTGATGTTCTTTTCCATCCTGGTGGAAGCAGATTTTTCATGTCTTTGGCGTACCAGGAGCTGTAGCTCATTGGTAAGTCATGTGCCTGTGTGGGAGCAAGTTCTCAATGTGCGGGGGTTCGCCTCCTGCTTTTGCTGTCACTGTCCTGCGGTGGCATAAATTCCCAGTCTCTGCTTTGAAAAGTTTGCAAGGGCTGTTGGCTTCTGCGTTTCTGATGGGGGCGGGCTGCTATTGGTGCTTGTCTTTTCCCATGGCTGCTTCTGTGGGTACACAATTGGACTGGGATGTTGCCTTCTTTCCTCGTCTGTTTCTTTCATATTTTCTGAGTCCTACTGGGGCTGGGGACACTGTGTTGGGCAGAGGCACAGTGTGATTTCTTTTCTGCCCTCCTCGTCTTCTGTTCGTGTTGTCGCAGGGGTGTGGCTCTCCACGGTGCGGCTTGATTTTGGCCTCCTTGGGCCCGTGGCGGGGGGTCCCCTTTATCCCTGAGGATGCTTCCGTCAAACGGTATGGCCGAGTATGTTTTTCGGCATTTAGTGGGTCTGTTTCAGGAGCCTCGGTTGCGGTAGCTTCTTGCATGCTGCCTCTATGTTAGTTCCCTGTGTCTGTTTGTGCTACCCTGGGCTCGTTTTCCTGCGGGTCGCTTGTTGTGCCTTCTCCTGTCCGTAGGTTACTGTGGCCTCGAGGTTGAGTTTCCTTCTCCTCTGGTATCCTGTGGGGCCCCTTGTGGTCTCCTCCTTTTCTAATGTCCCCCTCTCGATATTGTGGGGGATTCTGGTTGTGATGGGGGTCGTTCGCCCCTTGTTGGCTGGGTTGCATTTGGATGGTCTGGTGAGGTTGTTGGGTGTCACCTTCCTTCCTCTCTGTGGCGCCCTCACGGGTCTCTTTGTCCTTGGATGTGTGGCTTGCTGCAACATGTGTTGGGGTGCTCTGCCTTGTCTTTGGGCGTCTCCTCCTGCTTCCCGTGCTTGGGCTGCCTGGGCGCTGTGACCTTACTACCCTGACTGCTTCTGATCTCGTTTACTCTGTGAGTGTTCACGCCTTGATGGGTGCCTGCCTGGGTCTCCCTGGTGCGGTGGGCTCGCTCTCCTGTGGGGCCCGTGTCTTGTGTGTGTTTTGGCTCCCAGTCTTCGGATTCTTCCTTGTTGGGCCATTGAGCTTTCTGTTCTGGGTTCCCCTTCCCGGATGGTGGCGGCCTTTGCTTTTCTTTGGGGCGTGCATGGGTTCCCGTTCGGTGCTGGGTCGCTTGATCTGGCTTCTGTCAGCCGTTCCTTGGCTTTTCTGGGTTTTGCTTTGCCACTCCGGGTGCTTCTTGTTGCTCTCCTGGACGGTTTCTCTCCTGTCTTGTGCTCCGGTGGGTTTGCAGGGTTCGCCCCTTTTGTCTTTTTTGCACGTTTGTGCTGTCCTTGCTCTACCACCCTGGCTGCACATGTTCTCGTCTGATCTTGGCCGTTCCTCCGGGTCGGGCCTCTTTAGTGCCTGGATGGGTGTGGTCTGTCTTGGTTGGGCCTGGCTAGGTCGTTTGTCCTGTGGGTGGTGCTCGCCAGGGTGCTTCTCCGTTGGCGCCTGCTGCTGCGTTCGGTGGACTTTGGAGCTGTTGCCCAGGGGTCCGTGGTGTACCTCTGTGGGCGTGGGGTGTATCCGGTCCCTGCTTTCTGGCTTACCGTTGTTGGTATTTGTTTCCAGCGGTGCTTTTGGGTGTCCGGGGGTGCTGGATTTCCCGGTTTTCCTCTCCTGGTGGGGGGCCCTTGCTCCTCTGGTGTGGATTTTGTCTCTCGCGTCGGCGGCTCGCTTCCTTCTTGTGGAATGTTTCTGGGATGGTTTGCTTGGGCCCTGTGCAGGTCCTCCGTGCTGCGTCCCCCCACTTTGCTATTAAGAAGTTACAGGAGTGTGACCCATAACCCACGTTGGGACTGGGTTAGGAAGGTAGATAAATAAACAGTATCCCAACAGGTAATAGTATAAGACAAATAAGCATGTCTGCAGCAAGCATTACAATAACAGAAATAAGGAAGCCACTATTCAATTGATTTAAGATTGTTAATCATCTTATATTTCTTCAGAAAAGATTTTTTCATGGTCGGGCATATACAGTTATAGCAGCACTGTATAGAACAAATTGTGTGACAACCATAATGCACATGGTGCTCAAGAACGTGTAAGTGAAGAACGTGGTGACGCAAGTGATAAGGTGAACAGCGTGGACGGCGCACAGTGAACAGTAGTGAAAATAATATACAGTGGGTGGCTCAAGTATGGTGACAAAATGACATCACTGTATTAGGTAATTTGCAATTTATATTGAGCCACAATGGAAGGTGCGCCTAGTATTGCGCTGCAGAGTCGACAGCGTTTCGATCCTCTTGATTTGGGATCATCCTCAGGACGTGGTTGTCTTGCTTGCGAAGTGCTGGATTGCGAGCGGATATAAGGGGGTTATCCGTCTTCAGCAAAGGGCAATGTGTCTGCAAGGAGGCAGGGTTTCCGATGTGCAAGAGGCCGTCTTAGTCTCGGCCATGCGAGGGGCACAGGTCCTTGTCAATCAGGGAGCCTGTGGTGGAGTAAATCCGGGTGCTTGTGGTTGTCAGCGGCGCTATGTTCTTTCTCCTGCTTGGGGGGCCTCTGGTGGCCGTTCGCTTCTTTCGGGTGGCTTATCCTTTGTCCTGGTCCCTTCCGCTCTTCAGGTTCCGTGGGAGGCCTTGTGGGTTTCCGTTTTTTACCTGTTGGCCGGTTGGGTTCCGTTGGTGGCCGGGTTTCGTTGGTCGTTTCCGGCACCTTCCTGGGTCTCTTTTGCCTTTTGCCTGCCTGAGTTCTCCCCTTGGTGTCGCTCTCCCTTCTGGGGGTCTTTTGTGTTACTGTGGACCTGTGTCCTACCTGTTTTCTTTCCTTGCGGGTGGGGTTGTGGTGACCTTCGTTGTTTTTTCGGTTGGCGTGCTGAGTTCATTTTTGCACTCCTGTCCGTTCTTGCAGCTCCTGCCTGTCTGTTTGGTGGCGTTCCTCTGGTGGTTTCAGCTCTCACGGTTGGTGGTGCCCTGTGGGGTGTTGCTGGGTTTGTGTCGGACTACGTCTCCTTTCTGCTGTGACTTTTTTGTTGGGTCACTGTGGAGGGGATGCCCTCTGTTCCTCAGTTCCTCTGTCTGGGCTTTTGCTCCCCTTCTGTTTTGGGCTGTCCGTTGGGGTGTCTTGTGTTTGGACCGACTTACCGCTTTCTGTTCTGGGGCCTGTTGGCGGTTGCTTTTGGCTCCATGCAGTCTGGTCCTGGGCCTTCTCTGTTCTTCGGCCTTTGGTTGGGCAGGTTGTTTCTGGCTGTTCTTCGTGTCTCGGGGGTCCGGGTTTTCATCCCTCCCGATGTCTTTCTGTCCCAAGCTGGTTCTTCCTACTCATGGTGGCCTCTCTTGGGTGGTCCTTCCACTCATCTGGTCTGTTGGGTTTGCCCTCTTTTGTGGGCGTCCGATGGTTCCTTGTGAGTTTCCATGAAGCCGCTTGGCTTTGGTATGGGCTCACTTTGTTAGTCATGCGGCGACGAAGACTAACGAGGAGGTAATGCCCCGGTTACTTACCGGTAATCTTCATTACTATAGTCTTCCTCGCCACGTGAGTCCCCATCCCTCCCTCCCTATTTGGCTATTGCCTTCATGTTTATGCTTGGTAGTTCAGGCTGAAGGGTTGGGCTGGCCCGCCTCTTATAGAGGTCAAGGGTGTATTGGGTCGGCCATATTGGGAAGAGATGGGAGGCATGGGAGGCTGACTTTTTGCTTTGGAGGGTTCTGGTGTGGAGCTGAAGCTTACTTTGTTAGTCATGTGGCGAGGAAGACTATACTCGGAGTAATATAGATTACCGGTAAGTAACCGGGGCATTTCTGTATGCTTACCACCAACTTTCTAATGTGAATCTACATTCCAGAAGTCCTCATAGTGGTAATTATCTCTTCATCAACATGAACCCTGAAACTTCTTTGCAAAGCAGGACTCTTGAGTATATCAATATTATACTTATTAGCAAATTCAGCCAATTTCTCATGTGTCTTTGCAGCATGGCAAGTTATTTCTTTACTTAATAATTGGAGCTCATTTTCATGATTAGTATCCATACATGTGTCTTCAAATTTCCTTTAAGGAGTTCTTCCAAATCCACAACCAATCCAGGAACATCTAAAGGTCTTAAAGTCATTTGAGCCAGTGGACTATCTTCAAGCTCTTCTGTTTCCCCACTTCCCGGAGATGCTTCCCCACTTCGCGGTTGTGCTCCTTGATCAAAGACCCCAGTAGCACCCTGAGCTGAGTTGGTGTTGTGTTCACTAGAGTACGTTCTGAGGCTATAGCTCCTGTTAGCGGATTGGGATGCATGACTACTTGTGAATTTTGAGTCATGGGAACAAAAGTGTTTACAGGAGCTCCAGCAGTTGCACCTGAAATGATGGGAATCTGAGCTGTTGTGGTTGTGTAGCCACAGCGGAAATAGTTACAGTCTGGGCTGTTATATTAAGGTATTCACTCCTGAACTGGTATAACTGGGGGGGGGGAATAGTATTAGGAATTGTCACAATGAGGGTCATCTGGATCTGAGCAGTCACAGTTGATTCACCAGTTACCGGATCCAATGTGACCTGCTACGTCAGTGGTGCTGCATTTCTCACGTGCGACACGCTCTCTACATGCTCATTGCATGTGGTGTCCGATTCACAGGTTGCAACTCTCGGAGGTAGGGCATACCCGTAGTAGTGCCTCATTCTACCTCTTGTGGAACTGCTAAACTTGTGCCTATATGTGACTGGAATGGACTAGTGTGACCCATATCAACGTGCACCAGATGTTGTGCCTCATTTCCAGGGAGGTATGGAATTTGCAACTCTTCATTGTGTGTGACCTTATTGTCTGGTGTGATCCGTATCAATGCACACAGAAATTGTGCCTCATTTCTAGGGATGTTGAGTAATTGCAACTCATCGATGTGTTTGACCGGTATTGTCTGGTACGACCCGTATCAATGCACACCAGAGGTGTTGCCTCATTTCCAGGGAGGTAGAGAATTTGCAACTCTTTGTTGTATGTGACCGCAACTGTCTGATGTGACTCAGATTAACCTGCACCAGATATTGTGCCTCATTTCCACTGAGGTACTGTAGTTTGCGACTCTTCATTGTGTGTGACCAGAACAGTCTGGGAGACTGGTATCAACGCGCACGAGATGTCGGATTCGTGTTCCATTGGGCCCGGATTGCCTGGGTGCTACTTTGATCGACGTGTGTCTGAACAGTTACCTCCTTCTTCCGAGAGGGTCCCCTGCCACATCCCCCTCTCACATCAATTATTCCTTTTGTGCCATCAGTGAGGCGGATCAACTGCCCTCTTCTCACCCATCCCGACAACTTCATGTTGCCCGGTAGTATTGCCCGAATTGGGTCCGAGTGGTGAGAGTAAATGATTGGACTGAGGAACGCTTCCAAGAGGCATCGGTAACATATAAAGAACTGTGTGACACCCATGCTTCTCAGAATTGGGCTGGTACCGGAAGGCACATTGTGGAATCCTTTAAATAAAAGACTATCTCCCTAAGCCAGCTTCTGCTTTGCATCCCATGGATGAACTTCCCAAAGGTGGTGGCCAAACCCCCATTTGTCAACTGCCTTCTAATTAGTCCTGCGGCCTACCGCCACTTTTGTAGTGTAGTTCCTATTATCCCAATAGGCTCTGCGCATTGGAATAATATCTTCAATAGTATAGACGTAGGACAGAGGTAAACTAGGTCTTCTACTGTCGATATTAGACTTAAAGTTTAGTGTTTGCCAGCTAGCTCAGAGTTCACTAGAAACTTTCTCGAATAGACAAGGAGGAGTTTAACCTCCCTGGATAGACAAGGTTTAGTTTCTGACAACCATAGAACATGACAACTTTGCTCTCCCCTAATCAAGAGTGTATCTCTAGAGTCGTGTGAAAACAAAAGACAACTTATTTTACTCAGTCAGTTCAGTGCATTCTTAGTTTCACCAGATTGTAGAGAAAAGGAAGAGACGGGCGTGTTCAATAAAAAGATGTTATTTATTGATCAGTCTCTTTTCTCATACAAGAGAAATGAATCGCTATTATTGCAATACTTATAGTTAAGTAAAGTGCATACAGTAATAACAGAATTATAAAATAATACTGTAAAAGCATTGATATGGTTTCTTAGCCATATGATACTTAAAATGGATAAAATAGATACATACATATATACATTGACTAATCGTACTCAACTGGTGCTTCTAACTATGCCTACCCCAATGTACCTGACCTAAGCCTAATACGTGGGCGGGAGTAGATAAGTAGCAGTTTAAGTTAAGTTTGCTTTGCCAAGGGTCTGCTTCAAGAATTCTCTGCAAGGGGTTATTCAGTTCAGTACCTGGGATTTAGAAGGCTGGAGAGCTGGTATCTCTATCTCAGGTCTTGATATCCCAGCTGCCTGCAAGGGCGGCTGGAAGCGCCGGAGCTGGATTTCTCGGCAGGAGAAAAGGCAGCGTCTCTCTCTCAGCGCGTCAGAAAGGAGGGGCAGCGTCTGTGGGGTTCGCTGTCAGCTGGGCTCCTCTGCAAGTCTCGCTGCTTCAATCTTGTCACCACCTCGTGTGTTTGCTTAAGGCAATGTCGGTATTATTTATACCTGAAAGGTGCCGAGATTGACGTAAGGATGGACATAAATACGTCAATAAGGATGTCATACGAACTGGTCGTTCGCACATTCTTTACTGAAGTTCTCGGTTAAATCAAAACAATGGCTGCGGGGATTTCCCAGGTCGTGGTAGGTTTGATTTGTTTTGAGAACACCGTATGCCTATTAGGGGGCTGGAGAAATAGTGCTTGCCTAATGAGATGGCATGCGCTATGACCTAATCAGATAACGGGTTTCTGTGCCGTTGTATGGCTAATCAGATAACGGGTTTTTGTGCAGTTGAATGGCTGCTAGTTAATTATTAACCAGACAAGGGTCAGAAATAGGGGGATCGATACAGTACCCATAGTAAATACATCACACCCACTCCACGTGATCTATGTCCATATTTACAAATCTAGGCATAGTAAACAAAACTAGTAGTGCATGTGTATACCGAACCACCCCAAAATACAATCAAATGCATTTTGAAAATTGGAAATGCGAAATACACGAAAAGATGAGTATAGTTACTATATGCACTTCAAGCAGTATAATAATGCTAAATCTAAACGCATATTTTTAAATCAGTATGAACGAAATGCGGAAATTACACATGAAATGGCTCTTAATACAGAAGAAAAAGTTCGAGACCATCCCATCACAAAATCATAAATACTTGTGAACATGCTAGAGGGTAGCTAATGTCTCTAGAGTAGCTAAAAATAGAAACTTTGTTCTCTAAGAATAGTTTTACTTTAAGCAGAAGATAAGTGTCCCAAAAAATCGTAAATATTTGGAAATGGAAGGGGAAAGAAAAAAAATTTTTCTCGCTCTCCGTAAAAACTGGTGAGAAAATTTCTTATTGCTTTATTTTCAAAGTTGAAGGCCAAATTCAGGGTGTAGGGAACGCCGTGTGCTAGTTTGCTCAAAGTCATTCTTTCTGTTCTGGTGAAAACATCATATTGTTGAGACTTTCGAAAAAACTGTCAACTGCTTCTTGCGAAAGTTCCACTAACTCTGAAAAATTTTGTAACATGCATTCATGAGCATGACTGCCTTCATTGATGTTTCGATCAGCATAGCTGACAGAAGGTCGTACCTGATCGATGCTGCTTTCATCTTGTACTTCACTACTCTTCAATCGTAGTGGTGAAGTCTCCACGAATGCCGTCATCAGGATTGGTAGCCGCTGGGGACAGTACAATGCATGAGCCGTTACCGGACCCAACAAAGTCTCTGCGTCCATTGGCACATCCGATTGTAGTGTCAGACAGGTGTCCAAAACGCATTCTTCGCGCGCATAGCAAGCACCTTAATACAGGCATAACACAACTTTGCCACATCGGTCTAAATGAAAGAAACCAAGTCATGTTCAGGTCTCTAAGCCGGGCTAATCCAAGGATTTTCGTTATGCGGTCCCTGTAGCGTATGGCTAGGATCGTTTCTTCCATTGTCGCTGGTGTCTTGTCTGTGACGTGGTTTGCCATAGCGAAGTAACAGGATCAAAAATAGGATGCCTGCCACTAGTCCCAAAAGGAGAGGAAGTCCGCCAAAGATGGAATGGACAAAATCAGGAAAAATACCCAGGATGGCTTTGAATGGGGTTAAAGCTCCCGAAAACACTGTCTTAAATACACTCGAGATTCCACTTGTATCAGAAATATTTAAGATTTCGCTCAGTATTTCTGCGAAATGTATGGGGGAATTGGTTGATAACAGTGAATGAATCTCAGCAGTTGTCCTTGCAACTTGGAGATCATACGTTTCTTTTGATGACGTTAACTGGGTTGGCGTCTGTAGGAGCACAGTCTTCATTCTGCTTAAAGTATCAATTCGAATAGAAGAAATTTTCAAACTGGGCCATAACCTTGCCTCCCTGTCTTGAGCATCGTTTGGGAACAATACCCGTTCACAGCACATGACCTTCGTAGTCACGGTTATGAGATAAGGTTTGCCGGGCAGCAGACTGCAACATCTGCGATCTACAATTAGAATGTAACTCCCGTTCGAGAGTCTCTTAAAGAATGGTTCTATTTGTGTTGCAGGTGTGCCTAGCTGGTGACATGAAAGGTTATTTGTAGTCCCTTCACAGGCTCCATGCAAATTAATACCCTGACACAGAAGTGTACCGCTTAGCGACCTTGCACAATTATTGCCACTAAGAAACACATTCTGGCCTTTATTACTAACACATGTGTGTGTATAGGGCAGGTTCCATGTTGACTTAATGTACCCTTTACCCAACCTTTCATACTGGCCTGCCTGTATATATTTTTGGCAGTATTGAAACTGGAAAGTTGTTATCGGAATATTTATTATCCCATGTATTATCCATTCAATGACAGGTCGTTCTGACATTGTCAATGGTAATCTCTCAAGTTTTTCAATGCTCAGAATTGTATAGTCAGCACCCTTCTGTGCCAAACTGATTTGTTTATCAGTAAGGTTAAAGATATTAAATAGGGACGTTGTGTTGATTAAACGCCAAGGCACATAGCCTGAACGCAGATTTTGTAACGTCCAGCCAAGTTGTACAATAGAACGCAATTGGGACTGACCGTGTTGTAACATCAGTAAGTCTTGCTCTATTATATCGATTGCTGAAGACACAATTCTGTCCAGTGAATATATTCTGGAGGACAGAGTCATTAACCCATTGTCCACGACAGAAAGTGATTTTTCCAAATTAATACGGTCAATTTCCCGTATTTTTTCGGCTGTCTCAATTTGAGTTACTTTCCAAGCTTCATTGTAAGCTGCATATATAGAGGCCGCTATGAAACGTTTTTGACACTGTTTGCGTGGTCCCATAATGAAATCACGCAAGTCAGCACTTTCTTGAAGTAAAGTTAGGTGTTGCTTAATTTCTGCCAGTGTGGATGTTTGTAGCCATTGAAGGCAGAGCTTGCCCACACTGTAAGTAGTTACTATCCCTGGATGTTGTCTTTGGGAATATCTAGGGTCTGGCCTGGTCAATTTGAACCCCTGTATTTTGTTCAGGAATCTGTCTTGACAGTTATTTGTGTCTGTGGGCCAGATCAACCATTGTTTCCAACCAGGATGTGTTCTGTTTTGGTTTAAAATATGGTTCACGTCTATCTCAACATCTATAGAGCTATTACTGTTCGTTGTTGGCTTTGGAATAGACGGTTTGTTTAAGTCTTTGATTTTGGCTAAGCCAAGACAGGTAGTTTGTTGAATAGTGTCATTCAAAAATATAATTTGTTCTGGGATCATGCAGGCTCTGAACAATGATTCTATACCTTGTACTTGCCAATCTTTTGTACCCCAAACAGTTTTTGTTTCAATGTTGTTGTTCCAGAAATCAAAACCAAATGTATTCATTTGCTCAAAAAATGAATCTGAATATATCATTTTCGTGTTTGTAAGCATGGTCTTCATACCTGTCTTATTTGACAATTTGAAATAAAATGTTTCTGCATTACTTGTGTTAAACCCTGAAAAATATGAATATTTATCATAAAATGTTTTAGAACTACCCTTTGGAGGAGTAGCCCAATGTTCCCATTGGTTATAATTTAAAATATTTCTAGGTTGTGCAGATTTATGGAGATAATGGTTACCATAGTGGTTGTAGCAGAACATTTGATCATAATTAGACGAACCCTGCAAATAATCATGTTCTGTAAATTTAGCAGACATTACTAGGTCAGACATCATATCATTAATACTTTCAAAGTCCCAATCATCAGCAAATGTGCTTGGTTTTACAAAGTCACTTAACGAGATCTTAAATTGATGTGGATACTTCAGGATTTCAACCGGGCCATAGATTTCATAATCAGTATTGTCCCATGCTATACCGCCTGGTATAGGATTGGCTGTGAAGTTTACTGAAGAAAGTTCTCTTTTCTTGACGTGTGAAGATGTGTGTGGTTTAAGGACCAAGTTGATTTTCTGGCTTGCTGTGTCCATTTTAGCATATTTTCCCTCAATGAAATGTCCCAAGCATAGTACCATGATGAGCCAAAGTATGAGGACAAATGCACCTAATGTCACCCAAATTTCAATCCATGGAGAAGTCAGATAGGTTCCCTTTAGTTGATGAAAAAGTTCCTTTGCTTTGTCTTTAAAAGTTTTTGTTGATGGCTGTACTTCCGGTTCACTTGGATCTTCAGAAAAATCATCGAAGTTGATGAAGTAGCCGGATGCCGTTCTGTCAATTGTTCCAATTGCTTCTGGATTACTTTTTGCTTTTTGATTTTGCTTTGTTTCATTAGAAAACTCTGTAATTACATCATCGTAGGTCGGTGTTTCTTGATGAAAAGCTTTTATTCGGGTTTTAAGAGGTTTAAGTTCCATTGCTTCATTGCATAGTCCTTGTTGTTTCACTGTAGATTGTTCAAATGTGATCAGTCTTTCAGTTTGAACCTCTGTTGATGTAGCAAACTTTGGTGTTCTGCTACTTCTTGGGAGTCCACTTGGCCTACTATTTGTTATCGGCCACATGATTGTGGTTTAACCAGGTCGATGGATATGACTCGGTTCTCCTTTTTACCAGCAAGGGGCGGTAGTACTACTGATCTTGTCCCGTTGATAGACAAGACAGGAACTGCTTTTCTGTAAGAAGGCCCAAATTCCTTCTTTACCGCGATCTTCTCTCTGACCAGATCCCCGACTTTTGGAATCCAGACAGGCCTTGCTGGGACAGGTGGTTTTTCTTCAGTGGTTGTTGGCTGCTGTTTCAACTTTATGTTGCTCAGGTCTTTTCTTGTTTCATTTAAGTCCTGTAAAATAGTCAAGCGATCTTTGATATCAAAGCATTTTTCTTTAACCACTGAAGTCTGACTATCTAAGTCCTGGATTAACATTCTAGTCCCAAACAATAGTTCGTACGGACTGAGTCCTTTCAGAGAATTTCTTGGCAGGTTATTTAGACTACGTTGGACACTTATTAAATGTTTGACCCACCCAGCTTCTGAACCTAATATCTTCGCTGTTATAGATTGCTTTATGCCTTGGTTTTTTCTTTACACCATCCTGTTTCCCTCAGGAAGGAAGTGAGAAGAGTCCCGCAATGCAATGTTCATTCTGGCCAGGCACCCCCCATGAGCTGTTTTAGAGCTAAAGGAAAGATTTTGGTCAGAACGTAACATGCTTCTAGCGTATATGCCATTATAGACTCGCAAATCTTTGTATAACAGTTCCGACGTCAGCCGAAAGTTGGGGTCTACATTATAAGTGAAGATAGTCTCTACATGTTAATATGACGCATTATTCATACTGGGTTTTTATTTTTTTGTTGATTTGATACATTCTGGAGTGAAACGCCATGGTATTAAACCGTTTCTCTTGCCACTGCGATCTCTGTTGCAGTCTGGGCAGTTTTTTACAAAAATGTGATGATGCAGGCTCATGCCTGGCCACCAGTACACTGATTGTAATTCTCCCAGAGAATCTTTTAGCTTAAGGTGTCTGAGACCCTCACCCATATGTGCGTCTGCTATTAACAAGCCTCTCCTGTCCGTGTTTGGAATTACTCTATCCCCCACTCCAGGGATTCGAGCAAAAGGGACTGAGTTTGCATCGATTACGTATGTATAATTGAGTGGGTAATTGATCGGTAGCGCTGAGCAGTCGCCTTTTGATGATGTTTTTACTGCCAGCACAGTTTCACCGTCAATGTATTTTGCTGCACGCTTTTTTGTAGCTACGGAAGCCGATTTAGTTGCTACCGCTGTGGCTGTCTCAGCCAATGAATGCCCTGCAACGTGAACGCCATCACGCCGATGACTCAGTGAATGTATCACGTGAGTTTTTCGTAGTTCTTTCTGTAAAAGAACTACTTGTTCCCAAAGCACTTTTTGCTTTATTGTTGCACCTGTGTCATCTTTGTAACCGTTTTGAATCCATTTCTGTAGATCGTTATTGTATGATTTGACGCAGTAATACGAATCGCACACTATAAGTATCGGGAATTCGCGATCGGCATTATCTAGCGCCATTTTTAACGCTATTATTTCAGTTTGTTGTTCTGAATTATTTTCCACTGATTGTGTTTTTGTAAATAGAGGTCTCAATTTACCTCCGCGCCACACTTCTTTTACAATTTCGCATGTTGCGTTGTAAGCCAGCTCTCCCCAAACTGAGGGTTGAGCATGACCGTCTGTATATATTACACAGGCGTACTGTCGAAAAGGCAGAATGTCGATTGGCAGAGGGTATTCTCTCTCATATTCTAGATATTTTAATTCTTTCATTTCCGGGTCAAAATAGTATTTTACTTTGTCTGTAGCAACAGAATTTAACCATTGTATCCATTCTGGATTCAGTGCAGTTGTCGGTAAATTACATGGTGTTGTTAATGCCTCAAAAGCTGATTCTGCTGTTCTGACTGTAACCTGTCTACCGTCGGCTTGGTATTTTTCTTTTGCTACAGCTGTTTGAACCGCATGAACAATGTTTTCCTTAATGCTGAACCTTTTTTCAGCTTCTGTGTACAAATGTGATTTGCATGCAATTGGTACCTTCTCTCCTTCATTAGAGGTCAGGTATGTGAATCCGCATCTTCCTGGGATGACTCGAATCACAAGGTTGCGTGTGTTATCACGTGTTTGTAATTTTGTTTTAACTAACATATCTGTTTGTAAAGATCTCAAAATTTCTGTGTGTTTTTGAGTCCAATTGATTCTTTTAAAATCTGGTTTTATAAGATCATAGAGAGGTTCAACTCTCTCTGCATAATTTATTATGTAAGTTCTTCCGAAATTTAGGAAACCTAGAATTGATTGTAAGTTTTTTAGTGTTCTAGGTGCTTGGATTACAGCACATTTCTCTAGGAAATTGTCAGCCAGGCTTTTGCCTTCACTTGATAGTTCATATCCTAAAAACAGGACAGTTAGATGGGCAATTCTTGACTTTTTAAAGTTGAATTTGTAACCCTCTGCTGCGAACCCAAGTATTATGGTGTTCACTCTCTTCAAGTGAGTATCCAAGTCATCATCTGTTAGATAGATGTCATCGACATAAGATAATGCCTCATCATCATATATTTGTAGTAACTCTGTTACTCTTGCTGAGAATAATCCTGGGCTATTCTTGAACCCCTGGGGCAAACGACAGAATTGTTTTTGCGCGCCATTTATTGAGAACGCGGTCAAATATCTGCTCTCTGGTGCTATTTTTTGACAGAAGAATCCATTAGAGATGTCTAATGTTGTTTTGTATTTTTTGCGCACTATGTTATTCATTAGTGCAGCACTATGCGAATTTTGTACTGCAAACGTTTTGCAACATGAGTTCAAGTGTCTGTAGTCCAAAACAAGACGATATGAATTGTCTGGTTTGGAGACAGGAAACAAAGGATTATTCATTTGTGAGGTGCAAGTTTCAATCACCCCCTGGTATTCAAGTTGATCTAGGATCTCTTTTACCCGTTTCCTAGCTTCTTGCTTAATTGGGTACTGCCTCTGTGCAGTAGGTTGTGATTTTAACTGGATTTTGTGAGGAGGAGAGTCCTCATCCCATCCCACATGGTTTTTATATAATGCAGGAGCTTGGGCTACTGCCCACTTTCTTGCAAGTGTATATTTTTTATGAATTGGAATATGATTTGAGAAGGCAGGCATAATTATTTCTTCGCCATGAGGGCACTCCCTGACAAACTCTGGTGGCCAGTCTCTTTCAGCTAGAAGGATGTCATAGCCCTTGGAGAGATTATCCCAAAAGAGACCCCTTATTTTCCTAGTCTTATCCCCCTCTATACGCAATGTTATTTCATATATTTTATGAGGTTTGCTAACTCTGGTATCTGCAGTTTCCACCTGAATGTATTCATTCGTGTCCACTGTCTCCAGATGATTCATAAGGATCCTGCGAGCTATGCTCACTTCTGCTGCGCTGTCTAGCATTGTCTGAGCCCATTCTCCGTTTTTCAGCTGTGTCCTCAGTATTCTCGGCATGGTTGATTACTTTAATACTGGCTACCTTCTTTTTTGGAAACTGTAATTTTTTATTTTGATGAGCAGGTTCCTTGTCTTTGGACTTGACGTGCTCTTCCCTGTGTTCTGACCGTCCTCTTCTTTCCGATTTCTGCAAGGAAGTCTGAAAAGATTGAGAGGGACGTGTATCAATATCTTGATATCTATCAGGTTTTTTTATATTATCCCTATTTCTAAGGTTGTATTTTTTCTCAGAGGGCTCCCTCTGGGGAGACTTGTGTCCTTGGTCCGGAGATCTTTCTCTCCGCTGAGGAGACCTTCCTCTGGACTGGAATCTTTTTTCTTTGGGAGTGGATTGTTTATTTCCATCCCAGCTCTTTTTTTGAGTGTTTAGATTATTTTTAATAAATACCTTTTCAGGTTTTTCTATTAGTTGGGGTTTCACTGGTTTCCCAGCCAAACTATCTCTTCCTAGTTCTTCATAGGATTTTTCTATGATTCTGGCAATTTCAAATGGTTGGTCTGCTATATCTGTCTCTTTCAACCTCTGGCGGATCGCCACATTTGCTGCTTCTCCCTTTATATAGGCTAATAATATTGCCGAGACCTGCTTGAAGTCTTTTAGTAATTTCATACCAAGAGTTAAAGCAGGTTCTGGACCGTATTCATCTTGAATTTGTTTTAGCACATCTGGTATTACTGACATGGATGGAACACCATGTGTCTTTGTGTAAATGGAAGCAAAGACTGTACCCCAAGTGTCACAGTCCTCCACATGTGGTGCGATTCCCATTGGAAGACAGATAGTCAGAATTCTGTGTTTCTCAACCGGGGTGGTATCTGGAAATACCGCCTCTATTTGAGTGATTTTTTGTGCTAACCAGAATGGAATTTGTTCCCGTTTTGCGGGTACTTTACCTAGACAGGACTGTATGTTCTGTGGTGTAATTTTATTTGTGTTCCCCTGATGAGGGATCAGCTGTGGAATTTTAATAGCTGGTTGGACTGTTGAAGTCCGCATTACATATTGGACTAATTGTCTATGTATTTTAATTAATTGTTTTAGCTGTGCTAAAAGATCTGGTGCAGACATTTCTTCAATGTCTGGATGTGGTGTGTATCCGGATAGGACCGGCCACGTTGCTCCTGTTCTACCTAGTGGACCGAGCCTGGTGATGTGATTATTATGTTTTAGAGCGCCATTAAACCAGAGCAGGTGCTCTTGGAATTTGAGTGGTATTTCCACCTCCTCGAAAGGAGTGTACTCATTAGGAGGTTCCTCTATTTTGTAATAGTGGAAGTCCTTTGTTACAGCGTTTGCTGCTGCAAAGTTTATCCATGAATAGAATACCTCTGTCTGCCGATATTCGTGTGCCTCAATTACGAATATGACTGTACCACCTCTCGGTGTCAGCCCATTTTCTATAAGTTTTAAAGTTATAGATTTTCTTATGTTGACCGGGATGAGTATTGCATCCGGGTCTTGCTGTAGGAGACTATTGTCAGCCGCTAGCAGTTGAGCTGCTATTCTAGCTGTCTCCCTTTCTTCTTCAGCTTCTGACATTCTACTGTCAAGAAAGTTATTTTGTTTATTTGCAGATCACGTTTCTATGGAAACAAAGATTAGATGCACAATATTTTGGAACAGTGTATCCTTCAACGTTGAATAAACCAAGAACCATACATAGGAGTCTCCTCCTACTAAGTTTGGCGGATATAACCTTTCACCCACTCCAGACGTCTTTGGAGTATTATGGGGAAAAAGGGGTCTGTGTGAAAAAGCACGACTGAGTTACTCTAATGTCTTACGTTAGATTTATCGCCTATCCAAACAGTTGGGCGCCATGTAGTGTAGTTCCTATTATCCCAATAGGCTCTGCGCATTGGAATAATATCTTTAATAGTATAGACGTAGGACAGAGGTTAACTAGGTCTTCTACTGTCGATATTAGACTTAAAGTTTAGTGTTTGCCAGCTAGCTCAGAGTTCACTAGAAACTTTCTCGAATAGACAAGGAGGAGTTTAACCTCCCTGGATAGACAAGAAGGGATTTAGTTTCTGACAACCATAGAACATGACAACTTTGCTCTCCCCTAATCAAGAGTGTATCTCTAGAGTCGTGTGAAAACAAAAGACAACTTATTTTACTCAGTCAGTTCAGTGCATTCTTAGTTTCACCAGATTGTAGAGAAAAGGAAGAGACGGGCGTGTTCAATGAAAAGATGTTATTTATTGATCAGTCTCTTTTCTCATACAAGAGAAATGAATCGCTATTATTGCAATACTTATAGTTAAGTAAAGTGCATACAGTAATAACAGAATTATAAAATAATACTGTAAAAGCATTGATATGGTTTCTTAGCCATATGATACTTAAAATGGATAAAATAGATACATACATATATACATTGACTAATCGTACTCAACTGGTGCTTCTAACTACGCCTACCCCAATGTACCTGACCTAAGCCTAATACGTGGGCGGGAGTAGATAAGTAGCAGTTTAAGTTAAGTTTGCTTTGCCAAGGGTCTGCTTCAAGAATTCTCTGCAAGGGGTTATTCAGTTCAGTACCTCGGATTTAGAAGGCTGGAGGGCTGGTAGCTCTATCTCAGGTCTTGATATCCCAGCTGCCTGCAAGGGCGGCTGGAAGCGCCGGAGCTGGATTTCTCAGCAGGAGAAAAGGCAGCGTCTCTCTCTCAGCGCGTCAGAAAGGAGGGGCAGCGTCTGTGGGCTTCGCTGTCAGCTGGGCTCCTCGGCAAGTCTCGCTGCTCCACTCTTGTCACCACCTTGTGTGTTTGCTTAAGGCAATGTCGGTATTATTTATACCTGAAAGGTGCAGAGATTGACGTAAGGATGGACATAAATACGTCAATAAGGATGTCATACGAACTGGTCGTTCGCACATTCTTTACTGAAGTTCTCGGTTAAATCAAAACAATGGCTGCGGGGATTTCCCAGGTCGTGGTAGGTTTGATTTGTTTTGAGAACTCCGTATGCCTATTAGGGGGCTGGAGAAATAGTGCTTGCCTAATGAGATGGCATGCGCTATGACCTAATCAGATAACGGGTTTCTGTGCCGTTGTATGGCTGCTAGTTAATTATTAACCAGACAAGGGTCAGAAATAGGGGGATCGATACAGTACCCATAGTAAATACATCACACTTTCTTCCCTGGGACCCTGACTAAGTGTGACTCCGGCCGCATGCGGCCTAGTAGCCTAGTATTGTGGGGGGTGGTTGTGTATCTCCAACCCATGGGCGTAGGGTATTTGGGGTTAATTGAAAGGTGGAGGAGGATTGCTTGTATCTCATGTTCAGAGGAATCTGTCTGCACTATGAAGTGCTTGATATAACCTGGAGCTTTTTGAATTGGTACTGGGCACATTACCTCTTTTAGGGTGTCAAAGACCTATTGACAGCTCACTGGTCCGGTTAACCTTTTGGGCATTTTCTTGGAGGTTACTACTGTGAGTGGGTCACAATGGACCCATATCCCCTCACAAACCTCCTGTAGTATCCAATCAAGCCAAGGAATGCCCTAATTGGAGCTACCCAGTCCAGAATAGTCTGGATCCTGGGTCATAGGAGTTAAACTTGGCCTCCACCTACAAGGTGGCCCAAGTACACAACTGTGCCCTGCTCTATCTGGCACTTGCTTGCCTTTATAGTAAGGCCAGCACTCTGAAGAGCCTTCAGGATCACCCTAAGGTAGATTAGGTGATCCTGCCAGGTGAAGCTCAAGACAGTACTATCCTCAAGATATGCTGCACTAAAGGACTTCACCCAGCAAGGAATTTGTTCACCAGCCTTTGGAAGGTGGCAGGGGCATTCTTTATTTCAGAAGGAATCACAGTAAAATGATAGTGCCCATCTGGGGATGAAAACGCAAATTTATCTTTGGCTCCAGAGGTCAAACCTATCTGCCAGTTCCCTGATGTGAAATCAAATGTACTGAGATATTGGGCTGCCCTTAACCTGTCAATTAATTCATCAGCCCTAGGAATTGGATCTGCATCAGTTGTTTTTCATAGCATTTAGGTCTTTGTAGTTTACACAAAACCTAATTTACCTTTTTCGACCCTGGGAGTGAGGTTTGGGGACTAACACCACTGAGCTGGCCCAGAGACTCTCTGGGGGTTCAAGGACACCCAATTACAGCATCTTGCTTACTTCAGCTTTTATATTCTCTTTGACATGATCAGACTGCCTGTAGATTTTATTTTTGACAGGTAGGCTGTCACCAGTGTCCACATCATGTGTACACTGGTTAGTCTGCTCAGATATCAAGGAGATTTAGGACTTGCCTGCAATCAGTCTGCTATTGGGCAGTGAGGGTTTCTGGCAAGACCACTCCTGTAAACTGACCCATTGTAGTGTAGTTCCTATATTCCCAATAGGCTCTGCTCATTGGAATAATATATCCTATAGATTAGACGTAGGACTGAGGTCGACTAGGTCTCTATCGAATATATTAAACTTAATAGTGAGTGCCAGCTTGCTCAGAGGTCACTAGAAACTTTCTCGAATAAACAAGAAGGGATTCGTTTCTGACAACCGCATAAACATGACAACTTTGTTTCCCCAAGAATAAACGTATCTTCAGAGTTGTGGAAACAATAGATAGATATTTTACCCAGTCAATCGTGCATGCTTCGTTTCATCAGAAGTGCAGAGAAATAGAGAGACGGGCGATTTCAATAAAAGGATTTATTAAACAGTCTTCTTTCTCATGCAAGTAAAGTGAACTGCTACAATCGTAAGACAGGCTGCAAAGTATAATGCATACAGTGGGAAGAAGATTATAAAATAATACTGTATGGATTCTAAACCGTAGATAAATACATACATAAATAACAAAGACTAAAAGTACTCAACTGGTGCTTCTAAAATATACCTACCCCGATGTACCTAACCTAAGTCTAGTACAAGGGAAGAAGTAAGTGAGGTGTAGCATAGGTTTAGTTTCTTTGCCAAGAATCTATCCAAGATTTCTCTTTAGGGTCTAATCAGCGCCATACCTTAGTTTAGAATGAAGGAGGTCTGGTACCTCTGTCTCGGGACTCGGTTTCCCAACACCCCGTGAGGGGAGCTCGGAAACCCTGGAGCTTGTTTTTTCAGCGTGAGAAAGGACAGCTTCTCGATCAGTGCGTCAGCTGGAGGGTCGGCTTCCTTCGGCACGTGCTGTAGCAAGCTGCGTCGGGCAAATAGATAGTCGAGCTGCTCCGAACGACTGTGTCTTGCTAGAGCAAATGAAGGCATATTTATACCTTGAAGGTGCCTGGTTTGATGTAAAATTGGGCATAATAATGTCAGAATAGAACCCCAAGGAAATGGTAGTTCTTTGAAAACTCCATGAGTTCTTGGACAATTCAATTTTCAAGCAAGGGGATGTCCCTGACTGCTTAAGCCGATTTTCCATGAAATTGTTGTGGCTTTCTGGTACGGGTGGAAGTAGCCATGCCTGTATTTAGACTGCTGGGCTATGTATAAATATGGGTATGATTTCTATGCCTATATTAGGGCAATGTGAATTGTTCCTATATAAGGGCATGAATTGGGAAATTTTGCTCGGATCCTAAAACGCCATACAACACCCACTCCACTTTATTATGTTCGACATTACTAAATTCTAGGCATTTAAAACATATCTAAAGCATGATGTGTAAAAATCCCACCCAAAATACATAAAATGCATTCGAAATGGTTGTACACGAAAAATGGGCATTTGTGCTGTACGCATTTTAAAAGCAAGGTTTCATTCAAAGCATATAGTATGACATTGGAAATGCTATCCAAATGAATCATGAAATACATTTATGAAATGGCTCTTAAATACAGAAGAAAAAGTCGAGACCATTCCATGACAGAATATATCAATTGTTTTGGTTGTGGACAAGTTCAAATATTGTCTCTTGGAAGTATTCAAAGAATTATTGTTCTCTATGATTAGTTCTACTTTAAGCAGATTACTTTGTGCCAAAAAAGAGTTCAAATTTGGATTAAAGTCAAATCGTAGAAATATAATGTTCTAAAGTTAGAAGTTTTGTTTTGAAAAGTGAAGGTCAAATACAGAGTCCCATAGAACGCTGTGTGCTGATTTCAAAAGTCACTCTCATTGTTTGGAGAAAACATCAAATCTTCTAAGCTGGTAAAGAATTCGTCTACCACAGTAAGTGAAAGTTGGACCACTTCGTTAAGTAGACCGATTGCACAAAAATGTGAAGCATCGCCGTCGGCGTCAGCCGCATTAGCAATGTTCAATAGAGATGGTGATGGTACCTGTGTGCCTGTCGATCCACGTATCTCACCATCAGCAGATTGCATCTGTGAGACCTCAATGAATGCTATCATCAGGATTGGCAGCAGCTGGGGACAACACAATGCACGGGCCGTTACCGAACCAAGCAAAGTATCAACATCCGTTGGCAGGACTAATGGGAGTGTTAGACAGATGTCCAACACTCATTCTTCTCCACATAGCAGGCATCATAGTACAGGTAAGATACAATCTTGCCAGATTGGTCGGAATGATAGAAACCACGTGGTATTCAGATCTCTTAAACGAGCTAAGCCCAGAATCTGTATCATGCGCTCAGGACACTTCTTTGCCAGGAGAGTGTTCTCTATGGTAATCTGGGTGTCGCTGGTGACCGGACTTGCCATATCGGAGCAGAAGGAACAAGAATAGTATTCCTGCTACGAGCCCCAAAATGAGAGGCAGGCCGCCAAACACAGAGTGCATGAAGTTTGGAAATATGCCAAGGACTGCTTCAAAAGGTGCTAACAGTCCCGAAAAAACAGTCTTAAATACATATATAATACCACTGGTATCAGCCATGTTTAAGATACGACCTAACATTTCTACAAAATGTACAGGGCAGTTTGTCGATAAAAGGGCATGTATCTCTGCAGAGAACCTTGCAACTTGTAGTTCATATGTCTCTTTGGACGAGGTCAGTGGCACAGTTTTTTGTAAAAGAATGGCTTTCATTCTGCTTAAAGTATCAATTCTTATAGAAGAGAAATTGAGTGAAGGCCATAGCGGCGACTCCCCGTCTGTCTTAGTTTTAGGAAATAATACTTGCATACAACAAGTGACCGTGGCTGACACAGTTACGAAATAGGCTATTCCTGGCAACATGCCACAGCAGCTGTGATCATTCAACATAATATAGCTTCCGTTAGAAAGCTGCCTAATAATTGGATCTATCACTGCAGCTGGAGAACCTTGCAGGTGGCAAGATAAGTTGGTCGTAGAACAGTCACAGGCTCCATGTAAATTAATACCCTGACATAAAAGTGTACCGCTTAGTGCGCTTTTGCAGTTTGCACCACTAAGAAATACCTCTTTTCCCCCACATTCCCAGGTGGACTTAATGTATTCTTTACCCAACCTTTCATACACGCCAGCTGGTATATGTTTCAAACAATATTGAAAATGGGAAATTGTGACAGGCAGAGTGATTGTTCTGTGTATTAACCATTCTGTTGCCGGCTTTTCTGAAACAGTTAATGGTAATCTTTCCAGTTTCTCAATGCTCAGCACCGTATAGTCTGCTCCTCTTTGTGCCAAATTGATTTGTTTATCTGTAAGTTTAAATACAGAAAACAATGACGTGGTGTATATCCAGAATGAAGATTTTGTAACGTCCAGCCTAAAAGCATTATAGAACGCAATTGTGACTGTCCATGCTGTAGCATGAGCAAGTCCTGTTCCATTATGTCTATGGCAGAGGATACTATGCAGTCCAAATAATAAATTCTGGATGACAGAGTCGTTAACCCATTGTCAACTACAGAGAGTGCTTTCTCTAAATTAATATGATCAATTTCTCGTATTCGTTCTGCAATCTCTGCTTGTGTCGCTTTCCAAGTTTCATTATAAATGGCATATATACCAGCGTATATAAAACGTTTATGATGCCGTTTAGCAGCACCTTGTAAGAAGTCCCTTAAATCAATGCCATCCTTAAGTAAAGATAAGTGTTGTTTTACCTCTGTTAGTGTGGATATTTGCAGCCAGTGAAGGCACAGTTTTCCTACACTGTATGTTATGTTACGTTATGTTACTAATATTTATACAGCGCACAGCTGCCCCAGCAAAGGGGCGTCCTGGCGCATGAACAGGTACTAAAACACAACACGCAGGAAGAGAAGAAAGACGGCTAACCAGGTACAGAAAACAAGAAGGTTTTGATAGCACGCCTAAAAGCGGTCAGATTATCCAGAGCTCGAATGTGCACCGGGAGTGAGTTCCACAAACCAGCGGCAAGCACTCGATAGGAGCGGCCACCCATCCTGCTGAGTTTAAAATGGGGGCAGGCCGCGAGATGAAGAGCCTCCGATCTCAGGGACCTCGATGGGACATAGGGGATAAGCAAGTTAGCGAGTGCAGGTGGCGAAGAGAGCTTCATGATTTTAAAGGCCAGACAAAGCGACTTAAACTTAATTCTTTGTCTGACCGGCAGCCAGTGAAGGGTGGAAATAGTACTGGAAACAGAACAATGTCTGGGAAGGCCAACAATGGCCCGCGCCGCAGCATTCTGCACCCTTTGTAGCCTAGATGCCTCAGCCTGGTTTATCCCCAGCAGCAGCGCGCTGCCGTAGTCCAGCCGAGATAGAACCGAGGCCTGGACCACGAGCTGCCGGGTGGAGGGATCAAAAAACTTAAGGATCGGTCTTAGACCTCGCAAGATGCCATAGCAGGTGGCTGCAACCTTCTTCGTATGGCCCGTGAAGGTAAGCGCCGGCAACCATACCCCTAGGTTCTTTACTTCGGAAGCTGGAACGGGAGTGACGCCCAATTCTGGAGGCCACCACTGATCTCCCCAGAGCTCCGCATGTTTCCCCAAAACCAAGACTTCGGTCTTTTTGGCGTTCAATTGTAAGCAATTGGTTCTCAACCAATTTGCTACTGCCACAAGTCCAGCTCGGAATCTGGGGGCATCCATTTTAGGATCTCCACTCAGTGTCACCGCCAGCTGCGTATCATCTGCATATGAGGTCATCGTCAAACCCCACTGTTTGACGATCGCAGCTAGCGGTTTCAGGTAGAGGTTGAACAAGGTCGGGCTCAACGAAGAGCCCTGTGGAACCCCCAGATCCAAAGGATGGAAGGTGGACTGGCAGGGTGGTATAGCCACCTTAAAGGACCGATCAGAGAGGAAGGAGCGGAACCACTGAAGAGCAGTCCCCGCTACTCCAGCTTCATCTAGGCGCTGAATTAAGACACGGTGGGACACAGTATCGAATGCGGCGCTCAGGTCTAATAAAAGGAGCGCCGCCGTCCGCCCGGAGTCGAGCACCAATCGCATGTGCTCGGTCATGTAGAGCAAAGCGGTCTCGGTGCTGTGTCCCGCCCGGAAACCATTCTGACTCGGGTCCAGTATATGGTTGCGGGAAAGATGATCAGACAGAATGGAATTTACATGAGCCTCAGTGACTTTGGCGGTCCAGTGGAGAAGAGATATGGGGCGGTAGTTCTCAGGCAGGAGCGGGTCTAAATTTGCCTTCTTCAAAACTGGGGTGACTACCGCCTGCTTCCACGAGGAGGGGACCATTCCGGATGAAAGCGACAGGTTGATCAAGGAAAGTATCGGGACACGACACAGGGGGGAAAGGATCCTGATTTGGGCTGGCTTCAGCGGATCCATAGGGGAGCCTGATTTCATCCTGAGGCTCAGCATGTCAAAAGCCTCCATAGACAGGTCAGACAAGGAGGTCAGAGTCTCACAAGCAAGGGAGATAGGACCAGCTGGCTCTGGATCAAGCTGAGACCAGTCAAATCCTCGGTGGATAGACTGCACTTTCTCTAGAAAGAAAGATGCCAGCCTCTCACAATGAGAGTCAGTGCAGAAGTGGCCCTTTTATTCATAAGGTCTTTAAGGACCTTAAAAATTAAGTTTGTGGGGTTAGTACTGGTTTGGAATTCCTGGGCATAGAATGCGGCACGAGTTCTGCAGATTGCCCTATGATAGGTCTTAAGTTTGGCAAAATAAGAGGATTTCAGGCTGAGATCATAGGACTTCCTCCATTCCCTCTCAGCTTTCCGGCATATTTTCTTAAGCTCGGCAAGAGGGTCGTTGTACCTCGGGCTAGGTGCCTTAGAGTGGCATTTCAACCAGCACATAGGTATGAGGGAGTCAAGGGCATCCGAAATCCATTTGCAAAACAGTTCGTAACCTCGTTCCACATTCAGAATGGGGCTCAGGGGTTTCTTCCCCAGTAGCCTGTAGAACTCCTCAAGTTTAAGCTTGTGCCAATGTCTTTTTAGAATCAGCCTATCCACAGATTTGAATGGCGGATCGTCAATGGGACAGAAAACTTCCACCAACAGATGGTCAGTCCAGCCAACCGGGATCGGGTTGGACACCTTCACCCTCTCAAGGGTGGTGAAGAAGGGATCAAGAATGTGTCCCCCAGTATGAGTGGGGAGTGTGACAAGTTGGACAAGTTGCAATGCTTCAAGGTCCGCAAGCAAGGTGTCTATGGCTGTGGATGACCTGCAATCAAAATGAATGTTGAGGTCGCCAATGATGTTAAAATTGGCACAGCTAGGCGCTAGAGAGCTTACCATATCGGCAAGAGCGGCCTTGAAGATGGTGTCATTGCCTGGAGGGCGGTAAATAAGGATACCGCTAAGCGTGAAATGATGACTAAAGGCCACTTTAAAAAGAGCACTCTCACAGGCTGGCAGACCGAGGGCTTTCCATTCCGAGGGGAAGCACGATTTTACTGCCATGGCAATGCCACCTCCTCTCGTGGCGCGATTCAATGTAAACACAGTATATTCCGATGGAAAGGTAAGATTAAGGATAGCGGTATCCGAGTCCTGGAGCCAGGTTTCGGTAAAGAAGAGTAAATCGGGGGAATCCTTTTCAATGAGGTCATATATAAGCTGGTGATGTTTGACCAATGACCTCACGTTAAGGTTCCAGATCCGAAGCACACGGGCCGCGGTGTTATTGCGCGTGGTCGGAACAATCCCTTCCAGAGATCAGATCCTAGCCGGCCTGTCTAGGGACCAACCCATACAGGTACATACATATGGGCCGGATAAGGGGTCCACAGGATCACATGCACAGCCATCGAACCTATACCCAATGGTCAGCAGTTCAGCCCGAGTATAACTAATTGTCGGTGGTGCCTGCATGCTGATAATCGAGCCTGGTGACCAGAGCCCTAACACGACTCGCGCTTCCTCGTCGCTGACGGGCGCAGATGGGCAGGACTCTGGCACGACTCAGGCTACGCGAGGGCGCCCCGACTGCGCGTCCCCGCTGCGCGGTAGAGGACGACTTTAAATAGGCGCGCCGAGGAACAGTGCGAGCGCATGGACGCTCAAAGATGGCGCCCGCCGGGATGAGCAGAGCCCAAAGCAAGATGGTGCCCAAACAGGACCTGTTGTTGTTACTATCCCTGGATGTTGTCTCGGGACTTATCTTGGATCTGGCCTAGCGAATGTAAACCCTTGTGTCTTATTCAGGAATCTATCTTGACAGTTGTTTGTGTTTGTGGGCCATAATAACCATTTTTTCCAATCAGGATCAGTTCTGTTTTTAAGTAAAATTGTTTTTACGTCGACCCCTCCTTCTGAAGTGTTTTTACTATCAGGTGTAGGTGTAGGTATAGACGGTTTGTTCAAATCTTTTATCTTGGCTAGACCAAGACAGGATGTCTGTTGCACAGTGTTGTTCAAAAAAATTATTTGTTCAGGGATAATGCAGGCTCGAAATAAAGCTTGTATTCCCTGCACCTGCCAGTCTATTGTGCCCCAGACAGTTTTTGTTTCAATGTTGTCTCTCCAAAACTCAAAGCCTAACGAGGCCAGCTGGGCATTAAAAGGATGCAGAATAAATTTGCTTAGTATTAGTCAAGATACTTTTCATTCCTTTCTTATTTTAAATAAAATGTTTCCGGATTTGAGACCTTAAAACCTGAGAAGTATGGACATTTTTCATAGAATATTTTTGAGCTGCCTTTTGGTGGCGTTGGACAATGTTCCATTGATTATAAGTATAAACATTACCAGGGTTTGCAGATTTGTGGCAATAATGATGACCATAGTGATTATAACAGTACATTTGTTCATAATCTGATCAACCTTCTAAGTATTCATGTTTTGTAAATTTCGCAGACATCTCTAAGTCTGACATCATATAATTAACAGTCTCAAAGTCCCAATCATCAGAAAATGTGCTGGGTGAAACAAAGTCACTCAAGGAAACCTTGAATTGATATAGAATCTTCAACAGCTCTGCAGGGCCAAAGATGTCATAATCAGTTCGGTCCCATGCTATACCACCAGGTATAGGAACGGTTGTGATGTTCACTGATGTCAATCAATCAATCAATCAGTGGCATTTATAGAGCGCGCTACATACCCGTAGGGTCTCAAGGCGCTGGGGGGGGGGGGGTGCCGCTACTGCTCGAACAGCCAGGTCTTCAACTTCTTCCTGAAGGAGAGGTGGTCTTGGGTCAGGCGCAGGTCGGTCGGGAGGGAGTTCCAGGTCTTGGCGGCCAGGTAGGAGAAGGACCTTCCTCCTGTAGTCGCTCTTCGGATGCGGGGGACGGCGGCGAGGGCGTGGTTGGCTGATCGGAGGTGGCGTTTCGGAGCGTAGAAGTTGACTCGGCTGTTGAGGTAGCTCGGGCCTTGGTCGTGTAGGGCTTTGTGTGCGTGGGTGAGGAGGCGGAAGGTGATTCTTTTGTTGACGGGGAGCCAGTGAAGGTCTCTCAGAGGTCCGGAGATGTGGCTGGTTCGTGGGATGTCGAGGATGAGTCTGGCTGAGGCGTTCTGGATCCGCTGGAGTCTCTTCTGGAGCTTGGCGGTGGTACCGGCGTAGAGGGCGTTGCCGTAGTCCAGTCGGCTGGTGACGAGGGCCTGGGTGACGGTCTTCCTGGTCTCGGTGGGGATCCACCAGAAGATCTTCCGTAGCATGCGTAGGATGTTGAAGCACGCCGAGGAGACGTTGTTGACTTGCCTGGTCATGGAGAGGGAGGAGTCCAGGATGAAGCCCAGGTTTCGTGCATGGTCTGTCGGTTTGGGTGCGGTGCCCAGGGCGGGAGGCCACCAGGAGTCGTCCCAGGCGGAGGGTGAGGAGCCCAGGATGAGGACCTCCGTCTTGTCCGAGTTCAGTTTCAGGCGGCTGGTCGTCATCCACTTGGCTACCTCTTTCATCCCTTCGTGCAGGTTGGCTCTGGCGGCGGCGGGGTCGTTGGTCAGGGAGAGGATCAGCTGGGTGTCGTCGGCGTAGGAGATTATGCTGAGGTTGTGTTTGCGTACGATGGCCGCGAGGGGGCTCATGTAGACGTTGAAGAGGGTGGGGCTCAGAGATGATCCTTGGGGGACGCCGCAGATGACTTCGGAGGCCTCTGACTTGTACGGTGGTAGGCGGACTCTCTGTGTTCTTCCGTAGAGGAAGGAGATGATCCATTCCAGCGCCTTGTCCTGGATTCCGATGTTGCTGAGGCGCCGTACTAGGGTGCGGTGGCAGACCGTGTCGAATGCCGCGGAGAGGTCTAGGAGGATGAGGGCCGCTGTTTCTCCATTGTCCATCAGGGCTCGGATGTCATCGGTGGCGGCGATGAGGGCGGTCTCGGTGCTGTGGTTGGCTCAGAAGCCGGACTGTGAGGGGTCGAGGGCTCCGTTTGTCTCGAGGAAGGCGGCCATCTGCTTGTTGACGGTCTTCTCGATGACTTTGGCTGGAAACGGGAGGAGCGAGATGGGGCGGTAATTCTTGAGGTCGGTGGGGTCCGCTGTTGGTTTCTTGAGTAGAGCGCTGAGTTCGGCGTGTTTCCAGCTCTCCGGGAAGATGGTGGTGTCGAAGGATGTGTTGATGATGTCTCGCAGGTGGGGTGCGATGACAGCGTCGGCCTGTTGAAGACGTGGTGAGGGCAGGGGTCGGTCGGTGATCCGGAGTGGATGGAGTTCATCGTGCGGATGGTGTCTTCGGTGCTGATCGGGGTCCAGGCGTGGAGGGTGGTGGTGGGGGGTGGTTGTTCGGTCATGGTGTGCGTTGGTTGGTTGTTGAAGCTGTTGTGTATGTCCGCGATTTTGTTGTGGAAGTATGACGCTAGGGAGTTGCAGAGGTCTTGCGATGGGGTGATGTCGTTGTTTCCTGCGCTGGGGTTGGAAAGCTCTTTCACGATGTTGAAGAGTTCCTTGCAGTTGTGTGCGTTGTTGTCCAACCGGTTCTTGAATGCTGTTCTCTTGGCGGCGCGGATCAGCTGGTGGTGTTTCCGGGTGGCAAGTTTGAGGGAGGTCCTGTTGTCCGGTGTCGGTTCCCTTCTCCAGACTTTCTCGAGGGCTCTGCAGTTCTTCTTGGAGCTCTTGAGTTCGTCGGTGAACCATGGGGCCTTCTTGCTGCCGGGTCTGCTAGGCGGGGTCCTCAGTGGGGCGAGTTCGTCCGCGCAGTTGCTGATCCACTTCGTGAGGTTGTCGGCGGCCTGGCTGGGGTTCGCTGAGCTGGCAGGAGGGTGCTGGCTCAGGGAGGTGGCGAGCTGGTGTGCTGTGATCTTGTTCCAGCTTCTGCGGGCGGCCTGTTGCTGGTGGTGGTGGGTCGTCGTTCTCTTGAAGGTGAAGTGGACGCAGCTGTGGTCCGTCCATTGAAGCTCAGTGGCGTGGCTGAAGTCGATGTCTGTGCTGGATGAGAAGACTGCGTCGAGTGTGTGTCCGGCGAGGTGGGTGGGGGTGGACACCAGTTGCTTGAGTCCCAGGTTGGCGAGGTTGTCGAGCAGGGTGCTGGTGTTGCGGTCGTTGTTGTTCTCCAGGTGGAAGTTGAGATCCCCCAGGAGGATGTAGTCTGCGGAGGGGAGGGCATGCGGGCTGACGAAGTCGGCGATGTCCTCGCTGAATTGTGTGCGTGGTCCAGGGGGTCGGTAGATCAGGGTGCCTCTGAGGGTGGTGTTTGGGTTGGTGTGGATCTGGAAATGCAGGTGTTCGGCGCTGGTCAGGGTGTTGTCGGTGCTGGTCGTGAGATGGATGGTGCTCCTGTGGACGATGGCGATGCCTCCTCCCATCTGGTTGGCGTTACGGTCCCTCCGGACGATCTTGTAGCCCTCTGGGATAGCGATGGCGATGTCGGGAGCTGAAGAGGTGTTCATCCAGGTCTCCGTGAGGAAGGCAACGTCAGGGGCTGTGGCGTCTAGGAGGTTCCAGAGTTCGATGGCGTGTCTGTGGACGGAGCGGGTGTTGAGCAGGATGCACTTGAGGTGGGTGCTGCTGGTGTTCGACTTGGCGGGTGCTGGTGCGAGGCAGGTCCGGATGCAGGTGAACTTGCAGGCGTGGCAGCTGAAGGGTCCGTGGGTGTGCTTCGGAGTGGCTCGGTAGCATCCGTGGGTCCCGCCGGGGTTGAGTGCGATGAGTGTTGCGGCGGAGTACGTCCTGCGGGTCGGTCGGGATCTTCGAGGTCCAGGGGTCCTGGCACTGGGCGCGGTCCAGGCGCGGACGGGCGCAGACGGGCTTACCTTTGGCGCGCCTTCGCCGCACAATCGGCGCGCCCGCTGCGCGTGACCGCTGCGCGTTCGCACGGTCGCCATTTAAGGCCAAGTGCGCGGGTGGGCGGAGCAGCTGGGAGGCGGGAGCGGGGAGGGTTACAGAAGAGAAAAAAGGGGCGGGGACAAGCGGCGGTGGCGGGAAGGGAGGGCAGAGGGCGGCGAGGTAGGCGGACAACAAGGAAGGAGAGCCAAAAACACGGGCAAAATGAAATTAAGCTAAACAGGCACAAATAATCGACAAAACAAGGGAAAAATGAAGTTAAACGAAGTTAAACAAAAACAGGCACAAATATTCGACAAAACAAGGGAAAACAATCCCCGCAGCGGAGGCAGCCGGCAACCGGCAGACGAGGCAGCAGCGAGGCAGAGGGCAGGCAGGGGGCACACGCAGCAGCTGGTGGCCGTGCGGCGCGGGGGTGTCCCACAAGTGGGTCACACTCACCTGCGTCGCACGGTCGCCATTTAAGGCCAAGTGCGCGGGTGGGCGGAGCAGCTGGGAGGCGGGAGCGGGGAGGGTTACAGAAGAGAAAAAAGGGGCGGGGACAAGCGGCGGTGGCGGGAAGGGAGGGCGGAGGGCGGCGAGGTAGGCGGACAACAAGGAAGGAGAGCCAAAAATACGGGCAAAATGAAATTAAGCTAAACAGGCACAAATATACGACAAAACAAGGGAAAAATGAAGTTAAACGAAGTTAAACAGAAACAGGCACAAATAATCGACAAAACAAGGGAAAAATGAAGTTAAACGAAGTTAAACAAAAACAGGCACAAATATTCGACAAAACAAGGGAAAACAATCCCCGCAGCGGAGGCAGCCGGCAACCGGCAGACGAGGCAGCAGCGAGGCAGAGGGCAGGCAGGGGGCACACGCAGCAGCTGGTGGCCGTGCGGCGCGGGGGTGTCCCACAAGTGGGTCACACTCACCTGCGTCGCACGGTCGCCATTTAAGGCCAAGTGTGCGGGTGGGCGGAGCAGCTGGGAGGCGGGAGCGGGGAGGGTTACAGAAGAGAAAAAAGGGGCGGGGACAAGCGGCGGTGGCGGGAAGGGAGGGCGGAGGGCGGCGAGGTAGGCGGACAACAAGGAAGGAGAGCCAAAAACACGGGCAAAATGAAATTAAGCTAAACAGGCACAAATATACGACAAAACAAGGGAAAAATGAAGTTAAACGAAGTTAAACAGAAACAGGCACAAATAATCGACAAAACAAGGGAAAAATGAAGTTAAACGAAGTTAAACAAAAACAGGCACAAATATTCGACAAAACAAGGGAAAACAATCCCCGCAGCGGAGGCAGCCGGCAACCGGCAGACGAGGCAGCAGCGAGGCAGAGGGCAGGCAGGGGGCACACGCAGCCGCTGGTGGCCGTGCGGCGCGGGGGTTTCCCACAAGTGTCAAGTCTCTTTGTTCATGATGAGGTGATTTGTGTAGCTTGAGGAGTAAGTTGATGTTCTTACTTGCTGTGTCCATTTTACTATATCTTCCATTTATCAGCATTCCCAGACTTAATACAAGAATCAGCCAAAGTAGGAGAAAAAGTATGCCTAGCACAATCCAAATTTCAACCCATGGTGAAACCAGATAAGTTTTTTCAAGTTGCTGAAAAAGTTCTGTTACTTGTTCTTTAAAAGTTGTATTTGCTGGCTTCGCTTCAGGCTCACTCGGATCCTCTGAAAACGTATCAAAGTTAAGGAAATAGCCAGATACAGTTCTGTCAATTGTAGGTATTGCATCAGGATTACTTGAAATCACTGGAGCTACTGGATCCCTTGTCATATTAGTATAGACAGGAGTTTCTTGACAAACTGTTATTCGGGTCTCAAGAGGCACACGTTCCATGGCTTTATTGCTTAGTCCTTCTTTTTGTACTGCAGGTTCCTCAAAGATGATGAGTCTCTCAGTTTGAACCTCTTGGATAGTAGCAAGATTTGGTCATCTGCTACATCTTTGGAGTCCACTGGGCCTACAACTTATGACTGGCCACATGATGAGGTTTTACCAGGTCGATGGATACAAACCTGTTCTCCTTTCTTTCAGCAAGGGGCGGCAGTAACACTGTTCTTGATCCGTGGATTGCTAGCACAGGTACTGGTTGTCTGTGAGAAGCCCAAAATTCCTTCTTATCTGTGATCTTTTCTCTGACTAGATCCCCATTCTTTGGAATACAGGCAGGCTTTGCTGGGACGGGTGGTTCTCCTTCAGTGGTCGTTGGCTTCTGTAATGTGTTGCTTTGCCTTCTCCTTGTTTCATTTAAGTCCTGCAAAACAGTCAAACGGTCTTTGATATCAAAAGGTTTTTGTTCTACCACTGAAGTGACGATCAAGGTCCTGGACAATCATTCTATTACAGGGATTCTGCTCCTACACAGAATTGTACACATAGACTTGGGACCTCAGTGAATTAGGGTGTGCCAAAACTCACCTTAGTACCCAAAATTCCCTACCAGACTAGCATCAGTGTCACATTGGCTCTTCCAAAAAACCAATGATTAGACAACCCAGAGCATGCGACTTAGGTTACCTCAGGCAATGTGGAAAACATGAACACTCTTTTGTTATACTCTCTTACCAGTCCAAAACAGGGAGTAAAAAGAGACACAAGCAAGTTTGAAATATTTATTTCTAACGCCGTGTTCTCATGTGCAGCACCTTAGCTAATACAATCAGACATATTGTTAGAAACAAGATTGTCAGCATAGTTACTATTCCATAAAATACAAAGGGAGAAAGCATGTCATAATGCTAAATGGAAACAGATTTAAAATATACCTATATTTCACCCTCCCTTGCTAGTAGGTTATTTTATAACTACAGAAGTTCTATTGGGATTACATAGGCGGCCCCATACCTCTGGTATTAGCAGAAGTAGATCACATCAAATTCTGCACAAGCTCTCAGCATACGAATGTTCTCCAAGTGTGTGTGACCATGCCTACGCAGTGCATTATTAAACGCACCAATATCAGAGGTGGCCACAGCTGCATATGTGTTATGTCTAGAACGTGCGCTGCTCAGTCCGAACAACAACCACAGTGTTGAAATAACCTTGAAGGCCTCGGCACTCACTGTTCAGACTAAGCTTACCAAGCAAGGCTACTAATGTAGAAAAACACGTTATTATCGTGTGAAGCAAAACACTCTGCTAAACAATAAAGTGTGTGCCATGTGCAAAAGGCAGCAGAAAGGAAAAATGGCATTTAAACTTCTAATAAACTCATGTCAACCTATCACTGTGTGAATGCAAGGCTCAGCCGCACGACAATTCTAGCACCAAAAAGGATTTCATATGGAGTGATTCCACCCTGAGAATTTCTTGGCAGATTATTTATACTACGTTGGACACTTATTAGATGTTTGACCAACCCGTCACCCGAGCCTGATACCCTAGCTATTATAGATTGCTTTATGTCCCGGTTTTTTCTTTCCACTACAGAATTACCCTCAGGATTGAATGGACTAGAATACCGCAATCCAACACCCAGATTGGCCATGGCCTCCTTGTAAGCTTTGGAGCTAACCGCAGGACCCTGGTCAGAATGTAGCGTGCCGACTGCATATGTGCCGATAAAGACTCGCAAATCTTTTATAACAGTTCGGGTGTCAGCCGAGCGCTGAGGCCACATCCAAATGAATCTTGAGCATGAATCCACTGCGATCATGATATATTTATAGTTACCATCCCTCTGTAAGGGACCACACTGGTCTAGGTAAACACATGCCAATGATTTATCTAAAATTAAAAGGGGTATCTGCACAGGGCATTTCACTGTTGAAACCTTCTTTTTCTGGCAGATTTCACATTCCAAAACATGGTTTCTGGTCTGTTTCCTTATGCGTGGCCACCAGTATCTCTCTTTTAATAACAACACTGTGGCGGAAACACCTGCATGTGCAGAGGCGAGCCCTTCATGTGCTGCTAAGATTAGTCCTAGTCTATGTTCCATGTTTGGAATTACTCTATCCCCCACTCCAGGGATTCGGGCAAAAGGAACATTATTTGCATCAGTTATATATGAGTATTTGAGTGGAAAGCCTTTTGGTAACGTTTTACCGCTGTCTTTGTTGGAAGCGGCGAAAACCTGCATTATTTCGCTGTCTATTTTTGTTTTAGGACGAGTGATTGCAGCTATGGAAGCCGTTTTCACAGCTGCCTTCGCGGCTTCATCAGCCAATGAATTCCCTGCAACGTGAACGCCATCACGTTGATGACTCAGTGTATGGATCACACAAGTCTTTTGTAGTTCTTTCTGTAATTGAACTACTTGTTCCCAAAGCAACTTATGCTTGATTGTGCCACCTTTTGCATCTATGAAACCGTTTTGAATCCAGTTCTGCAAGTATTCATTGTAAGATTGAACACAGTAGTACGAATCGCACACTATGAGTGTGGGGAATTCGAGATCAGTATTTTCAAGCGCCATCTTGAATACCTGTAGTTCAGCTCGCTGAGCTGTACAAACTCCGAGAGATTGCGTTTTTGTGACCATAGGTCGCAATTTACCATCACGCCAACGACATTTAACAATCGCGCATGCAACACTATAAGCTTGTTTACCCCCAATTTCGGGCTGTGCTGATCCGTCTGTATAAATTATACATCCGTACTGTAATAGAGGTAGAATCTCAGTGGGCAGAGGACATTCTTGCTTGTATTGTAAAAAATCTTGAGTCTTCAAGTAGGGATCAAAAACGTATTCAACGTCTGTTGCAGCAAGAGAGTTAACCCATTGCATCCATCTCCAGGGATTCGAGCAAAAGGAACGGAGTTTGCATCGATTATGTATGTATAATTGAGTGAGTAATTGATCGGTAGCGCTGAGCAGTCGCCTTTTGATGATGTTTTTACTGCCAGCACAGTTTCACCGTCACAGTATTTTACTGCACGCTTCTTTGTAGCTACGGAAGCCGATTTAGTTGCTACCGCTGTGGCTGTCTCCCTTTCTTCTTCAGTTTCTGACATTCTACTGTCAAGAAGGTTATTTTGTTTATTTGCAGATCAGGTTTCTATGGAAACAAAGATTAGATGCACAATATTTTGGAACAGTGTATCCTTCAACGTTGAATAAACCAAGAACCATACATAGGAGTCTCCTCCTACGAAGTTTTGGCGGATATAACCTTTCACCCACTCCAGACGTCTTTGGAGTATTATGGGGAAAAAGGGGGTCTGTGTGAAAAAGCACGACTGAGTTACTCTAATGTCTTACGTTAGATTTATCGCCTATCTAAACCGTTGGGCGCCATGTAGTGTAGTTCCTATTATCCCAATAGGCTCTGCGCATTGGAATAATATCTTCAATAGTATAGACGTAGGACAGAGGTTAACTAGGTCTTCTACTGACGATATTAGACTTAAAGTTTAGTGTTTGCCAGCTAGCTCAGAGTTCACTAGAAACTTTCTCGAATAGACAAGGAGGAGTTTTACCTCCCTGGATAGACAAGAAGGGATTTAGTTTCTGACAACCATAGAACATGACAACTTTGCTCTCCCCTAATCAAGAGTATATCTGAGAGTCGTGTGAAAACAAAAGACAACTTATTTTACTCAGTCAGTTCAGTGCATTCTTAGTTTCACCAGATTGTAGAGAAAAGGAAGAGATGGGCGTGTTCAATAAAAAGATGTTATTTATTGATCAGTCTCTTTTCTCATACAAGAGAAATGAATCGCTATTATTGCAATACTTATAGTTAAGTAAAGTGCATACAGTAATAACAGAATTATAAAATAATACTGTAAAAGCATTGATATGGTTTCTTAGCCATATGATACTTAAAATGGATAAAATAGATACATACATATATACATTGACTAATCGTACTCAACTGGTGCTTCTAACTATGCCTACCCCAATGTACCTGACCTAAGCCTAATACGTGGGCGGGAGTAGATAAGTAGCAGTTTAAGTTAAGTTTGCTTTGCCAAGGGTCTGCTTCAAGAATTCTCTGCAAGGGGTTATTCAGTTCAGTACCTGGGATTTATAAGGCTGGAGGGCTGGTATCTCTATCTCAGGGCTTGATATCCCAGCTGCCTGCAAGGGCGGCTGGAAGCGCCGGAGCTGGATTTCTCGGCAGGAGAAAAGACAGCGTCTCTCTCTCAGCGCGTCAGAAAGGAGGGGCAGCGTCTGTGGGCTTCGCTGTCAGCTGGGCTCCTCGGCAAGTCTCGCTGCTCCAAACTTGTCACCACCTCGTGTGTTTGCTTAAGGAAATGTCGGTATTATTTATACCTGAAAGGTGCCGAGATTGACGTAAGGATGGACATAAATACGTCAATAAGGATGTCATACTAACTGGTCGTTCGCACATTCTTTACTTAAGTTCTCGGCTAAATCAAAACAATGGCTGCGGGGATTTCCCAGGTCGCTGTAGGTTTGATTTGTTTTGAGAACACCGTATGCCTATTAGGGGGCTGGAGAAATAGTGCTTGCCTAATGAGATGGCATGCGCTATGACCTAATCAGATAACGGGTTTCTGTGCCATTGTATGGCTAATCAGATAACGGGTATTTGTGCAGTTGAATGGCTGCTAGTTAATTATTAACCAGACAAGGGTCAGAAATAGGGGGATCGATACAGTACCCATAGTAAATACATCACAAGCCCAGGCAGAGACAGTATTGCGGGCTGGCGAGCATCTAATTGCAGCCACACCAGAGTACTTAACAGGTCTTTAAAAGACCATTTACTTGTAAATGATGTAGTACTTGAAATTCTGGACCCATGTTATAAACATCATCGTACCATGATGATTTTGATCACAAGCATTTTCGTCAAATTCGAGTGACGATTTCACATTGAAATCGTAGTTTTCGTCCTGAAACCTCGGGTTCCATTTTGTGTACGGCAGCCATTTTGTGAGTTGCCCTCACATAGGCCAATGGTTAAAGCCAAACACGGTCCTGAAGGACACGTACACCTTTCCTGACTTATCTGCGACCTGGGCAAGCTGACTCCACTGCCCCAGGCCAAACCTGTTCGGTCAGGTCCTCTCTCAGTGGCCGAACGAGATAGTATCAAGGCACAACATGCCATAAAACCTTTCATCGCACACAAACCACGCCTAATCTTGCACACACCTGTCCCTGTTTCCTACTTTATGACTTGCTTTACAAGGAGGAGGCGCCCGTTTTTATTGGGGTTTCGTCGATATCTGATGAAAATACTGGGCCTTGCCGGATAATTGATTGTGGGCTGAACAAACTGAAATATGGGCTTGTCATCATGACCCTGCTTTTTCTTTGTAGTGAAAATATGTGAATGGTCAACTGTAATGTAAAGAATGTTTGCCTGAAGCATAATATTTTGTATAAAAAGAGAAGGCTGGCTTTGTAAGATTGAGCAGTCTCCTGAGAATATACACCGTGTTGTACTTCTAGGATACCTGTTACTTGGTTGCAGCCAATAAATTCGATCTTTGACTTCACCTAGAAGACTCTGTGTTTCTGTAGTCTGAAACAGGAAGGACCCGAAGTCTTAGGGTGTTGTCTCTGGCACCGCTGGGTTACCGGTTCAGTACCGGTTCTGAAAAACCCAGTACTTCAGTTGGCGCCCAACGTGGGGCGATATCAGCGGTACCGGTCCAAGCCAGAGGTTCGTGAGGAGCTTTGTGTGAAAATTCTGGAGGAAAGCCGCCACTTCATCGACCCCTGCATGTCGACGTGGTCCGAAAGACTTTGCTGCGAGGTTCCCCGCTTCCCGACGGCTACAAAGGACTGCTGCCCTGACTATCGCCCTGTTTTGGACCCTTGATGATTGGTAGAGCGAAACGATAGACGAGTCTTCCGGTGCAGTCATCGATACCTCAGTTAAGTATAAGTGGAGCATCTCCCAGTCCTTAGTTGGTTCTTAGTTTTGGGTATCCCCTTGGGATCTTTGATTTGGAACTTGCAAGTACCAAAGCCGAAGGATTCGTGTATTCACGAGAATATCGTATTCGATAATCCTTTGAAGTTTGAAGCTAGACTAGTGAGCGAAGATGCCTGGTCTTAGCAGACTTGGAAATTTGTTTTGTCCTGGTTGTAATAGGGATTCCCGATTGGAGGACTCGTGTCCGGTTCCTCCGATTGGAACTCCAACTTATGAACTATATGTGAAACATGGAGTAGGCCCCATCACATATAATGAAGTGTGGATCAAATACACCAGAAAGGATGGTGTTTTAAAATGGCCCCAATATGGTAGCTTTGACACAGAGGTTTTAGATAATCTCGAGGTGAAACTTTTTAAGAAGAAAGCCCGGCCGGCGATGTTTGACTCTTTCCGCCTATGGCGAAAGGAAGCCAAACAGAAAGAAATTAAATTAGCAAAGAGAAATAAGAGAGAAAGGGGTATTTCGATAATGCAAGCTGCTATGCAGTATAAAGATAACGAAGAAGAACAAGCGAGTGAACAGTTGCACAGGCAGCGTAAAATGGCAATCGATAAATGTTATCCAGTCCTGCCGCCTCTTCAGCAAGATGCAGCAAAAGACATTGAAAAAGACCCCCTAATGTCGCATTTATTGAGTTCGCCACCCCCTTATGCGCAGAGTGCTACAGCACCTCCGCAACCTTTAGTTGTGCAACCCCCGGTTGTTGTGCCTCAAGTTCCTCCACAACCACCAGCTGCTCTTCAGTTGGCTCCTACTCTTCCGGTGCAGCCCCCTCAAGGGCCACCGACTTTGACATCTCCTCTGCCTTTACTTCCTACAACTTTGACCACTATATCGACTACCACTCCTGGTATTCCCCCTGACACTGCCTCTGCGTCTGCCTTGCCTCACTCTGCTTTTCCGCCTGTCCTTTCATCAACTTCTCCTTCTGTTCGACAGAGAATGACTAGCACTGTTGCTAGCCTTCTATATCCTCTCTTTGGAGCAACAGGTGTATCTCCTGTCTCAGAGCGTAAACAGTTACGTAGCCAACTGCCTAATTCTAGGGAGAAGGAAACATTGAATTATTTGGCACATAAATGGGTTACCGAACCGACTAGATATGAGCTAGAGTCTGTTATGGATGTCTTCCATCAGTGGGAAGCCCCAAAACAGAGATACGTTTTTGAGAAAATGTGTACTTTCCTGAGTGAGGATTTAGAGGAGAATGATTTGGAGCCCAATCCACCTGAGTTATGTCATATACGGTTCGAGTTTGGGAAAGGCGCAATTGTGGGTTCAGATGTTAAGAAAGCAGTTGCGACATTGTTGTCGTTTAGGAGTGAAGGTGTTTCCCGGTCATTGTTTGAGTCTGATTCCTCTGTCAAGAAGAAGGTAAGACAGTATCCAATGAGAGAAGTTCCTCTGGTATGGAAGGACGCCGTTGCGGCTGATCTAGCCAATCACGTTGACGCTGTTCCAGCACACTTTCAGCGTGTTTGGGTACATGTTCCATGGAAGCGAGCTGAAGTCTTGGCCCTTAAACAGACATTGCCTGATCCACGTAAAAATCCTGCAGGGTATTACAAGGAATTGTCACAGACTGCAGGCTCATGTATTATGAATTTAGCCGACATAGACATGTTGTTTGGAAATGTTGTTCCACAGCCTTTATGGGGAAAGATTCGTCATTCGGATCATGATCAAGAGTTAGGTGACTCATGGGCTAATATTAGTGCTGCAAATGACCGACAAGTTGGTGGCGCTAAACCCGAGCCTTTAGTAGCAGATCTCCCTGGTAGGATCATTACTTACATGAAGACTTTGATGCCTGCGATGCGAGTGAATTGGGACAAGTTGTCTGCGTGTAAGCAGAAGAAAGATGAAACAGTGTCTGATTTCTTCACTAGGTTTGAAGAAACGTTTATCGACCACAGTGGTCAAGATATGAGTACAGAAGGTGGTCAACGGTTGTTCGTTGACAAGTTTGTACACAATTTGCTTCCCGAATTGTGTAAGAAATTGAAAGATTCAGAGAGTTCTTGGGCCGTTTCCTCTTCAGCACAGATATTGGCTACTTCACAGTATTATGAAAATAGAGATAAAGATGAGAAAGATAGAGCAGACAAGAAAACAAAAGAGTTAAAAACAAAGGTTCTTTTACAGCAGGCGTACCCGCCTCGTGGTGGTCAGAGTAACTATCAGCATCCTCAGCAGTTTCAGAGAGACACGCAAAGGACCGAATATCCTCAACAACGTTTTCCTGTAGGCCCTAATCAGTGTGCATATTGTAAAGAGGAGGGCCATTTTAAAAGTAGCTGTCCTGCTTTATTACAGCGTATGAATGGTGTTTCTAGCGCAAGAGGTCGAGGTATTCCACAAGCACCTAGAGGTAGAGGACGTGGAAATTTCCCCCAGAACGCACGTTCCTTTCCGCCTCAAAATTCAATGAATAGGTTTGATCAGCAGAATAACGCGTCTAGTAGGACAGCTCAGTACTATGCTGATGACTACTATGCAGAAGATGAGCACATGGAAGGTAACGATTGCTAGGACAGCCATAGACAAAGAGAGGGAGTTGTTTCAGTTCCAGTAGATCAGAGTGGACCTTATGTTGAGGTAATTACATCAGGTGTGTCAGAGCCTTTTCTGTTGGATACTGGTGCTACAAAGAGTTCCATTATGCACTCTAAACTCCCTGGCGCACCTTTGTCTGGCGAAATGAATGTCTCAGTAGGTTTTTCTGGCGCCCCGGTTAGGAACCCGACTTCTAGTCCTATGTTCCTTTCTGTTGGACCTTGTGAATTCGAAGCACCCCTTATTCTGACGACAGGTTGTGGTGAAATCTTGTTGGGATTAGATCTGTTGAAAAGATTGTATGCGACTTTGTACTGTTCTCCTTCGGGAGTACAACTTAAACTGGGTAAGAAAGTGGTTTCTCCAATGTATTTGTCAAAGGACAAACTTCCAACAGAATTGTCATTTCTTCCTGATATTCTTTGGGCTACTGGTCCTAATGATGTGGGTCTTTTGGAAATACCGCCATATGTTGTGACATTGAAAGCCAATGTGAAAATGCCACGTATTCCCCAATATAAAATATCTAGTGAAGGTGAAAAAGCGTTGCTAGCGATCATTTACGATTTGATTGAAAAAGATGTAATTGAAGAGACAAGAGGCAACGTTTGCAATAGTCCTGTTCTGCCTGTTTTGAAGCGTACCGATCCTTCTCAGCCACCTGTTTACAGATTCGTGATTGATCTTAGAGAGGTCAATAAAATAGTTGTGCCACAATTTCCAGTTGTTCCTGATATCACTGCCCTATTGACTATGATTCCAGCTTCTGTGACTTGGTTCTCGGTGATTGACTTGAAGAATGCTTTCTTCAGCATCCCGATTGCTGAGGAAAGTAGGGATATATTCGGCTTCAGTTTAGGAGGTCGAAGCTTCCGCTTCAAACGCGCTCCCCAGGGCTACTGTGAAAGCCCATCAATATATAGTCAAGCTTTGAAAACACAACTTGATACGATTGTTTTACCTGATGGCGCTACCCTTATTCAGTACGTTGATGATTTGCTTGTTGCTGCAGATACTGAGGAAATCTGTAAAGAAGCCACGTTGTAATTGTTGCGTCATTTGTCTGATTTACATCACAAAGTGTCGCTTTCCAAATTGCAATATTGTCGACAAGAAGTGACCTACTTAGGTCATCTCTTATCGAAGAAGGGAAGGAAACTGACCCCAGAGAGAATTCAGGCAATAGCGAAACTAAGTGTGCCAAAGACACAGAGAGAAGTGCGTGCTTTCTTGGGTATTACATCATATTGTAGACAATAGATACCAAATTTTTCGTTGTTGGCCAAACCTTTGGTAGCATTAACTTGTAAAGATACACCGAATCCCCTTCCATGGTCTGAAGAGTGTCAGAAAAGTTTTTCCGAATTGCGCAATGCATTATGTTCGGCTCCTGTGTTGGGTACCCCCGACTACAGTAAGCCCTTTACATTGTATGTCCATGAGAAAGAACGTTGTGCATTATCAGTGTTGACACAGTTGTTCGGAAACAAGCAGCGTCCATGTGCGTATTTTTCGTCGACTTTGGACCCAGTAGCTAAAGCACTGCCAAGCTGCTTGAGAGCGACAGCTGCAGCAACTGTTTCTATTCGACAGTCTGCTGGTTTAGTCATGAATAATACATTGGTTGTGATGGTTCCACATGCAGTGGACACGTTGTTAAATAGGACCAAGACACAGCACTTAACTAGTGCTCGATTGTCAGGTTATGAGTTAACATTGTTAGCGAGTCATGTGCACATAAAAAGATGCAACACGCTTAACCCAGCTACGTTGTTGCCGATTGAAACAGAGTTAGATACTTCTGAACAGCATGATTGTTTTCTCAGAACAGAAGAAGAAACGAAAGGGAGAATAGATCTTAGTGACACTCCTCTTTCAAAGTGTGATGGTACCTTATGGGTGGATGGTTCATGCTTCAAGCTTCCGAATGGAGATACGACTGCGGCATATGCTGTTACGACTTTGCATACGATTGTTGAAGCTGCACGTATCCCACATAATTCAGCCCAAGCAGCAGAGTTGATTGCACTTACACGAGCGTGTGTGTTGTCGAAAGGAATGAAAGTGACCATATATACCGACAGCCAGTATGCATTTGGTATGGCCCACAGTTTTGGACGATTGTGGAAAGAACGTGGGTTCCTGACTTCGCATGGAACTAAGATTCAGCATGGTCAATTGGTGAATGAGCTCCTTGAATCACTTACTTTGCCGTTGCAAGTTGCGATTGCAAAATGCAGTGCACACAAGAAAGTGACTGATGATGTTGGTCGTGGAAATGCATTTGCCGACGAAGTCGCAAAAGAAACAGCAAGGGATGTGATGAGTCGAATGTATGTTACGGGCCCTGCAAGATGGATTGGTGACGTTGGAATGTGTGAAGACACGATAGAAAGTGTAAAGTCTATTCAAGCTGAAGCTACAGAGAAAGAGTTGAGTGTGTGGAGAGAGAGTAAGGGTAAATTGGATACAAATGGTTGTTGGGTTGAATTGTCAGAACATCAGCGATGGTTGTTACCCGATGCGTATGTGCTTGCAGTGGTTACAATGGCTCATGGAATGGCTCACATCAGTGTGAAAGGGATTTGTAAGTTGTTGGCTCCAGTATGGCAAAATGCTGGAATTCCTAAGTGTGCAGAGAATGTGGTCAAGAATTGCATGGTGTGTCTGAAATACAATCCTGGTAGGGGAACCCCAACTCCAGCTGGTCATTTTGCACCTCCAACGTATCCATTCGAGGTTTTGCAGCTAGATTTCATCCACATGGAAAGGTGCAACAATTTGAAATACGTACTCGTTGTTGTTTGTGCCTTTTCAAGATGGGTAGAAGCGTATCCCTTAAAGAACAACACTGCCTTATCCACAGCTAAAGCCCTTGTCAAAGAGTTCTTCCCTAGATTTGGAATGCCGAGAATGGTCTGGAGTGACAATGGGAGTGAATTTGTGGGTCGAGCGATGAAGAAAGTATGTGAAGGGCTAGGCATCCAACAAAAATTCCATGCTGCAAATCACCCCCAATCAGCTGGACTAGTAGAGTGCTACAATGGCACGTTAAAACTGAAATTGGCCAAAATCCAAGCGAGCTCTGGCCTTAAATGGCCTGACGCTCTGCCTTTGGCACTCCTATCAACCAGAATGACTGTGCACTCGCGAGTGGGACTTAGTCCGTACGAAATAGTGTTCGGCCGTCCGGCCAACATATGGGGAGTGCCAAGGCCGACCAAATTCAGTGAAATCGAACACCCTGTTTTGCTTGATTATTTATACGAATTGACGGCTAAATTGCGTGTTTTACATCAACAGGTTCACGATTCTCTGCCTCAGGTCTCTGAAGATCCGGGTCACCCCAACAATCCTGGTGAAATATTTCCAGCGAACAAAGAATGACCAGCCCCGGTGGACCGGCCCTCATCTAGTTCTTCTCTCAACAAGATCAGCCGTTCGAGTGGAAGGGAAGAAGCACTGGATCCACGGCGTACACTGCAAGAGGGTGCCTTTGCCTCTACCGTACGACCGGTGGGTCCAGGAGGGTGTTGCTGACTCTGAGACTGAGACTGTGCCTCGATTTCTGCCTTTCAGTGATGCACGCATAAAAGGAAGAATTTCTGAACAAGAAAGTGACAATATTTTGCAGGAAGCCGTGCCACCGTCAATTCGATTGGACACTACAGAGCCTGAACTCCTGTTTCAAGACCAGACAGTATCTGGGAAGCAACACTATAATCTGAGGCCGAGTACTATGGACAAATAAAAAAAACTTTCCTTTTCTTTACTAAAATTTTGAAAGCGCAGCTCTCTCATCTGAGAAACTTTTTTATTTTTGTTTTTCGAACCACCATCCGGGTTCCGCTGTAGGGTCGCGGTTGCCCAAGTCTTTGGGGTGCACCCGAAGACGTTAGGTCGACGGTTCTAGTTGGTCTAAGGGAGTTGCCCTGGACTGACAGAAGCATCCTTTAGCATAGAACACCCTACCATCGCCAGCAGCATTTTAGAGAGGATGGAGTTTTTCGAGATGGAGAGACCTGCCAAACAAATTAACTTTAAGACTACAATTTGTAGAATGATGACCAAGAAACGTTTTTTGATATTATGTATTTTCATGTTGTTCAGTGTTATGATGTTTTTAGTAGGATATGTTTTATTCTCTTTTCGAGTGACATTTGCACCCACTACATCGCCCATACCTCCTCCTACTGTTTCCTCGCATTCTTTCCACCCCTTTCCTGAACATGAATCCGCTAGGAGATTAGAGTTTATTAATAACTCCTTCGTTCAACTTTTGCACCAACACCAACTAGTAATAAACACGACTAACTGTTGGGTGTGTGGTCTTATGCCTCACACAACGGATAAAGGTATCCCTTATCTGGTTCTGCCTTTCAGCCATAATGGTTCCGTGTGGGCATACAGAACAATGTTCATTTACGCACATGAGACCTACCCCCTACGTTCTGTGGAAGATAATCCTAAGAATAGTGCTCTAGTTAAGGGTATAGTAGACATGGTTAAGGAAGATATCTCCTATGAGACTATCCCGAGAGATGAGACACTAGTATATATAGGATGGAACGTGACCGGATATGGAGTTACTCTGAGTGAGAAACAGCAAGCTAAGAGATCTTCCCCAATTTGGATTGTACCCCATCAGGGTCACTTATGTCTGCAAGGTATTGGCAAGAATCCCAGAGCTCAGTTAGGGAAAAGCACCTGCACTGAGACATATGTTTTTGCATCTCAGACTTCCCCTTTGTTTCTAGCAGCTAAGGGTACCTATTTCATCTGCCATGATAGGGCCTATACATGGTTGCCCCCTGACTTTTCGGGCACATGCTTTGTTTCGTTCCTGTTGCCTCCCACCTACACAGCGGCGGCAGATTACCATAAGACAAGGATAGTTAGAGGTGTCTTCAGTGAAGAGGACACTGCAGAACAAGAATTTCGAGACTTCGTGAGGGGTTTGCTGCCGTTCTGGGGACCCATGGTTAACAGCAGGAACATAAGGCAATTAACAAGGGTGGTTGAATCCACCGTGGTTGAAACTGCTGGTGCCCTTAGTAACTTGACTGCTGAGCTCCAGTCGGATTGTCTTATGACCCTTCAGAACAGGGTCGCGTTAGACGTCATACTTGCAGACCGAGGTGGGGTATGTAAATTGATCCAATCGAGTTGCTGTGTTTTCATTCCAGATAACGCTCCAACAGTGTACCAGGCCATCTCCAAACTACATAAGATTTCCGAATCTATTCATGTAGACAAAGGAGATTGGTCGTTAATGGGATGGTTCTGGGAACTGGTATCCGGCTGGGGATGGAAAATTCTGATGGTCATTGGGATGGTCTTGGCCATCCTTTTCCTGTTCTGTCTGTGCATACAGTGTGCTCCTGCTATATGTGGCCTCTGTGCTACATCGTGTATAAGGAAGCCTGTATCAAGGGACGAGCTAAGTAATAGGATGATGCTACAGCAACATCTCAATGACTTTAGGAATATAGACCTGGACTCAGATTAGCATGAGTATAGGTTATTGCCTATGTAAGGGCAAAAGGAGGGTCTGTAGTACTTGAAATTCTGGACCCATGTTATAAACATCATCGTACCATGACGATTTTGATCACAAGCATTTTCGTCATATTCGAGTGACAATTTTACCTTGAAATCGTAGTTTTCGTCCTGAACCCTCGGGTTCCATTTTGTGTACGGCTGCCATTTTGTGAGTTGCCCTCACATAGGCCAATGGTTAAAGCCAAACACGGTCCTGAAGGACACGTACACCTCTCCTGACTTCTCTGCGACCTGGGCAAGCTGACTCCACTGCCCCAGGCCAAACCTGTTCGGTCAGTTCCTCTCCCAGTGGCCGACCAAGATAGTATCAAGGCACAACATGCCATAAAACCTTTCATCGCACACAAACCACGCCTAATCTTGCACACACCTGTCCCTGTTTCCTACTTTATGACTTGCTTTACAAGGAGGAGGCGCCCGTTTTTATTGGGGTTTCGTCGATATCTGATGAAAATACTGGGCCTTGCCGGATAATTGATTGTGGACTGAACAAACTGAAATATGGGCTTGTCATCATGACTCTGTTTTTTCCTTGTAGTGAAAATATGTGAATGTTTTGAATGAATGGTAAAAAAAAAAAAAAAAGAATGAATGAAAGGTCAACTGTAATGTAAAGAATGTTTGCCTGAAGCATAATATTTTGTATAAAAAGAGAAGGCTATAGCTTTGTAAGATTGAGCAGTCTCCTGAGAATATACACCGTGTTGTACTTCTAGGATACCTGTTACTTGGTTGCAGCCAATAAATTCGATCTTTGACTTCACCTAGAAGACTCTGTGTTTCTGTAGTCTGAAACAGGAAGGACCCGAAGTCTTAGGGTGTTGTCCCTGGCACCGCTGGGTTACCGGTTCAGTACCGGTTCTGAAAAACCCAGTACTTCAATGAGGCTCTTGTTGCATGTTCACCCCATCTTACAGCCACTCTGTCTATGGTTGGAAGAATTAGCCCCCCCGTAATATTTTTCAGCCTCCCCCCGAAATTTGGCTCTAGCTGCCCGCCTGACATGCATAGAAGACCCGCCTGTTTGGCCCCTCACCGCACACTAGCGGTATCAAACATCTTCCCGCCCTTTCCCAACTATGATGGACAGCTCACTCAAGGGACCTCGGCGCCTTTTGGCGCGGTGGCAAAGTTACAGGCACACATGGTCAGTGGAGACAAATCATCTGGCCCTTTACGCAGCTGCAGTGTAGGAAAAGCACTATACGTTTACCCAACGAGGTAGCACTGTCGAGGCTCGGCAAGTGTGCTTTAACCCCATATCTGCCATCAAAAATTAGCTGTAATACTCGAGGGAGGTCTTTGAATCCATGAGTTTTTCGAGCGCAATCGCCGTGTAGTTCCTGTGACCAGGAGGCTGCTTTCTCCTCATCTGCTGCCCTGCTCGCTCTCTGACCCTTTATACACAGGAGGCATGTTGACACGAAAAGAAGCCCCGCACAACACACTAGCGGTATCAAACGTCTTCCTGCCCTTTCCCAACTATGATGGACAGCTCACTCAAGTTACAGGCACACATGGTCAGTGGAGACAAATCTTCTGGTTCTTTACACAGCTGCAGTGTAGGAAAAGCACTATACATTTACCCAACGAGGTAGCACTTACTGATTAGCCAGTCGAAAACACTCCAGTTGAGTAGATGGAAATCGCAAAACAATTCGCGGACCTTTTTGCCATTTCGCGCGAATTCGCGGACCGCAGAGCCGCAAAATTCGCCCATGCTTAGTTTACATGCAGCGCTTCGATGGCAGTTCATTGCTCACTGTACTAGATTATTATTGTAACTTATGAACTGCACAGTAGCAAAAGAATCTCTGTGACAAATGCAGTTACCCACTGTACGATGCATATAAAATACTGTTCTTTGATATGCATTGTACACGTTCTTTACAGCAGGCATATTAACCCTCTGCGCTATCTTAGATGAGTCAAAGCTAACACTAGACAGAACTCCCATCTCTCTCCAGCAGGTACATTATTCACCAGAGTTATTGTTATACTTTTGTTGTAACTTGAAAACTGCTGAATAGACAGGGAACTTTGCTGGGCTTTCAAAACTGCTACACTTCTACAAAATTGGCCCCACAATCAAAACTGCCCCCCCTCCCTTCCAGCCTCCTTAGGAAATGCCAGATGACCAGTATGTCTATCTGGTTTGGAGCTGGACCGCGGCTGCAAGACCAGAAAGGACTACCACGCCAAACAGAGTAATTCTATCTTACGTGTCTGTACATTAACTGATGGCACAAAAGTCCAAATCTGGCGTATGGCATGCAGCGTGTCATCTACTAGTCATGGAAGTATTACACACATGAGGACATAGGCCTGCTTGTGGAACCAATCCTGATGATGGTTGTCATGCTCTCACTCATCGGGTAAGTCCCAAAAACACAAGAAGTCGAAGCGATCTTCGACTTCCTCATATCAGTCCAAGTCATTGGATGAGGGGTGGGGAGCACTGGCACTCTTGGCCTCGCTCTGATGTGAAGCCCATGCCAGGGTTTGCTCTGTGTCTCCCAGAGTTTCCTGGAGCTGGAGTGACCTCCCCACCCAGCTTAAGAAATTTTATGAGGCCGTGCACCTCATATTTGGGCAGCCTGATCGCTCTGAAGTGCCTTTGGGCCCCACTGTGTTCGGGAGGGCCCCCTCTTGATTTCCTTCAGCTGGTCTGCCCTCAGTGTCATTACACAACAGGAGCACAGAGGGAAAACAGGGGCACAGGTTGCCCCCCACTCACATTACTATTATCAACAATACCTGCCCCTTGTCTGATAGAGTCTTTCTAACAGCACCTACCTCCTTAATTAGTGAGGATGTTCATAGTACGCGACATGTCTGCAGTACTGACAAGGTGCACCTATATCCTTTCTTAAAATCCTAAAATCCTCACTGTCTGTGTCCTTACAACTTCAAAAGCCCTCCAACCTATAAGGGTGTTCTAAAAAAGTGTGTGCAAGGAGGGACGGAACCTCATGGAAACAACCACCAGGGAACTGCTGACAGGTCGTCAGTGTGTTCCACTTTTCATTATTGGTGCCTAACATGTAAATAATGTGTGTAACTCAAGAGTGAAACTAACTACACAAAAATCACTGCAACCCAACCCCCTAGGCTGAAACACCTAAATTTCATGTTCCAACCCCCTACAAAAGGAGCTAGGCATCACTAGCACTATGATCAATTTTATTTGCTGCTAGGTATCTGCTCATATTAAAAACCAAAAGCTACTGTTGAGCTTCGTTTTAACATATATGAAGCCCACATGTTTCATTGCCTATCAATGTTTGTCAGCCACTTCTTCAGGGCTAGGGGTCAGTCCACACCCTACTGTGACTTCACAGCAATAAAACCTGTGGAACACACGAATCATGCGCTATGAGTAGGCAGTGCGCGGGAGTGAGGGGCCCCTTAATGGGGGTATTATAACCCGCGGTGGGGTGAATTCGCATGATTCGTGTGTTAATTAATTCTGCTTTTACTTCCTCCTATCCATGTCACAATATTGCACCAAAAACATGCCAAGTATGCTCCTTAAGAAGCCCGCATTATGCTCCTTAAACCATTCTTTCTAAGTAAACAAACACCATCTTACCGGACCTGTTACCAGCGCGTTCGGCATAGAACTCCCCGCTCGGGATCTCTCCCAAACACGGGTCTTTTTAAAACTCTTCTGGGCAGGCTCAGACGCTCTCATAGCGCGCATCCTCGCAAATCACGTGGTGCGTGACTATGGCGGCCATCTTGCAATGGGTTAAAATATATCGTGTACATCCTATAATCAAACATAAACATGAACTGTGTGCAAATGTGCCATTTTACCATTAGTATTAGACTCATCCTTTTACCGGCATTTTATTATGCGCACATATTCGCAGCTTAATGATTTAAAAGCAAAACAAAAGAGTATACATTTCAACAGAGTCAGGCTTATCTTTTTATTTTTATGTATATGAACCAGACATCTCATGTAAAAAGACATCTCATGTAAAAAAAAGCGCTGGAAACTCCCATCTAGTGAGGGAATCTTACATTTTTAAAAGAAAAATGTGATTGTAAATTGTGACTGGAACCACGGGTTTCAACCCTCCTTTGCAAGTCTGACCCTCAAAGTAAGCCAATGGTGCCCAGCCTGTCAGTCAGCCGTAAAACACAGGGAAAGACACTTATTCCACGTCCTCTCATTCTACCCCTCAAGAAAGATGTAGGAGGTGGGGGATCAGAGGGAAACGGGGGCGAAGCCAGACATTGTGAAAACAACCTCTGACGAATACCAAAAGAGTGACACCATCCATGGCTAATAACAATACAAATCCTATACTTTATATAGCTATGTAAGTGCTGTGACATTATTCCACTCAATCACATCATTCAATCCTGTCTTGTCTGCCTTCTCCTGGTATATCCAATGTGCCTCCTTGGAGGTCAATCTGTTTTCAATATGAAACAGGTCACCCCATACTTTCTCCAGAACCACCCATCTGATGTCCCTGAACTCAGGTTTCTGTTCGCGTTAATGCACTACCAGCCGTGTAGTCAACTTGCTGGCTTTGATGGTGCTGAGGTGTTCCTGTATGCGGATTTTAATCTTCCGTGTCGTAAGGCCAATATAATAGAGCCCACAGGGACAAGACAGACGATAAATAACATTGGCCGTATTACAATTGGTGAATTTGTTCAAATGCCGTGTTCTTCTGTCCACCAATTGTATACTACTCACTCTCTCCGTAAAGTCACACACCTAGCAACCACCACACGGGTGGTGCCCTGCAAGAATGTCCAAGGTGTTCGACACTTGTCTGGGGTGGGTGTGTACCAATTGATCCCGCAAATTCTGGGATCTTTTAAAAGCGAACCTGGGGGCTGGCATCTTAAAACAGTTCGTACTCAGAAGGTACCAGTGTCTCTTGATGATTTGGCGAATTTTTGTAGGTAGGGGTCAAAAGTAGCGAACACTGGAAGGCACTCTCCTTTCTCTTTTTTATTCCTTTCCAGTAGCACTGATCTAGGTGTATTCAATGCCCTCTTCCGAGCATTTCTCACAATCTTCTTGGGGTATGCACGGCCATCAAGTTTCTCTGTCAGCTCAGTGGCTTGTTCCACAAATTTCTCTGTTGTGCTGCAATTCCTCCAGTACCGGAGAAATTGGCCCACTGGCAGATTGCCCGAAGGGCACGCGGATGGAAAGACCTATAGTGAAGTAGAGAGTTCTTATCTGTCGGTTTTTGGTGGACATTGGTGCATAACCGTTTATCCACTGCAAAGATGTCCAAGTCCAGATATGTTGCTGCATCCCTACTGACCTTCCAGGTGAATTTAAGGCATTCATCCAGACCATTCAGCCAAACCAAAACATTCTGCAGTTCGACTTCTGTGCCCATCCAGATACAAAACACATCATCTATAAACCTCTTCCAGAGACAGATGTTATTCTGGAGGGGGTTAGATGTATTATGTATGTAATGTGCCTCGAACTGGCCCACATGGATGCAGGCCAGACTGGGGGCCAAAGTAGCCCCCATTGAAGTCCCAGACACCTGGAGGTACAGCTGTTCCTTATACTTGAAGAAGTTGCGGGTGAGTGCTATCTCCACACACTGGAGTACAAATGATTGGGGCGTGTCATAGAACCACTCACATACCGACAGGGTTTGCGCTGCTGCCATCAGCGTGGCTTCCTGGGGTATGCTCGTGTATAACGATTCGATGTCAATCGTTACCAAAATTTGATGACTCGGATCGCATTCAAGAGTTTGTAGGATATTCAAAATATCAGTGGTGTCCTGCAAATAGGAAGGTTGATTAACCACACATTCCCTCAGGAAAAAGTCAGAGAACTGCGACAACGACTCCAACACAGACTGGATCCCTGAAACAATCGGGCGACCCGGTGGGGGCCGTTGCGCTTTATGAATCTTAGGCAGTATGTAGAATGCCAGGGTTCTTGGTTTGGTATTGATCAAAAAATCAATTTCCTTAGAGGTGATCCATTTTTTCTTCTTTGCCCCTGTCACAAGGCCTGTTATAAGGTCCTGTAGTTCCCCAGTATGGTCACGAGCCAATGGTCTATAATTCTGGTGGGCCCCCAATAACCGCAGCACTTCAGCCTCATAGTCCAAGGTGTTCATCACAACCACCGCCCTGCCTTTATTGGCTGGTTTGATGGTCAGTGAGCTGTTATTTTGCAATGATTTAACAGACAATCACTCAGGCTTGCTCATATTACTAAACCTGTGTTTGCTCTCAACTTTCTCCAGCAGATCAATATCTTGGAGAGCTTTCTCCTCAAACACCTGTACATGCGGCCCCACCGAGCTTGTGGGGGGCAAAACAACAAGGGACGGTGCAGATTGGTACTAAACACAGAAGGAGGTTCACGTTCCTTTCCAGCAAAGAATTTCTTGAGTTTGATTTTCTTCATCACTTCAAAAAATTCACTCCTACACTTGAAGCTGTAATGTACGGGAGTGGGTACAAAGCTGAGTTGAGAGCAAACGCAGGTTTAGTAATATGGGCAAGCCTGAGTGGTTGGCTGTTAAATCATTGCAAAATAACAGCTCACTGACCATCAAACCAGCCGATAAAGGCGGGGCGGTGGTCGTGATGAACACCTTGGACTATGAGGCTGAAGTGCTGCGGTAAAAGGATGAGTCTAATACTAATGGTAAAATGGCATATTTGCACACAGTTTGTGTTTATGTTTGATTATATGATGTACACAAATCAAATCAAATTTCAAAGCTTTTTTCGACAGCATGTCATAAAAGCAATTTGTACATCCTAACACTACACTATAAATACTACATGATTAAATTCATTATTTTAAAAACTCATTAAACCATAATGCTGTCACTTGCCAATTTTTAAAACAATTTATACAGAATAATTAAAAACAATTCAATAAAGTGTGAGTTTAGAAAGTTAATCGTACATAAAACGGTGTCATAGAATTCATTAGGCGGTGTCTGAGAACAGCAAAGTACGGGTGCGTAAAGTCCAGGCCCACCCTAAGAATTTTGCAACGGCAATCGCCATACAAAGTGTGCAATCTGATTCAAGTACTCTTAGCGCCTCTATGTATGTACATGTTCCTAGATTTAAACACACAGGTTTTATCCACTTGCGGCGGGGGCTCACATAAAGGGGACATACAAACAGCAGATGAGGGATGTTCTCAATCAAATCTTTACAATAGTGGCATTTATCATCCTGAGTTACTGTCCATTTACAAGTAAAAGCCTTTATAGGAAGGGTCCCTGTTCTGAATTGAAAATACAATTTTCTATCAAACGGCCTTTCAATGATGTCCCAGTAAGGCTCAAATGATGGTAGAGGTTTGATATCAAGAAAACGACCAGTTAGGTTAGGGCTGGATCCAGTACTATAAGCAGTCATCCAGACCATATCCCAGTACATTTTTTTCAAGGTTGCCTTTGGTGGAATACTTAAGGCATTGGGATTGATCCATAAGTGATCTAGTTCCAACTTAGTTAACATATCCCTTAATTCTTTAAGCCATGGAATGGAATGAAAACGATCCGCCCTGATAATATCCTTCAGGGCAGTGGCATAATGGACTAATTCGGGGGTTGTGATAATCCGTCTCCAGTATAATAGAGGTCGTAGCCGTGCCAAATCCTCCATATTCTTCCTGCCAAGATCATATACTAATGGAACGGTAGGAGTACTTTGGGGAACCCCGACTAGACGGCGTAGAAACCTGTTCTCCGCCAAGGTTAATTGTTTCAAGTTGGAGAATCCCCACAATTCCGACCCGTACAAGGTGGCGCTTATCACCTTCATGTTGTAAATTTCTACGGCAGGTGTAATTGGCTTAGTCAGTGAAGCTTTATGCTTAAATGCCACTACACCCGCCAACTGAATTTTGAGCAGCCATATCAATATGATTATTCCATCTCATATTACACTGAAGGGATATTCCTAATTACGTAAAGGACTCAACCTGTTCTAAGGGAGTTCCTTTGAAATTGATTGTGCCTTTGAATGTTTTCCGCTGGTTCAAGCACATGAACTTGGTTTTGGAGGTATTTATCTCAAGTCCACGCGTCTGACAGAACTCACCGAAAACATTAACTGCCTTCTGGAGCCCACTCGGTGTTCGAGAAACTATCAGCGTATCGTCCGGAAACATGAGAACTGGCACCCGTGCCCCTGCTAATACAGGAGCATCAGTGGGAGTGCGATTTAGATGGTCTACTATGCCATTGATGTATATAGAAAACAGTGTGGGTGCCAGAACACACTCCTGCCGGACACCACGTTCGACAGGGAAAGGGTCGGTCACTTCACCCTGAGCCTCCCACCTAATTCTTGCATAATTGTTCTTGTGCAGGCGGACAAGAAGCGCTAACAGTTCCGGGCCCAATCCAGCCTCAGCAAGTACACTCCAAAGTTTAGAACGAGGGACTAAATCAAAAGCTGATTTTAGATCTACGAAAACAGCATAAAGGGTCCCATTGGTTAGGGTCACGTTCCTCCAGTAAAGAGCTATAAAAAAGAATACCTGATCAACTGAGCTTGTACATGGGCGAAGACCAGCTTGATATGGGGACAAAATATCTTTTTCTACTATCCAGGATTGTAATTTATTTTGCACTAGTCGACCTATTAATTTTTGAGCCGAGTCTATAAGACTGATGGGTCTATAGTTGCTAGGTAGTGATTTGTCTCCCTTTTTAAAAACCGGAATTATTTCAGCTCTCTTCCATGATGTGGGTATTGGAGCACCCCTCGCCACAGAATTGGCTAGCCACTCGAAATATTGACACCAAGATAGTCGATCACTTAGAAACACATCGGCAGGTATGCCATCCATACCTGGGGCTCTGCCCCCTGTCACACAGTCTAGCGCTATACTAACATCTTTTATTGTAAATAGCTGACACTGATAAAAAAACTGTAGGGGGTAGTGTACACTCTCCTTCAACTAAATTACAAGCATATTGTGGTTTGAAGAAGTCTACCCACTGATTTTTAGCAACGTTATTTTGCGGGGGTTGTGCAATCCCACCTCTATCCCACTTTACTAGGGCCCAAAATTGCTTTTGGTCCTTTACTGCACAAGCATATTTCAGATCACGCCAGTGTTCCTCGTCCCACTGTTTCTTGGCATCTTTCTGGGCCTTCCTGTATATATCCGTCGCCTTTCTCACACCTGGGATGTTCCTACTTCTGAGTTCAGTACTAAGATTCCGGCGGGCTGCTCTACAGGACTGGTTATACCACCCCACCTTTGGTAAATTTTTATTGACCTTATCTGATTTTGTGGACGTCATAAAGAACCCTTGGAGCTTAGCAAAAAAGTTAGTGTGAGCCTCTAACATAATTTCAGGAAAATTTTGTTTTTTACTGTATGAGTTTATCTTACCCACTTCTTCGACCACCGCTTTTTTAAGATCCTCCAGCCTCTCCGAGTTCTCGATCAATCTACCCCATTTTATATGGCACAGGTTATTCGAGGCTACAATATCTAAGGTGACTTTGCCCCCCCCCAGGGTTTGGTTCTCTTAACCCCACCTTAGTTTGGAAATCCATGCAGAGAGGGTTGTGGTCACTCTCCATCCTGTTTTTTACTGACATGTCAATCAGCCTATGCCATTCTCTGATATCCACCAGGAAGTAATCTATTCGGCTTGAAGACCTACCATTATCAAAAGTTTTATCCCCCTGGCGATCTGACGGGGTGCGCCCATTGGCTGCTCTGAGTCCTCTCACTAAACATAAAGCCTTGAGTTGGATGGCCACCGCTGTCCATCTTTTAACTGCCGGTAGTTCAAGCTGGGGAACGCCCCACTTGCTATCCTCTTCAGCAGCTAGAATTTGGTCCTCTTGACCAAGTGGTTCAAAGGTGGTGTTAACATCACCCCCCACAATGATAGACAACTGGGTTGGGAGCGCCTCAAGCTCATGGTTGAGGGCAGTGATTACTTCAGATGTTTGGCCCCCTGCTACTCCCCTAGCATAAATGTTAAAAATAGCCACCCCCTGGCCGTTAGCCCATATAATATTAACTGACAAAATGTCATTTGATGGGGAACTCCTTTGCTGGATTCTACAGCATAATGATTGGCGAATCCAGATTATCAGGCCCCCTGATGGGCGACCTTTAGGATTTTTTGTAGCTGGCATCTGGAAGTTAAGAAACCCAAAACGATGTACAGGAATCAATGACCATGTTTCCTGGAACAGAATGATGTCAAATTGGTCAATAAATTTACACCATTCTGGAGATATTAGCTGTTAGCAATACCAGCAAGATTCCAAGAAAGGAAGGACAGCCCTGGCTCAACTACTGGAAAGCATAAAGGGTCCTGAGTTGTTAACATGCCTTGTGTTTCAACCACCAACCCGAATTCAGGTTCTATATTATTAAATGGATGACCTGATGGTTTAATTGAAGTACCTCTAAGCCAGGACTAATACATATCTCCAATAGATTGGAGCAGGACTGTTGGTCGGGATCTTTATTCTCTGTTCTCAACCCTGTGGGATTAAATTCACACACCCTTTGTACTTGGGTCGTAGGAATAGCATTTATAAGAGCAATCCCCTCGGCTGTAGAAACACACGTTCTATCCAGGTCGGCTAGATCAATAACCACAACACTATCAGCCCTCTCAAGTCAGTCGCATTCATTCAAGTCTGACAGAGCCGCAAACCTATTTTCAAGGCTAATTCCCCATTCACTGGTTTGGGCACCCCTGCCCCACTTATTTGACACAGAGTTCCACATTGTCCTCAGTATACTGGGGTTCGCTATGCTACCTCTATAATTGAAAAAATCAAGTGTTAGCGGAATTATATCAGTGCTCCTACGTTGTGGGGGGAATATATTTGTCAGGACATTAGGAAGTACATCTGGACCTGAAAAATGCAAGACTACACAATCTCCTCCAAATTTTTTCGGGCCGTTCCCTATCCATTCAACCCTTCTTGCCATATTGATTTCCCCAGCTAGCTGCTGTTTACCCCATGGAGATATCAACACGTTGTCTGATAACCAATGCAATGCTTTACTGATCAAAGAGGATGTTGATTCCACCTGGCCAGGCTTCAATGGGGGTACATTTGCCAGGACCAGGACAAGCGGAGAAGCCTCTAAAATAAGTTGAACAGAGCCTTTCTCTAGACACGGTGTAGTGGGTCTTGTAGTGGGTCTTGATGGGGGGTCTTCTCTGGCTATTACCTGGCCACCTTTACCTGCTGGGGGCTCAGTGGGGGGAGGATTCAATCCCACTTTCTCCCCACCCCCCACCACACTCCCTAAAAGCTCCTCATTTGATTGATTTAATTCAACTCTACTTTAAACTAGGTTTGATATATTACCCACCTCCTCCACTGTTTTGTTTAAGAGACCTCCTAGTCTGTTCACCTCTGCTGTTAGCTTGTCAATTTTAGCTACCAATGGTTTAATAATACATTTTATCTTTGAGTCAATCATGCTCACTAACTTCTTAATTTGCTCATCTTCCATGATCACCTTCCCACCATCCACCCCGTTTGCTTCATTTCTAACCATATTTTCGGGTGGAGAGCCTATCCTTTTTCTACCTGAGCGTGGCCCACCTCGTTTAGTCTGACCTTTTCTACATGCTCAGACAGCTCTAGTTATAGGCACAAGCACAGGGGGCGGGGAATTATCCTCTATCATGTTAAGATGATCTTCTGAGTCGTTTTCTAAGTCAACAATGGGAGGTATACTTTGTTCAGAAATGTCATTTGTAGGATGATCAATATCTAGGACATCGCTACTGTTCTCCTGTACCGAGGGTACTACCAGGGAAGGTTCAGGCAGGGAACTCGGTGTAGTAGTAGTGGGAGAAGTGGGAGAAGTGGGAGAAGAACTCAAACCCAGTGACATCCTTCTTTTGCTATTGATTTTACTTACAACCTGTACTAAATAATTGTCCATGGTGTTAGATACTAAGGGAGTCTTATGCTTGGACATACCACCCACAGTTAGGTAGTATCACACTAGCACTCAGTAACCCTGTGGCAAATGGTAGACAATGGTGTTGAATAACAAAAAAGCACAGGGTGACCACAATGTTTATGGAAAGAGTTAAATCGCACTGGATAAATACCACAGATGTCTCACAACAATGACAGACAGAAATCCTGGCCCAGCCCAGTCACGGTCAGTCTCGGACTGTCTCCGACTGTCCGCCCTTTGTCCGGGCTTCTCCCCGTGCTCCATCCCGCGCTCCATCCCGCGCGCGTCCCGCGTGCGCGTTGTAGTAACTCCTTATGAGGGCGGGGACACAGGATGGGGCGGGAAGAGGACCAGCTGCGGCCGCTCAGCGCCGCTGAGCACGCTGGTCCTCGCAGTCCCGTCTGTCCGTGTGCGTAGCACCAAGTCCAAACAAAATCCTCAGGGTCCCAGGCCAGGAGAAGGATCAGGAGGCCAGGAGAAGGATCAGGGTTCCAGTACCAGCGAGACGTGGCGTAGTGGCCAAACAGGCAGCAAACAGGCAGGTGACGGCAAGTTCCGTGAGAGCAGCAACCCGCAGACGTGCAACAAAAAGACTCACCGGACACACTCACTGCAAGGACTTTTTGTGCAGGGGTGGGCAGTCATAATATCGAGTCTTTTATTTCGACTGGACAGAATATCGAGTAAAAATATAGAATGGACATAATATCGACTAGACATAATATAGACAACAAAAATATCGACTAGAGAAAATTAATATCGAATAGAATGGACATAATATCGAATCAAAAATATAGAATGGACATAATATCGACTAGACATAATATAGCCAACAAAAATATCGAATTTTAGGTAAGTTAATATTAATTTTTATTTTTTGTGTAATATAAGTCTGTAGCGGGTTGTGGGTTTATAGGGGAATAGGGTGGGAAGTAATTTAATTATAATTAATTAAATATGTTAATTTATTTATTGATATTTATTTAGAATTAATTGTTAATTAATTATTAATTGCTAATTCATTAAAATATAATTGGTAATTAATTATAATTGATTAATTGATAAATATTTTAATTTTAGTAATTTATTTTCTGTAGCGGGTTGTGGGTTTATAGGGGAATAGGGTGGGAAGTAATTTAATTATAATTAATTAAATTTTTTAAATTATTTATTGATATTTATTTATAATTAATTGTTAATTATGTATTAATTGGTAATTAATTAAAATATAATTGGTAATTAATTATAATTGATTAATTGATAAATATGTTAATTTTATTAAATTATTTTCTGTAGCGGGTTGTGGGTTTATAGGGGAATAGGGTGGGAAGTAATTTAATTATAATTAATTAAATATGTTAATTTATTTATTCTTAATTATTTGGAATACATTGTTAATTAAATAATAATTGGTAATTAATAATAATATGATTGGTAAATAATTTTAATTGATTAATTGATAAATATGTTAATTTCATACATTTATTTTCTGTAGCGGGTTGTGGGTTTATAGGGGAATAGGGTGGGAAATAATTTAATTCTCATTAATTAAATATGTCATTTAAATTAATGGTATTTATTTTGAATTAATTGTTAATTAATTTTTAATAGGTAATTAATTAAAATATAATTGGTAATTAATTATAATTGATTAATTGATAAATATTTTAATTTTAGTAATTTATTTTCTGTAGCGGGTTGTGGGTTTATAGGGGAATAGGGTGGGAAGTAATTTAATTATAATTAATTAAATATGTTAATTTATTTATTGATATTTATTTAGAATTAATTGTTAATTAATTATTAATTGCTAATTCATTAAAATATAATTGGTAATTAATTATAATTGATTAATTGATAAATATTTTAATTTTAGTAATTTATTTTCTGTAGCGGGTTGTGGGTTTATAGGGGAATAGGGTGGGAAGTAATTTAATTATAATTAATTAAATTTTTTAAATTATTTATTGATATTTATTTATAATTAATTGTTAATTATGTATTAATTGGTAATTAATTAAAATATAATTGGTAATTAATTATAATTGATTAATTGATAAATATGTTAATTTTATTAAATTATTTTCTGTAGCGGGTTGTGGGTTTATAGGGGAATAGGGTGGGAAGTAATTTAATTATAATTAATTAAATATGTTAATTTATTTATTCTTAATTATTTGGAATACATTGTTAATTAAATAATAATTGGTAATTAATAATAATATGATTGGTAAATAATTTTAATTGATTAATTGATAAATATGTTAATTTCATACATTTATTTTCTGTAGCGGGTTGTGGGTTTATAGGGGAATAGGGTGGGAAATAATTTAATTCTCATTAATTAAATATGTCATTTAAATTAATGGTATTTATTTTGAATTAATTGTTAATTAATTTTTAATAGGTAATTAATTACAATATAATTGGTCATTAAAATTAATTTATTAATTTTGAAATTGTAAATTAATTTATTGTTAATAGGTAATTAATTAGTATGAGTAGGCAATTTTTATAATTAAATATTTTTATTTTGTATTAATAAATAAATATGTAATATTTTTTATACACAAGTACAATATTTTATTTATTTGTAATTGGTATTACTATTTATGTTATTTATATCTATTTGTGAAGTATTTACTTTCCCTATTATTGCACTCTCTGAAGTTGGAATAGTAATTTTAACCCCTACGCTATACAACACTTTCCCTAATGTTGCACCCACTGGAGTGGGTATGCAACGTTTACAACGCAACTTTTACTATGCACTACCATTACAATGAAACTTTTACAACGCAAAAACTTTTACAACGCATACATTTACAAAGCATGTTTTTACAACGCAGATACCTTTACAACGCATACCATTACAACGTAAGTATTGCTAAGTATATAATTATTTTTTATATGTTATATGTTTGGGTTTTCGGGTAAAGGGGTATTTTTAGGGTTCAGGGTCAGTTTTCAGTATTTGGGTAAAGGGGTATTTTTAGGGTTCAGGGTCAGTTTTCAGTTTTTGGGTAAAGGGGTATTTTTAGGGTTCAGGGTCAGTTTTCAGTATTTGGGTAAAGGGGTATTTTTAGGGTTCAGGGTCAGTTTTCAGTTTTTGGGTAAAGGGGTATTTTTAGAGTTCATGGTCAGTTTTCAGTTTTTGGGTAAAGGGGTATTTTTAGTGTTCAGGGTCAGTTTTCAGTTTCTGGGGTAAAGGGGTATTTTTAGGGTTCAGGGTCAGTTTTCAGTTTTTGGGTAAAGGGGTATTTTTAGGGTTCAGGGTCAGTTTTCAGTTTTTGGGTTAAGGGGTATTTTTAGGGTTCAGGGTCAGTTTTCAGTTTCTGGGGTAAAGGGGTATTTTTAGGGTTCAGGGTCAGTTTTCAGTTTTTGGGTAAAGGGGTATTTGTAGGGTTCAGGGTCAGTTTTCAGTTTTTGGGTAAAGGGGTATTTTTAGGGTTCAGGGTCAGTTTTCAGTTTTTGGGGTAAAGGGGTATATTTAGGGTTCAGGGTCAGTTTTCAGTTTTTGGGTAAAGGGGTATTTTTAGGGTTGAGGGTCAGTTTTCAGTTTCTGGGGTAAAGGGGTATTTTTAGGGTTCAGGGTCAGTTTTCAGTTTTTGGGTAAAGGGGTATTTTTAGGGTTCAGGGTCAGTTTTCAGTTTTTGGGGTAAAGGGGTATTTTTAGGGTTCAGGGTCAGTTTTCAGTTTTTGGGTAAAGGGGTATTTTTAGGGTTCAGGGTCAGTTTAGGGTTTTTGGGGTACAGGGGTACTTTGTAAAAATAAAGTAAAATTACATTTAAATTACATTAATTAAATACAATTACATAAAATTAAATTATATTATAATATTTTAAATTAATTTATATTAAAAAAAATATTATATACTTACCAATACTTACGTTGTAATGGTATGCGTTGTAAAGGGGAAAGCGTTTTAAAATCTTGCGTTGTAAATGTATGAGTTGTAAAAGTTTTTGTGTTGTAAAAGTTTTGATGTAATGGTAGGTGTTGTAAAAGTATGCGTTGTAACGTCATACATCCCTGGAGTGGGAATAGTAATTTTAACCCCTACGCTATCCAGCGCTTTCCCTACTGTTGCACCCACTGGAGTGGGAATAGTAAATTTTACCTCTACGCTATCCAACACTTTTGCTAATGTTGAACTCACTATAGTTGTTACAATAAATTTTAACCATTTTCTATGCTACGCTAAAAATGTTATATATGTTTATTTAATAATATGTTTATATATATATATATATATATATATATCATCAACAACTTTCCCGCTAAGGAGCCCCTCTCCAACATGGCAGGCAGTGCAGGGTAGTGGAGCACCCCTTTCAACAACAATCACCAAATCCTTTTCGTTTCAGAAAAAAGAAAAGCACTGCACACTGGACTTTCAGGTAAGCAGAGGTTTTAATCTTCGTACAACACTGTGGCTGGGCAATCCTTCAAGTTATCCTGACGCGTTTCAGCTGTCTCAGCAGCCTTGTTCACAGGTAAATGGATTGTGGCGTGCTCTGCTCACTTGCACGCTTGCACGCTTTTTAAAGACTGCCCGTGTGCCGAGTAGTCTGTAGTTACAACAATCCCCAGAATGCATTGCGCCACCTTCCAAACTCAATTCCTCGTAAATGCAATTCGTTTTCAATTCAGGGACATTGCACATAAGGAAATTTTAGCATGGTTTTGCAGTGCACGTTTTCAAATGTTGTTGTCCAAGCCACACATTAAAGTTTTTAAAAGAAACCTTCGTGCACCTTCCAGTCCTGGGCACACTGGGCAGAATTAATTAACACACAAATCATGCGCTATGAGTAGGCAGTGCGCGGGAGTGAGGGGCCCCTTAATGGGGGTGTTATAACCCAAGGTAGGGTGAATTCGAACTCGAGTAGAAACATGCAAAACCAGTGAACATACAGAAACCCCGTGGGCCCTGAACTGGTAGTATATGTGTGTATTCCATCTACAGGTTGACGGAGTGCGATTGGGACCAACAGTCGTGGATGTGTACATGTTCTGTATACTGGTGGCTGCAGGTATGCCAGAGAGTGGCAACCACCAGGTAAAAATTCTATCTTCAATGAGCAAATTGCAATGCAATTTTATTTGTGTTTGTTGGGGCAACTACTTATCAGTGTCACCCCATGTTTGTCGTCATGTGTTACGTTTGTGTCTGTGTTCCACAGGTTCTATTGCTGTGAAGTCACAGTAGGGTCTGGACTGACCCCTAGCCCTGAAGAAGTTGCTGACAAACATTGATAGGCAATGAAACATGTTGGCTTCATATATGTTAAAACGAAGCTCAACAGTAGCTTTTGGTTTTTAATATGAGCAGATACCTTGCAGCGAATAAAATTGATCATAGTGCTAGTGATGCCTAGCTCATTTTGTAGGGGGTTGGAACATGAAATTCAGGTGTTTCAGCCTAGATGGTTGGGCTGCAGTGATTTTTGTGTAGTTAGTTTTACTCTTGAGTTACACACATTATTTACACTTTATTTATTTTTATGTGGGAAGGCACCCATGATAAAAAGTGGAATACACTGACGAGTACCTGTCAGCAGTTCCCTGGTGGTTGTTTCCGTGAGGTGCCTTCCCTCCTTGCACACACTTTTTTAGAACACCCTTATAAGTTGGAGGGCGTTTTGAAGTTGTGGGGACACAGACATAGTCAGGATTTTAGGATTTTAAGAAAGGAGATGGGCACACCTTGTTAGTACTGTCCTCAGTGTCAGTCAGTCCCCTTGGATACAGTGCTTTATCAGGAGCAGTGCCACCTGTGAGGCTGCACCCTTCCTTATGTCAATTCCAGTGCCATCTCTCCTGGCGCCACTGATGCCCCATGGCGGTGTAGACCTCATCATCAAACCCAACTCCAACACGGAGCCGGACGGACTTCGTCCGATGCAAATCTAGGCACCATTTGGTACCATGCCTTCTGAATCAAGCTAGTGCCTTTTTCCTTTGACAGGCCTGGAGAGGGTGCTGATTGGGAGGGGTCTGATGGCCCTTATGTTTACCATCATCCGCTTGATGAAGAAGAGGACAAATGGCATGAGGAACTGGCGGATGGCAGTGGATTGGACACCTCACCAGACACTGTCCTGGTCTCTCCCTGTGTCAGACTAACCTTGTGCCAGAAATCTCCACAGGAACAGAAGAAGGGTCCCAATGCCTCTCTACAGGTGTGTGCAAAGGACCATAGGTTAAATTCCCTACCTCACACCCGCAGGGTGCTGCAGATGCTGTTGATGGTACCCACATGATTTTCCACTTCACCCTCTAGAGTCCTACATTCTCTTCCTGTGTGTATTCCATTGGACTGTGGTGATTAAGTTGTGTGGTGCATCTAAAATAAAACACCCAATATGTATATATATATATATATATATATATATATATATATATATATATATATATATATATATATATATATATATATATATATTATACATTTTAGTACTGTATGTTGGAGGAAAGTAAGGTAAACAAAGCACTTGCACCTTGTATAATTGTGAAATAGCAATAATGAGGCACAGGCCCTTCTACTAATTAGAATGGATTTATTTATTGAATACATTTGATAAATAAATGATCCAACATGCTTCTGCAATATGAGGCAGGCATTTGAGGAAATGTGATGAAAAATACAAAGAATTAATTTTCTTGCAATAATTATTACCGATTGCTGCAATTGTGATACATATTTTCATCTACATAGGTACTTTAAAACATTGTAAAGTGTTTAATGTTATAACATGTTGCAGTTCCAATTGTTATTTATCTTTGAATCAAATGTTCTAAGATGGCCGCCATATATTGCACAGCACTTTGTTTACAGGTAGTCTGTCGCCCATGTCTACGTCTCTTAATGCCTATTTTAATCGAAACAGATGATTCATCTACATCGTGAACAAGGCAACGAGAAGCTGTTGAAACGCGTTGATGTAATCATCACTTGAATAAATGATTGAGTGACTTACCCTTTGGAGTGCCGGCTGATCTCTGCTAAAATGCGGTAATCGTATTTTTGGATATTCGGGAACGTGGCGAACGTTTCGTTTTCCGGCACCACCGGCGTTCAGGAAGCACGCCAGCATAAACACCAAACGAACTAAGAATCAATGGAGACAGGCGTGCCCCCCGTCGTACTGCACCAGAATACCGCCTGACGCTTCGGGAAGTGATTGCTCCGCGAGGGTGAATTCGGGACCGGCGGTCGGAGGATCACGGAAACGAAGAAAACTGCTCACGGCTAACTCCGGTAAGCGAGGTGGGAGAAAAGTGCAGAGGGAGCCGGGTTGGGGAGTGGCAATGCTACGAAGTGTAACTCGTGGTTTTATAAAACCAATACCTGCCTCCGATAAAAGTCACCAAACGGGAATAATGAGTGATGAGGAATGTGCAGCGAGGCAACAAGAAGCCTTAAAATTTTTTGATGAAATAACGCTACCAGTGCAGCGAGCAAGAGGGGCGGCTGCCCCTGCTGGATCAAGTGACTTGGGAAATCAGTTACATGAATTGGAGAAATTAAAGAAAAGGGAAATCTCACGATGGTGGGAAGTGGCATCACTGCGCCAGTATCTGCAAGTGGGGAAAGTCCCGCGAGGACTACGTATAATGATTACCCCCACATATGAAAATCCAAAAGCTGAAATGTTATCTGAATGGGCAGAGAATAGTGCCACAAGCTCGACCAATATGCTGCATATTTGGTAAAGTATGCTGAGTTAGAACGACAGGAAATAGTGAAAAGAATAAAGGAGTTAAATGCAATTCTTGAGAAATGCGATGACCAAGCCAAGATAACTAAATTTAAAGGTGACATGAAAATCAGACTGGATAAATACGAAAAGCGTATTAAAGATAGAAAAGCTACAAAGTTTATACGCGACCACCTTGATTATGAATTAGGGCGAATTTACACCTTTGCAAAAAGTATGATTCTGTCAGAAGAGAAAAAATCCAGAGTGGGATAATGGAACAACAAATGATGTCACAGAGCGAAGTAAGCTCAGATACGGGCTCGGAACAAGAACAGGATGACCAAAGGAGAAGTGGGACAAAAGATGTAAGACTTGCGGTCACAGATGAGTACCGTTTTATGCAATTGGAACAACAAACCGATCATTGCATAACGAGGCCAGGGGAGGGGAACTCGCAGAGGAAGAGGAAACAGAGAAGAGGAGGAGAAGGTTACAGGAGGAGCATTAGAAAAGCAAACAAACAGATCCATGCGCTCGCAAGACAAGAAATCAATGAAGAAATAATTGATGACAAGACAGTAATCAATCTGAGTACTGTGATTTTAACTAAAGAGGATCAATCAGTGTTAAAACTTGGACTTAGTTACTGTGATGAGAATAATTTTGATTATCCAAACAGTAGGATTGATCTATATCGATTCATTAGGAAGTTGAAAATGTCCAAAATGCATATGGACCGAAATGCTCAGAACTCTTCTGAAGGAGTAGTCCGTCCAAGTGCGTCCAATGACCCTAGTGCTTTAACTGTGAATGATGTATCTGTCTGTGGAGACCTGATGGCATTATGGAACAATAATAGTCAAGAAGTAGTGATTACTAATGAAGCAATTGAAAATGCTGATATAGGAGAAGCCAACTCAGACACACTGGAGAGAGAAGATCACACCCCATTCCGTTTACCTTCCAAATTTACACCACAGGGAGCATGAGATAACCTGGATATCTTTGGGGAAAATGTAATTAAAGATCTTAAACAATTATATGGCAAAATTCTTCAAAGAAAAAGAAATTATAATCCGAGGAAATCAATGCTGCATAAAACTGTGACAAAAATACAGAAAGAGGACGGTATACTGGTGAAACCCTCAGACAAGGGGGGAAACGTTGTTTTATGGGGACGAGAACTATATAAAAAGGAAGCTCTAAGTCAATTAAATAACAGTGAATGCTGCTCCCGAATCAGTATGGTGAGTTATGAGAAAATGAAGGAACAATTCTACACAAGGTTGAAGCATGGAAACAGGAAGAACTACTCAGTTGGGATGAGCTCAAGTTCATTAAAAAAGAAAAACCTGTTTTACCAGTATTTTATATGCTCCCAAAGTTGCATAAGAGCGCCACTAATCCACCAGGGAGACCTTTAATTTCCTCTTGTGGCAGTTTATTTGAGAACGCTTCGAAATATATAGACTACTTCCTGAACCCCATTGTTCGGACACTAACATCGTTTATTAAAGACTCAACTTATTTCCTAAAGTGTATATATGATGTGCGGTGGGACAAGAATAACATGGTATTGGTGACGCTAGATATTGCCACATTATACACGAGTATAAGACATAGGGATGGCCTTAAAGCAACCGAATATTTTCTAAATAGGAGGCCCATAAGATTTGCGAAACAGAATTCTATGATATTGGAATTGATGGAGTGGTGTTTAACTAAGAACATATTTTTGTTTGGTGATGGTTTGTTCCAGCAGGAGCAGGGGACGGCGATGAGCACCTGCTTCGGCCCCTGTTACGCCAATCTACATCTCGGCTGGTGGGAGGAGCAGGTGCTCGGAGGCCCCCCCTGGAACAGTGGTCGAAACACATATAACTATGGGTCAGATTTATAGATGACGTCTTCCTGCTGTGAATAACAATAAAGGGTCTGGCTCAAAAGACAGCAAGGCTGAGCACACACTAATTAAACAACGAAACCAAATGCAAATGCTGCTACTATTCAAACAAAATTGGTACCAGATGTAAGAAATTACCATTCATACATCTTTAAGCTCATTAGTTGTTTTTTTAATTTTTGTACGAAAATGATCTCTTCATTTTTTCAAAGGGACATTTTTTATTTTTATATATAGAGACAGTGCTTTATACAAATACCCACTAATAAAATACAATGAATCACAAATTACACAACACCTCACATCTCACTCTCAATTTCAAACATTCTACATTCATACACAAACACATTACTCCATTCAACTGGAATAAACCAAACATATATCTTTAACACAGCAGACCTAGTTGCCAAAAAGTAAATTGTTACATCTAATCAACTTGATATTTTTTGCATCAATCATAATAATGAACAGAATATACATTTAGTAGAAAATATCAATGTTTGGTTTTATCCTCTGGTCTACGCGTTTCAAACCTCCATATTTAAGAGGTTCTCATCAGGACCAAAACTCTCTACAAAAAAAGACATAAAAGACTAATCAGAACATGACCTTATATTAAAAAATCTAAATGTGCTTCACCACACACCCTGGCACCATGTGCTTACCTCTAAGTCAAGTCAAATGCCCAACACCACTACGGGCGTATATTGAAGATAGTAAATCTGCAAAAATACAAGGAATAGAAAAGAAACTGTCATGTTTGCGTTTCTGAATGTCCGTTTGGAAAATGCATTTAATCAATGAGCGGCAAAGGCCATTGAAGTGCACTTACATCCGGGTTAAAGAAGGATTAAAGTCAAGGCTGGTAGTGTAGGTTGTTGCGTGTGAAGATCTGTAAATAATGGAACAAGAATGCCGGACTTATTCAATGAGTTCCCTCAGAGGTGTTTGTTGACAACACAATGCAACGTGAGCCAACATACTGCAATTCTTACCTTGTCTCCACAGATCTCTGTCCTAGTTTCGTAAGTTTTGTTGGACAGTATCTGCAAGAAGTACAAGGAAGCGTGAGTGAGCCTTTACCTGCCCCTGTATTCCATGGAACAAACGTTGTGATATCCGAGACGAGTGACTCTTGCACTCACCAGCCGTATTTCGGGTCGATTCCGGATCGGGTTTCCAGCGGCCTATCGGTGTGCCTGGAAGGACCGAATGCAGCGCCTTCAATTAAAGCAGCTTTCTGAATGGCCAGCGTTGAATGCTGGGGTATATAGTTTTTGAGGGGCGGAGAAGCGCCGGTTCTTGCTATTTGGTGCCTCGCATGTTACTTATTGTGTGTTTATGTTATATTGATGACAAACTGATTTGGATTGCGGAAAATATAGATGCAAAAATATTAAAAAAAATTAGTGGTTGTTCTGATTAAACATTATGTCCATATTCCATGAGGGGGCATGGAGGGAGCCAAGTGCATCTCAAAAACAAGTTGCGGTTGTGCTGGTTGGCTGATTGCGCAATTTGACGACGTGTACAATGGTGGCATTCTTTTTTTATATCCGCCTCTGAGGATGCTGGGAGATGTAGTCCAGCAGGCGTATTTGTTGACAACCTGTAATGAGCCAGTCTGATGTTTCCTACTTGTATCATTCCTTGACGTGTATGAGTCATCATAATGGATACCAAATGATGTTAGGAGCTTAAATAATCTCGCAGATGAGCTCTATCTGGTGCTGGGTTATAAAGTCATAGGGTTGATATGTAACTTGTGCAATTACCTAAATGAATATTGCAATCCACTGAAAATGAGCCAGAAGCTGGATGGACAGGAGCAAAATCTAGACTTTCATTCACAGTTTATATATCTCAGAAATTTCATTTAAACCCCACACGGCTGTATCAAATTTAACTATGAGGAAGGCTTCTGTTTTGGACAATTTTTGTTCCCTATCACCTCCACGGGGATCCAACTCTATAATAGAGATCACAGTCCATTTTAGATCATTTTCTGTGTGAGAGTTCCTAGTCCAGTGATTGGCTAGCGGGGCTGTTTCAACGTTCTTTCTTATCCGTGACTTGTGTTGGCATATCCTCTGGCGAATTTCTTGGCTTGTCTTTCCGATATATAAAAGACCGCAAGGGCAAGTGATCCCATATACCAAGAATTTTGTTTTGCAATTGGAATACGAATCATGCCACCAATGTATTCCTCTGTGACTAAATAAAGAGCCCTCTAGTGTAGAATCACAGCACATACATGTGCCACATTTGTGGTGTCCTTTTACTGGTGTCAATCCCATCAAATGTCGTAATATAGATTTGGGTTCCTTCTCTAATGCCGCTCTTACGACATAGTTCGAGATGCTGCTCTCTTTCTTAAAGGCAAATAATGGGGGTGTTTTAAACTCATCATCGAGTTTTTTGATGAGATGCCAATTCTGATTGATTGTTTTTTTCAATAGATTCGAATCTGGGCAAAAAGTGGTCACACAAACTTGTCGTGACATTGGTGGTTTCTTTTTCCTTTCCAAAAGTGTCTCACGAGGAGTCCAGAGGATAAAACCAAACGTTGATATTTTCTACTAAATGTATATTGTGTTCATTATTATGATTGATGCAAAAAATATCAAGTTGATTAGATGTAAAAATTTCCTTTTTGGCAACTAGGTCTGCCGTGTTAAAGATATATGTTTGGTTTATTCCAGTTGAATGGAGTAATGTGTTTGTGTATGAATGTAGAATGCTTGAAATTGAGAGTGAGATGTGAGGTGTTGTGTAATTTGTGATTCATTGTATTGTATTAGTGGGTATTTGTATATAGAACTGTCTCTATATATAAAAAATGAAAAATGTCCCTTTGAAAAAATGAAGAGATAATTTTCTTATAAAAATTAAAAAAGCAACTAATGAGCTTTAAGATGTATGAATGGTCATTTCTTACATCTGGTACCAATTTTGTTTGAATAGTAGCAGCATTGGCATTTGGTTTTGTTGTTTAGTTAGTGTGTGCTTAGCCTTGCTGTCTTTTGAGCCAGACCCTTTATTGTTATTCATGTTTATTAGCGGGAGCTGTCTCACGAGGTTTCCAAAGACTAGGTAATTGTGGTCTTGAGAAGAAACTGGTGGTGACCGGTTGTCTTTTGGAAAATTAAGAGTTTCATCACGTTGTAGCAGTGCACATTGTTTTCGTATGGTATTTTTGAGGTATCTCTACCTTTACGTTTCTTATCTTCTTTTTTCTGACTATGACTGAAAATGACACTTTCGCATATAGCGAAGATCACATCAAAAAATTACTGAGTGCTCCACCCGTCTTTGCATCAGCCTCTCTAAGTACAACTGCTAAAGTGCAAAACAAATCAGATAAACTGCTACGACTCAGAAAAAAACAAATCAGGACAGATCTGCATGGTCACTTTCTCCTACAACATCTAAGAGAAGGGACAATCCCGGGCGGTCTTCAAATTAAAAATATTCCTGTCATCTTTACTGAGGACCTACCCTTTAAAAAGGGTTTCAGTTGTATTGAAACTAAATGCACTAGGGACCTGATGGTCCTTACTGTAGAGACTGCATTAAGAATCTCTAAAAAAGAACTTGAGGAAATTGAAGCACTAGAAATAGAAATTAAAAACAATCAGGACATCATTGACTCTAAATCGCTTCTTGAGAAAGTGGAAAAGGAGATCTTAGAATTTAGAGATCATACTATAAATCAGAAAAGCAATCAATTTGAGAAAGACAAGAAGAATTTTTCATTGGACTCGGTCTACCCTTATCTTCAAGCGGACTTTACTCAAAGGCTGAGTCAAGAAGGTTTCTGACTGACAATCAAGGTAGACCGAAAAATCAATTCATTTCTTTCTCAGATACATCATCCTCCTCAGAAGGAGAAACAGATAGAGGAGACAATCGCCCAAACAGGAATCGAAAATGGAACCCACAGCAACATCAACAAGGGTCGGCTTTTTTAGGACGAGGCCAATTAAAACCAAGGGGTCACACTCGGTTCAACAACCAACCGTGGGAAATGACAACCCGCAGGCAACACTACAAAAGCTAGACAGTTCCTCAATCTTCAATCAAATAAAATTCTAACAAATGCTGAGGAAAGTGTCCTAAATAAAGGGCTTAGCTTCGTCCCTACACAAAAGACAGATTTTGTTAAACTCAAAACCGAATTCATAGATTTTTGCCGGAAACTATGATTACGGCTTTTCTTTTCGGATAAAAATATCCCACAAACAATGGAAGTAACAGGACTACTGAGAAAATCAACTTTCTGCCCACCCGCAAATCAAGTCCCCAAGGAAATACTAGTCTACAAAAGACAGTCTTGTCAGCCATCTCAGAGATGAAAAAGAAAAGGAAATATTTAAAATATAATATCACAAAAGACCAAAAGGATGCCTTGATTGCCCTGAAAAATGACCCTCAAGTCATAATAAAACAGGCAGACAAGGGTGTTTCCATTGTTGTGTGGGACACAAACGAGTACACCAAAGAAGTATTTAAACAACTGGACGATCTTAATTGCTACAAAAGGATTCCCAAAGACCCTACAAAAGATCTACAAGGGCAGCTTTTCACGTTACTAAAAGAGGGATTCGAACTTGGATTCATAGGTCAGAAAGAATAAGAGTTCCTTCAAAACAAGCACCCACGGATACCAGTATATTATATACTGCCTAAGATTCACAAGAATCCAAACCAACCTCCCGGACGCCCGATTGTGTCCGGTTGCGATTCCTTATTGGTACCAATTTCGAAATATGTCGATTGTTTCCTCAAACAATTCTTGCCTGGAGTGAAATCTTATCTCCAGGACACCACTGATTTTATCAATAAATTGCAAGACATTGAATTTATAGAAGGTTGTGACATGCTAGTGACACTGGATGTCAAGTCCTTATATACACAGATCCCTCAAGATGAGGCAATAGCAGTGCTAACCCAGTTCTTAGAGGGCAGAGATAGACCGTGTAGAGTACCAACTCAATTCATTGTTGACCTGGCATCATTTGCATTAAAGAAAAACTATTTTATGTTCGGCAACCAGTTCTTCTTCCAAATAAAGGGCGTGGCAATGGGCTGTCCTTTTGCCCCTGAGCTGGCGGTCCTCTTTCTGTCAAAATACGAAGAATTGTTTGTTTATAACAACAATCCATTCACAACACATATGACAACCTGGCTCAGGTTCATAGATGATATATTTATGGTCTGGACCGGAGGAGAAGATCAATTAGACACCTTCTACAATTGGCTTAACTCCAGAACACCCGACATCCAATTCAGCATATCAAAATCAGCCAAAAGCATTGCGTTCTTAGATGTTGAGGTATATTCGGATGGGAATGGGCTAGCAACCACCCTTTTCAAAAAACCTACCGACAGGAACAAATCTCTTCTCTTCACTAGCAATCATCTGAGGAGTCTACGTGAAAACTTGCCATATGGGCAGTTTTTAAGAATCCGCAGAAATTGCTCGCACAAAGAAGAGTATACCATGTATGCGAACAATTTGATGACGAGATTGCAAGAACGTGGTTATCCCTGAAAGCTGGAGAAAACGGCCATGAAGAGGGCATGGTGGACTCCTCGTGAGACACTTTTGGAAAGGAAAAAGAAACCACCAATGTCACGACAAGTTTGTGTGACCACTTGTTGCCCAGATTCGAATCTATTGAAAAAAACAATCAATCAGAATTGGCATCTCGTCAAAAAACTCGATGATGAGTTAAAACACCCCCATTATTTGCCTTTAAGAAAGAGAGCAGCATCTCGAACTATGTCGTAAGGGCGGCATTAAAGAAGGAACCCAAATCTACATTACGACAATTGATGGGATTGACACCAGTAAAAGGACACCACAAATGTGGCACATGTATGTGCTGTGATTCTACAATAGAGGGCTCTTTATTTAGTCACAGAGGAATACATTGGAGGCATGATACGTTTTCCAATTGCAAAACAAAATTCTTAGTATATGGGATCACTTGCCCTTGCGGACTTTTATATATCGGAAAGACAAACCAAGAAATTCACCAAAGGATATGCCAACACAAGTCACGGATAAGAAAGAATGTTGAAACAGCCCGCTAGTCAATCACTGAACTAGGAACTCTCACACAGAAAACAATCTAAAATAGACTGTGATCTCTATTATAGAGTTGGATCCCCGTGGAGGTGATAGGGAACAAAAATTGTCCAAAAGAGAAGTCTTCCTCATAGTTAAATTTGATACGGCCATGTCGGGTTTAAATGAAATTTCTGAGACATATAAACTGTGAATGAAAGTGTAAATTTTGCTCCTGTCCATCCAGCTTCTGGCTCATTTTCAGTGGATTGCAATAATCATTTAGGTAATTGCACAAGTTACATATCAACCCTATGACTTTATAACCCAGCACCAGATAGAGCTCATCTGCGAGATTATTTAAGCTCCTAACATCATTTGGTATCCGTTATGATGATTCATACACGTCAAGGAATGATAAAAGTAGGAAACGACAGACTGGCTCATTACAGGTTGTCAACAAATACGCCTGCTGCTTTACATCTCTGTAACCAGGAGGGCGTAGGACTGCCGCCACACCCCGAAACACGGGATGAGCAGTTAACCTTTAAACCCCCCCCTCTTGTCTCCACAGCACCCGAGGCCCCCAGCCTGGAACATGATTGGCGCGCAATACAGTTGCGATGAGGAAGACAGCATCGGGCCCTTTAACTGGACTAGCGAGAGTGCGGAGGAGGAGGGGCCAAGACCTGCATTAAACGACAGCCGAGAGAGAACTCAGGTGTGTTACTACACCGGAGGAGCGGACAGAGAGTGGGAGAGTGGAGCGGCGGGAAGCAGTGAAGAGACCGAGAGCGGAGGAACGAGAGCGAAGGCGGAGGAGAAGGCGGAGACGGGTGAAACGACGGAGGCGAAAGCAACACGTGTGTCATCGGAGGCGCCGTGGAGAACAGCCGAGGCCGAGGACGGACGGGAACCGGCGGGGAAGAGAAAGCCAGGAGGCCACCGACACCACGCTTTGCCCAGCCGCACACCAGGAAGGGTGTGGCTATCCGAGGTGCGTGATCGTATCGTGGGCTGGGTTGGGAAGAAGGGTAGAAGCATCCCCTGAGCCTCTCCCCGACACCCGGTGTCCACCGCCCTCATGTCCTGTGTGTTGTCCAGCACTTTGGGTTTCCCTCACTCCCCTTCCCCTGATTGCCGTGCAGTTAGAGCGTGTTCTGATACACCCCTCTCTTGTGTTTTCCCCTTACCTGCAGAGCCTGGGTCACAACGGAGCCCGGGGAGAGAAGGCGGAGTAGGAGTCTGATTAGAAGAAGGGAGGAAGGATTACTGCGGAGAACAAGGAGAGAGAGGAGCAGATCTCCGAGGAGGGTTGTACCAGGAAAGACTTGTACCGACTTACTGTTCCACCAAATAAAACCCTCTAGAACAAAGACACGTCTCCTGCCTTTCCATACCCCGCAGGTTACAATCTCCCAGCATCCTCAGAGGCGGATATCAAAAAAAGAATGCCACCAGCGTACACGTCGTCAAATTGCGCAATCAGCCAACCAGCACAACCGCAACTTGTTTTTGAGATACAGTTGACTCCCTCCATGCCCCCCCGTGGAATATGGACATAATGTTTAATCAGAACAACCAGTAAAAAATTTTCATATTTTTGCATTTTTGCATTTATATTTTCCGCAATCCAAATCAGTTTGTAATCAATATAACATAAACACACAATAAGTTACATGCGAGGCACCAAATAGCAAGAACCGGCGCTTCTCCGCCCCTCAAAAACTATATACCCCAGCATTCAATGCTGGCCAATCGGAAAGCTGCTTTAATTGAAGACGGCGGATTCGGTCCTTCCAGGCACACCGATAGGCCGCTGGAAACCCGATCCGGAATCGGCCCGAAATACGGCTGGTGAGTGCAAGAGTCACTTGTCTCGGATATCACAACGTTTGTTCCATCGAATACAGGGGCAGGTAAAGGCTCACTCACGCTTCCTTGTACTTCTTGCAGATACTGTCCAACAAAACTTACGAAACCAGGACAGAGATCTGTGGAGACAAGGAAAGAATTGCAGTATGTTGGCTCACGTTGCATTGTGTTGTCAACAAACACCTCTGAGGGAACTCATTGAATAAGTCCAGCATTCTTGTTCTATTATTTACAGATCTTCACACGCAACAACCTACACTACCAGCCTTGACTTTAATCCTTCTTTAACCCGGATGTAAGTACACTTCAATGGCCTTTGTCGCTCATTGATTAAATGCATTTTCCAAACGGACATTCAGAAACGCAAACATGACAGTTTCTTTTCTATTCCTTGTATTTTTGCAGATTTACTATCTTCAATATACGCCCGTAGTGGTGTTGGGCATTTGACTTGACTTAGAGGTAAGCACATGGTGCCAGGGTGTGTGGTGAAGCACAGTCAGATTTTTTAATATAAGGTCATGTTCTGATTAGTCTTTTATGTCTTTTTTTGTAGAGAGTTTTGGTCCTGATGAGAACCTCTTAAATATGGAGGTTTGAAACGCGTAGACCAGAGGATAAAACCAAACATTGATATTTTCTACTAAATGTATATTGTGTTCATTATTATGATTGATGCAAAAAATATCAAGTTGATTAGATGTAACAATTTCCTTTTTGGCAACTAGGTCTGCTGTGTTAAAGATATATGTTTGGTTTATTCCAGTTGAATGGAGTAATGTGTTTGTGTATGAATGTAGAATGTTTGAAATTGAGAGTGAGATGTGAGGTGTTGTGTAATTTGTGATTCATTGTATTGTATTAGTGGGTATTTGTATAAAGCACTGTCTCTATATATAAAAATGAAAAATTAAAAAAGCAACTAATGAGCTTTAAGATGTATTGATGTTAATTTCTTACATCTGGTACCAATTTTGTTTGAATAGTATCAGCATTGGCATTTGGTTTCGTTGTTTAGTCTTCCTGCTGTGGCAGGGCACTTAAGACTAGGTAGAACTATTCATAAATGACCTGAACCAGAATTCTTTGAATCTGAAATTTGTGGGGCATTCCATCTTCTATACAGTTCCTGGATATTAGAGTCACACCACATGAAGATAAGTTGGAAACCACTGCCGACAGCTGGGAACACTATCCTGCACGCCAATAGCTCTCACCCCGCACCATTAATAGGAGTATACATTTTGGGGAATTTTATAGGGCCAAAAGAGCGTGCAGCAGTTTGGATGAGTACTCCAAAATTGAACAGGAAATTACTACTAGATTTATCCAAAGGGGTTACTCAGCTAGTGTCATCAATGGGGCAGCTAAAAAAGCAAGAAGTCTAGTGAGACAAAAAGTGTTATTTGACCCATCCAAAACCCAGATGAAGAAATTGAATAAGGGGTGGGTTGGTCAGAGGTTTGTAACAACCTATAACACTGAACATAAGGAAATTAGATCAATCCTAAACAAACATTGGTATCTGATAAGGGATGATCCGATTCTGGGCCCGAAAATGAATAAACACCCTGACATAACATTTAGAAAATCAAAATCATTGAAAGATCTGATGGTGAGGAGCGAGTTTCAGGAAAGGAAGAAAGGAAATACTACTTGGCTCCAACAAAAAATGGGTTTTAAAAAATGTCTTAAGTGTAAGGCGTGTCAACATGGGCTGAACTGCACGCATTTTAAGACATTTTTTAACAAAACTATTGCGGAAAAGGCTATCTAACTTTTAAGTCTAGTTTTGTAGAGTATTTGTTACAATGCCCGTGTGTGAAAGTATATATAGGAAGTACCACTCTACCTGTACATCAGAGAATTTTACTGCACCGCAGAGCAATCATTAACAAGGATAGTACATACCCGTTGGCTAGTCACTTCGAAACATTCCATGAAAGTAATCCCTCTAGCTTGCAGTGTAGCTGAATAGCAGAAATCTCAAAAAAGAAGAGAGGGGAGACAGGGAAAAGGAACTTAGGAGACTCGAAACCTATTTTATTTTGGAATTCAATAGTAAAGAGCCCTATGGATTTAATATTGATGAAGACTTGTATACGTGCCTGAATCAGAGGAAAGATGATATTGGAAACCGTGTAAAATTGCTGCACGTGAGAAAGAAGAATTTCTTTTAAATGTTATTATAGAAGGTTGGCATGGGATGGAGCAGACAAGTCATGAAGCAAAGATGAAAGTTTAAAATTGATGAAAGTAAACAGTAAATAGTAAAAGGGCAAATTAATCCCTCCATATACTGATTTTTAAGAATGAAGGGTAATTAACTATTTATTTAAATTTTCTTATAAGGGAGAGAGAAAAAATATGGAGTTCTTCTCCTTTTTAGTATATGATTATGTTCTGGGTTTTTGAACAGGAATAATATACTGTAATGCCCTAGCACTTTAAGAAAAGAGATTAAAATATGAGATCTAGTACTGTGAAATAATAAGCACTTGCACTTTCTAGAATTGTTGAGGCAAACAAAAAGGCAATTTGAGATACAATGGCACTTAATAAGCACTTGCACTTTTTTACTGTTGAGAACAGTGAGAATTATTGACATGTCTAGTACCTGCCAAAAGTAAACATAAGGAAAGGAGATGTGTAAAAAGCACTAGCACTTTGTAGATTTTAGTACTGTATGTTGGAGGAAATTAAGGTAAACAAAGCACTTGCACCTTGTATAATTGTGAAATAGCAATAATGAGGCACTGGCCCTTCTACTAATTAGAATGGATTTCTTTATTAAATAAATTTGATAAATAAATGATCCAACTTGCTTCTGCAATATGAGGCAGGCATTTGAGGAAATGTGATGAAAAATGCAAAGACTTAATTTTCTTGCAATAATTATTACCGATTGCTGCAATTGTGATAAATATTTTTATCTACATAGGTACTTTAAAACATTGTAAAGTGTTTAATGTTATAACATGTTGCAGTTCCAATTATTATTTATTTTTTAACCAAATGTTCTAAGATGGCTGCCATGTATTGCACAGCACTTTGTTTACATGTAGTCTGTCGCCCATGTCTACCTCTCTTAATGCCTATTTTAATCGAAACAGATGATTCATCTACATCGTGAACAAGGCAGCGAGAAGCTGTTGAAACGCGTTGATGTAATCATCACATGAATAAATGATTGTGTGACTTACCTTTTGGAGTGCCGGCTGATCTCTGCTAAAACGCGGTAATCATATTTTTTGATATATATATATAATTAACGAGTGAGCACGATAATACTGTAATCAACTTGACTGATTTGACTTTATCTAAGGCAGAGGAACAACTTCTCTCGCTGGGATTGTCGTATTGTCCTCCCAACGACTTTTCCTATGTCCAAGCACGGATAGATGTATTTAAATTTATCAGAAAAATTAAATTGCAAAAATATTTTTTATTACATCCTGATAATGCAATAATACGTGCTGTGTCTGATGAGATTACATCTAATGTCGAATCTTTGCAAGTTAAACATCTACAGGGCTTACAGTCATTATTGTCTCTAGACCATGAAAGTAACACACAATCTGATTTGACAGTAAGTCAGGTCATGAGTGTTAATTGTTCTCCACCTACTACCTTCCGTGGGAAATCAACTTTTTTACCTTTGATGCCTAAGGACGCTGTTGACGTCTTTAGTGACAGGATTATAACAGAATTCAAGGCTTTGAATAAAAAGGTGCTAAAAAAGAAAAGACAGGTCGATTTTAATAACATGCAATATACCAGACTTGTAAAGAAGATCCAGGGCAATGACCAGGTCATCGTCAAAAACTCTGACAAGGGAGGGAATACAGTGTTATGGGCGAAGTCTGACTATATTATTGAGGCAAACAGGCAACTTGGTGATGTATCATGTTATACTAAATGTACTAAATTTACAATGTTAAAAAGTCATGAAAACACGAGAAAAAACATCAATCGTTGGTTTCGAAATGGCTTACTCACCAAAGAGGAGACTAAATTTCTCAATGTTGCACACCCCATCACTCCTTTGTTTTATCTTTTGCCCAAAATCCATAAATGCACCGTTCCTGTCCCAGGCCGTCCCATTATCTCAGCTCTAGGCAGCATGAATGAGAACATCTCGAAATATGTTGATTTTTTTCTGCAACCCCATATGTTTTCCCTCCCCTCATTTTTGAAAGACACCACAGATTTTCTGGTCAAAGTTAGTCACGTCACGTGGTGTCCTGATTATTGTTTTCTGGTGATGGATATAGAGGCACTTTACACCAGCATCAACCATGAGCAGGGACTCCATGCAGTTGAATATTTCTTGAACAGCAGAGAGGCAGACTTTAGAAATCACAACCTTATGCTCGTGGACATGATACGGTTGTGCCTGGTTAATAACTATTTCCAATTTGGGAAGGAATTCTTTCACCAGGAGCGAGGGGTGGCAATGGGTTCATGCTTCTCCCCCAGCTATTCCTGCCTCCATGTTGGCTGGTGGGAGAGGCATGTTCTCGATGTCACTCACACACATTGGCTTCCTCATCTTGTGCATTATTGGCGCTTTATCGATGATATTTTTATCATCTGGCGAGGCACCAAAGATCAGGCAGCGGCATTTGTGAGAGACATCAACGTCAATGATAGGAATCTGAAGTTTACGGCTAGTATCACTTCTGATGCGGCTGAATTCTTGGATGTCCAGCTGTACATTGATCAGAACACCATTCATACTAAGCTCCATAGAAAATGCACTGCGGGCAATTCCATCTTGCATGCCCGCAGTGCTCACCCAATCCATACCATCAACAGCATACCTTTGGGTGAATTCATCAGAATAAAAAGAATTTGCAGTAGCCCTGATAGCTTGGAACAGTGTTTAAGGGAATCTAGGACTAGATTTCTGAGGCGGGGTTATAGTGGAGCCATTCTCGATCAGGCTTTGGCTAAAGTTGGTGTTAGGTCTCGAGAGGATCTCCTCACTCCTAGGAATAAGGAGAAGACGGATACTACTGAACAGGGCTCTGTTCGGTTTATCACCACTTTTTGTTCTCAGATCTCTAAGATTAGCCAAATCATTCGATCTGAGTGGCCAATTGTATTAACCGACGTCATCTTAGCACCATTTTTGCCCAAATCACCGGCTATCACTTTTAGGAGGGCTCCGTCTATGAAAGACGCATTAGACAGAACACAGCCAGAACTGCCACCTAAAACAAATTGGTTAAACAAATTAGGTTTTTTTAGATGTACGTCGTGTCGTGCCTGCACATTTGCTGAGAATGGAACCCACTATACCTCGGCTTTTAACGACAAGTTGATCCCCATAAAAGAACATCTGACATGTCGCAGCGAATATGTAGTATACCAACTTACCTGCACATGCTCTTTATCCTATATTGGGAGTACTAAACTCCCTGCACATCAGCGTATCCTGCAACATATCCGAGCCATTGTTAACTCGGATATGACTTATCCGGTGGCTCGTCACTTCAAAGCTGTACATGATAAAAAGTTAAAAGATCTAAAGTACACTTTGCTGTGTTCGGTGGCCAACCCAGGCAGAGGGGGGGATCGTGAAAAACTGCTGCGTCAAAAAGAGGCTTTCTTTATTTTATTACTTGACACCCGGGCCCCAAATGGGCTTAATGCCTTTGATGAATTACACCATTTTCTATGAGGTTTATTGACATATTGTCCATCTGACCTGAATTTAAACAGTTCTAAAAATGACCAAAGAAAATGAATCTGTTTGTTGTACTATTTTTTGCACAATATTATGGGTGGGTTTCCACAATGGTTCTTCCGCTGACATTATCAAAGTTCTTTCATTGTATTACGCAATGAATTTTAAGCATTGGCACTTTAGCATGAAGGCACTTTTTGTATTCACTCTTTTGAGGGGGCATGCATGATAAGAAAAATTATGAACTGGTTTGAGAGAGAGTATTATTAATACCTTTGGACTGAGATTAAATAGACCATCATGATTGCACTGGCAATGAACTGTTTTTACATATTGATCTGTTTATCATTTTTGATTTTTTATCATTTTTTGATGCTGGTCTTGTGATATACATGTTTTGTTTGACACTTTAATCGTCTAGGTCCCTAGGTTAAAGCATTGAGATCTAATTTGGTTTTGAGGCTTGATTACTATTGTTATACTGATACACACCAACTCCGGTTATAATTTTCTGTGCACTATGCAGTGATTTTGTGCCCCCCAGCTCTCATGTATGTAAACAAACTATTTCGAGTGTAATAATGTTTTGAATGTTGATTTAACGTTCATATGCTTTCATGCCACCCTTGCGTCCTGTTTCTTTAGGCGCTTGGGCTTTTAATGTCAATTTAATGCACGTCCTACTCCTGACGCGTCATGTGATCAATCTCCGCTTGCGGAGCGAAACGCGTCAGGGAGGGCACTGGCTCTTACATTCTTTTGCAATTAAAATGGATTTTTGGAAAACACCTTTGTTTGCTGTGGCTTTGGTTCGAGTTTAAACACTGCTGTTTGTTGAAGTGGTCCACGCCTGCTGTTTCCGCCACGTCTGGCGGTCAGGACTCAGTTTTGAATATATATATATATATATATATATATATATATATATATATATATATATATATATGTACAATTCTTATATAGCCTTAAAACATACAATGACGTAGTACTTTCATTTAAATTCATTCATTTTCTTCCTCTTGTTCTCTAACAACGATCTTCTCTCTTATTGCTTTTAAAGTCATGAGGAACATCCTTCCAAAGATATGAAGAATTTTCCAACTATTTACATTTTAGTATATTCTCCATTAAGTCTTAGTACACTCTTGTTTTTCTCTATCCATGTGTTCTCTGCTAAACCTTCTATGAATATTGTGTTTCTGCCTTCTGAAAACACGAAGTACGTCACTGAACAAGTTTCTTAATATGCAGAAATCCATTGCACCAGTTTTTATGTTGTATTTTTGAAGTTCTTTACTGAAGAATTGATGATACAATACCCTATGTTTTCTCGTTTCACTCTTTTCTCTCATGACTTTCTCACAAATACCTGAGGAATCTTCTTTCTAGAGATGTTTCAAAGGAATAGAGAATTACCCCCTGTATGCACACAAACATTAGGAATTTTAAGGGCAGGAGCAATTCCCTCTAACTAAACAACTGATTTGCGACAAGCTCGTTGATGAGATACTACTCCCTCTTACAAGAAGACAGTTGAATTGTGCAGCTGAACTTCGTTCATTCACGTTAGCATCTCTCTCGATGCTCAAGGTGAGAGGAAAAACAACTAGATGGCTGATAATTGTTTTCATGAATGGTGGTCACCATGTTGAATTCCTCAACCACCAATTACTTAACAATCATTATCAAACTGGATTAAAGAGTCTTTAAACCTGGACAACAATGTATCCACTAGGGATATTGCAGGAATGTGCCTCTTTTTGACACGGTCACCCTCACTTTTTGCTCACTGGTGCGGATGCTTTTGATTGGAAGTGCACTGGGTCTCTGCTAAGTAGGCCCCAGTGCTAGTGCTCTTTCCCTAAAATGGGACAAGTTTTAATTGTAACCCAATTGACAAGGGCTTTTGCACCCTTGTAAGTCCCTGGTAAATAGTACCCCTAGTACCCAGGGCATGGGTACTAAAGAGGGTCTCTAAGGGCTGCAGCATGTATTATGACACCCTAAGGGACCCACACACAAACTGCATGCAGACTGCCATTGCAGGATGCATGAAATGGTGCAAAACATTCCAAAAACATGATATTTCTCTCGCCTTGTGGTCCTATTCAAAAGTGCACTGCAGGTCTCCTATATGTCTATATGTAAGTCACCCCTACAGCAGGCCTTTAGGGCTCTAAGGCAGCGTGCAATAAGTACATGTGAGGGCACAATTGCATGCACAGATACGCCCCTGTGATGCCTGATTCCAGTGCTAGGCACTGCAGGTGATCAGGAAGCCATTTTAAAGTTATGTAGTGGGCACTGGTCATTACGAGTTACCCAGCTACATACATGTTTGGTATCAAATGCCTCATCTTAATAAATCCGTACTGATGCCAGTATTGGATTCTATGAAGACATGCACCCGTAGGGCACCTTAGATTTGTCCCCTGTAACAATACTAGCTTCCTAGTGTGTTGGCTGACTGGTATCTGTCAGTCAGCTAACCAAGATGAGTTTATGATCCCCTGAAAGGGAAAGCCCGCGCTCTCAGAGGTCAGAAACAATGCCTGCTTTGCGGAAGGTGTTCTCACCTCCCCCAGCAGGATGGCTAGTGATTTAGAATATCACAACCAGAGGCTTCAAAGCATTTGCAACATTTGATATGTGACCTCGCCTTCCCCCCAGATCTGAGGAATGCCACGCCTACCCTGAGCCCATTTGGCACCAGAGTAGGTGGGAAATGTGATATTCAGGAGGCGTGTTGTATTTACATGCTGGGCTCACCCCTAAGGTGGGCCACCTGAAGTAAGCAGCCAGAGAAGGGTTTCACCATCTTGCTTTTGGTGAAAATAGAGAATTCTGTATCAGGGTTATGCCCACTCCCCACATGAAGTGGTTATATAGGGGGTTTGTCACCCCAGTGGTAGGGAGCCTATAGACTACTAACATATACTCCTGTAAATGCCCCTAATTTTTGTATTTAGAGGTCCTCCCAACACCAGACTGTAAGAAAGTGGCTCTATATATACTGGACCCAAGTAGGGTACAGTGTGTATAGAGTCCAAAGTCCCCAGATGTTTGGCAGAGGCTAAAATTAAATATAACCTTACTCTCTAAAGTGGTAGTTTGGTTGAGCAGTAAGGCAGTATCAGAGGACAGTGTAAAGCATTTGTTGTACACATTCAGTCAGCAAATGGTCTCACACACTCAAGAACTGAACTATAGGCCAGTTGTTTTGTATCAAAATATATAGTTGTTTTATTTTAGAACCAACAAGGTATCAAAATATACTTTCTCAGGATGAGTTACTTTAGTTAAATACTTTTCAAATAGGCAATAGATTTTTTGATTACAATACTTACAGTTGTTGCAATGGGCAACACAATTTCAAACACAATGCAACATTGAGCTCAATGGGATTTTCTAGATAAATGCAATTAATTACTTTATGGATTACTTTTCTAACCACAGGACTGGATCCTAGATTCAGTCTTGGGACATCTCCTGTAAACAGTTAGGTTAAAGCGTTACAGTAGTGATTTTTAAGGAATATTATTGTATTTTAAAGGTTGACACTTAGAAACTTTTTTTCATAGAATCACCAATGTTATTCTATGGGAGGATTTAGGGAATATTATTGTATTTTAAAAGTTGACACTTAGAAACTTTTTCTCATAGAATCACCAATGTTATCCTATGGGAGGAAATTAACTTAGCAGGTAAGTAGTGTTATAGTTACTTTTTGTAACTCAGGGTTGGATCCTGGATCCAGCTCTGGTGCATCTCCTGTAAACAATTGAAAGAGTGCGTTAAAGTCATACAGGCGATTTTTAAGGAATATTTGTAGTTTTTGAAAATCGATAGAAGCTTTTCAGGTGAAAATTGTGCAATGAATTCAATGGAAGGAAATTCAAGTTACTGGTAAGTATGGTTAGAATCACTTTTCAGGGTCAGTGCTGGGATAAAAGATGTAGCACTTAGTTCTCTCCTGATAACAGGTGAGTAAATTGGAATTTGTTCGGCTGATTTTAAATTAATATTTCAAAGTTTCAAAACTCCACACTGAAGATTTTTTAAGAGAAACCAGTCAACGTTACCCTATGGAAGAAAAGTGAGTTATCGGCTATTGGGTAAGTACTCGACTGGCAGAGTTAAGGTTCTGAGCATAGACTCAGGGGTCCCCCAGAGTCAGGTAGGTACAGTTGGTATACCCTCAGCGGCACAGGGACAGCCAGGTGCAGCGGTAGATAGGCCCAATGTTATCCAATGAGAGGCAGCTGGCCTTCGGTTAGTGGCTGCTGGCAAGCAGGCCAAGCGGCTGTGGGAGCTGGGCTCCTGGTCACTTGCTCAGGGCAAATGGGGAAGTAGGTTAGGACCGAGGTTACACTACCAGGGGCACTCGGGCAGCTGGGTGCAGGGTGCTTTTGAGCCATCATACGCTCAATGCTATTAATTGGAGAACTTGGAAGATGAAAAAGGACTGCAGGCTCTGGGACGGAGATTCTTCTGGGAGTGACCAACACTTCGAGAGGTAAGTTGGGATCTTGGAGGATAGGTAGGCACCCAGGAGTTGGGCACAGGGGGCCGTGGGGTGCCGGGTGCAGGGGTGTCTTTTGACGTCGGGAAATCTTACCTTCAGCTGGTCGCGGTTGGAGGGGTCCCTGATTGTGAGGCTGCAGGTGTCGTCTGGGTCGTCAAGGAGGGTCCTTGGGCACTGGATTTTGGGTCACAATCCCCGGGGGGACGTCCTCAGGGTCTTTATCCACTCGGGCACTCGGGACAGTCCGGGCTCGGCGGGTGCAAAGTGTGCTGGCTTTGCGGTTACTGGCTGGCACCAGGGGTGTTGCTTTTTGTGCAGAATCACTGCTCGTTGGAGTACCAGTCTCTAAAAGGTTCAAGGCAGGCAGGTCCTCTGGGGTTTTCAAGGTTGCTGTCAGCAAGAGACGCCAGGATTTAGCAGGAGCAGGTTCAAGGATCAACAGGCCGGTAGGGCTGGGACCAATTCAGTTGGTGTCATCCTTTTGTTAGCAGCTGCACGGCAGGTCATCCTTCTTCTTGTTCTTCTTCTTGTTTTGAAATCGGGATCCGAGGAAGGAAGGTTCAGGGTGCCCCTAAATACTAAAGTTAGGGGCCCTACAGGTAGGGCAAGGGCAGGGACCAATATGTCCCTGTCCTGGTGTGAGTACACCCCCTACCCTGCTCCTCTTCTGTGGGAGGGGGGCAGGGGCCTAGCTCTGATTGGGCAGGGCTCCCCATCTTCAAGATGACGGTAGCCCGGAGTCGTGCTTCACCTCACCTCTCCCACCTGAGGGGTGGAGTTGGCACAGGCTGGCACACCCCTTTCCTCACTTAGGGTTTCCCCCCAGTCTTCCCGCCAGAGTGGGAGTCAGAACTGGTGGGGGCCAGTTGCTGAGTACAGCAAGTGTCCTGGAGAAGCTCACAAAGACGGCATGCCTTTGAAGCTTCCCCTGCTCATCCTGGGGGAGGAGACCTAGCACCTCACCCAGGACTTGCATTGTTGCAGGCCCAGGAGAGCGGATGGCTCTCTACCCAGGGGTCCAGCAACATGTCTGCTGTGTGGCAGCCTAGGCAGCCCCTCAGACCAGACATGGATTGTAGGTTAGGTTCAGGTGGCAACTCTAAGTTTGGCATTTGGCATTAAATCCCACACTGGCATCAGTGGCGATTTAATGTGCTGAGAAGTTTGATACCAAACTTCTCAGTCTTCAGTGTAGCCATCATGGTGCTGTGGAGTTTGTAATGACAACCTCCCAGCACCATATACTCTTTAATGGCATAACTGCACTTACAGTGCGCAGGAATGGCCCTGGGTACTATAGGGGCACAGGGCTCATGCACCTGTGCTCACACCACTGGCATGGTGCAGCCAGCTAGAGGGGTGACTGGTGTATCCCAGGGCAGTGTGTTTGTGGGCATGGCACACAGGGATGTGGGACATGTCGACTCTTTGTTTAGTTCTGTACCAGGACACTCAGCCTGCAAAGGCAGTGTGTGGGTATCAGGGTACAGGGTCCCTATGGGTGGCACGATAAGTGCTGCAGCCCTTAGGGGTCTTCTCTGGTCACAATGCCCTGGGTACCTAGGGTAGCATGTACCAAGGACTGACAAGTGGCCAGAGATGCCAAATGGGTTTTAGTTTCAACACAGTTTTAGGGAAGTAACACAGGCCCTGAGCACCTGTTTGGCAGGAGCCCCGGGCACACTCAGTCAAAGAATATCAGCAATTCAGCAAAAAGTGGCGGCATACCATGCAAGAAAGATGGCAATTTCTCACACAGACAGACAGTTGAACAACCCAGGAACAGAAGAAGGACAAAGAAGAGCCAATCCTGCAAGAACTAAGGACCTGCACAGAACTTGCCACCAAACCATGCTTGGTTGCTTGTGCCTCAACAAATGCAAAGTCCCAATTCGTCCTGCAGCTGTGCATCTTCCCTAACACTTGTAAGACTTCCCAGCACTTCAACAACCATCTAGCATCTCCCTTGGGGTGGAGGAGCCATCTCCCTGAATCTGCAGGCACCAACCACATCTGCCCTGTTCTCCTTATTGCTGGTCATCGGACCCAATGCGGGAGGTCAGCCCCATCTCTCTGCCAAGTTTTGAAATGCTAGCTAGACCCTACAGGAGCTCCTCCTGCACCAATACCCTGAGTACCGGAGCACCTGCACAAGCCAAGGCTTGTTTGTGTCTAGCCCGGAAAGTACCGCCATGGAAAATCTTCCTGCACGACATGGGGCTTCAGGACCGACGAGATCCACAACCAGAGTGGCCCTGCTGTTTTGTTTTTACCTCCTCTGCAGAACCAAAGACAAGTGTGAGAGCATTGACCTCCAGTGGCCAGCCAGCCAGCCAAGACCATCTGCACCGGAGCTTCATAGCCCGGGCTGTGACTCTGACAACGTTGTCTTAACCTAGGGGTCCTCATGACCTGATAACTCCTTTGAGTTCTTCTGTGCTTCCCCCAAGTCGCTCCTTGCAGCCTTTGTTTTTGGTCCCCACTGACTTCTATGGTGTAGCGCTCAAGGCTACCATCCCGACCAGCACCTCTGCACACGGACACCCCAGGGCAGGTAACCCAAAACTGCTGGCGATTCTTTGGATCTTGGTCCCCTAGCAACTTAAGCCCACCCTTGAACTTTGACAGCAAGTATATGTGTTTCCTCCTATAGGATAACATTGCCGCATTCGAAGCTCAGACCTCAAAAAAGCTTTTTGAGTATTTTTGGTATTTATTTGTAAAAATAATATCTCTTAAAGAACCAAAGTTGTTTTAAAGATCTTGGTGTCTAAAGTTATAGAAAATATGTATCTGAAAGAGACTATAGTTTATAGATTCCTTACCTTAGGATTACCCACAGGCGTCAGACTGGATCCGGAGAAATATTTTTGTAGCCGTACCCTTGCACGTCGGTAGGTGCGTTTGTCGTTGTGATTGCCGGGATGACGTTGCGGTATCTACTTAGAAGCCGCCCCTCCGTGCTGACGTCTGTTCTTTCTTTTTCCGCGCCAGTGAGCCCAAATCTGAAGAGAGCGGTTCCTTAGTCAATTTTTGACTAGCATTTTTTGACTTTTTGTCAACACCTTTTTCGAGGCGTTTGACTCCTGGTGCACATGGATATTACATCAGCGGACCAGCTTAAAACCTTGTGACTCCTGTCACAAATTGATGTTGGTTATGGACCCGCACCTTGTGCGCCTGTGGTGACTGGAGCGTGACCACAACCCGAAGTTGTGCTCCGACTGTCGGGCCATGAATCCGAAGTCTTTGCAGGAGCAGTCCCGAAAGCTTCTGGAGGCCCGGCAGTTAGCTCTGCACCGCTCGAGGTCCCGGTCAAGAGGGAGGTCGCGGGACATCACAGAGTCACCACCAACACACTTCTTCGAAGTCTTCGTCTTCGGGTAAGTCAAAACAGAAAAAGAAGGCGAAGAAGAACCGTCGATCTTCGCGTTCTCCCTGTCCGTAGCTGATGCAACGTGGGATGCAGAAGGTCGTCGTCCTTCAACTCCAAGCTTCCCTCCCTTTCCGGGAGCCGGAGCGACCGCTGCCCAACTTTGGAGATTTTACGAAGCCCTTCATTCCATTTTTGGGCAGCCCGACTCTGCCAGCACACCTTCGGTGGTCTGGACACATCCCCAGACTTTGGCATGCTTTCTCCCCTTACTGTTTCCACGGAAAGGGAGCCTCTTATTCTGTAATGTTGCATAGGGCAGCTGAGGCCTTGAACCTTGAGCTTCCTACGGTGTCCGTCAGGACCAACCTCCTGACCGAAGTGCTTCAACCGGCAGCGGCCTCTTCGGAGCCCCTGCTGCCGTTCAATGAGGCCCTCAGGGACATCCTTCTTGCCACTTGGTCCAAGCCCAGCACAGGAGCTCCTGTGGATAGGATGATTGCCCAATGCCACCGTCAGGCCTCGGGCAACTCCATTTTCCTCTCCCAATAGCGTACCCCAGAAAGCTTGGTGGTCCAAGCCTCTGTGAACACTGCAAGTCTCTTGGGCCGTTACACCCACTCTGTTTGGGACACGGTCACGCAGGTGCTACTACAGTTGCTGGAGGAGGCCCGGGCCGTTCTCTCCTGTACAGTTGCTGAGGGTAGAGATGCAACAAAGTTCTCCATACGTTGTGGGCTGGACACTGCCCCCTCGCTAGGTTGGACGATTTCAACGTCAGTAGCCCTGAGATGCTATGCCTGGCTGAGGCCCACTGGCTTTTCAGGCGATGTCCAATCGACTCTTTTGGACAAGCCCTTTGATGGCGATCACTTGTTTGGCGACAAAGTGGACAACTCGCTTAAACGCTTTAAGGATTCTAGGGCAGCAGCAAGATCCTTGGGCCTGGCTACCATCTCTCGGCCCGCGCAGTCTGATTTTCGCCCCTTTCGTGGCTACGGAAGGGGTGCCCCACCATGTTCCACCCAGAGCCACAGGCCTGCGCAAGCTTCCTAGCTTCTGTGGGGCCAGGGACGTGGGACCCAGCATCGTGAGTCTGAGGGCCAGCGGGTGGGCCAGTCCACCAGCGCCCCCTCAACGGCAGCCTCCAAACCTTCCTCGTCCGGCTTTTCAGGGCCACCATTTGCCAGTGAGCAGCAGGATTCACCATCACCTCCCCCACAGGCACAATATCACGTCAGACAGGTGGGTTTTGCAGATAGTCCGAAGGGGCTACTCCCTCCACTTCGAAACTACCCCTTCCTCCATGCCACCACCACTCCATCGCATATTGGAGGATCATTTGGCCCTTCTCCATCAGGAAGTTACGTCTCTCTTGGCCAAGGGAGCTATTAAGCAAGTCCCTGTGCCAGAAGTAGGTCGTGGTTGTCATTCCCACTACTTCCTGGTACCCAAGAAGATCCTATCTTGGATCTCAGGGACGTCAACCGCTTCCTCCAGAAGAACAAGTTCAAAATGGTGACATTGGCTCGGGTCCTGCCTGCCCTCGACCCTGGAGACTGGATGGCAGGGTTGCACTTGCAGGGCGTCTATTTTCACATCCCAAGCCTGCATGCAAACCGGCGTTACCTACAGTCCACGGTAGGACATGAGCATTTTCAGTTTACCATTCTTCCCTTTGGCCTTACCAGCGCCCTTCGGATGTTCACGAAAGTGATGCCAATGGTCGCAGCTCATCTGCTCAGATCAGGGGTTCCAGTCTTCCCCTATCTCGACGACTGGCTGTTGAAGGTGATTTCACACCAGGCTATCATCTCCCACCTCCAGACTACAAGGACCACCTGCATTCGCTGGGGTTCACTATCAGCGTGCTGAAGTCACACCTGAATTCCTCTCAGAAGCTCCTTTTCTTCGGGCAGTTCTGGTTACAGCCCAGTTTTGGGCTTATCTTCCCGAACAGCGAATTTAGGATATTCGGGTTAAGATTCCGATCTTTCAGCCTCTATCCCTATTCAGTCAGAATGACCCTGAGGCTGCTGGGCCTCATGGCCTCCTGCATCCTGCTCATGAATCATGCCTGGTGGCAGTGGGACCTGAAGTTCCAGTGGGCACATCATCAGGGGAACCTTTCCGATTGCATCCAGATCTTGGAGGGCACTGCACACCAATTGCAGTGGTGGCTAATGAACCAGGATTGGGTCAACGGCAAATCCCTCTCCTTTCCCCAACCAGAGTTCACAGCGGTGACAAATGCATCACTTCTGGAGTTGGGTGGCCACATGGGGTAGGCGGATATCATGAGCCTCTGGTCTCCAGCGGAGTCCAGGCTCCAGATCAACCTTCTGGATCTCCGGGCTATTCGTCTTGCACTGAAGGCATTCCTTCCCTCTGTTCGGTGAAGAGGAGTGCAGGTGTTCACGAACAACACCACCCCAATGTGGTACTGCAACAAACAGGGCGGGCTGGGGTCGCGGACCCTATGTGAAGAGGCTCTTTGCTTTTGCATATGGCTGGAACATCAGGGCATGTCCCTGCTGGTTCAACATCTGGCAGGTTCCCTGAATGCCAGGGCAGAAAAACTCAGCCACAGGTGCATGGTGGATCACAAATTGCGTCTTCACTCAGAGGTGGTGCAAGGTCTCTTTCAGCAGTGAGGAGAGCCTTGGTTAGATCTGTTCCCCACAGAAGAGAACGCGCAATGTCAGCAGTTCTGCGCATTGGAATTTACAAGGCGACACTCGCTCAGCTACGCTTTTCTTCGCAAGTGGAGTTGCGGTCTTCTATACGCCTTTCCGCCTATACCACTTCTGCTCAGAGTGCTGAAAAAGATCAAGCTTGACCAGGCCCAAGTCATTCTTGTGGCTCCGGATTGGGCACGAAGAGTCTGGTAACCCGAGCTATTGCACATGGCTATCGATCCTCCGATCAGACTGCCTCTTTGGGAGGATCTTCTGTTGCGGCAACAGGGGACAGGCCTCCACTCAAAACTGTCTAGCCTCCACCTCCTTGCGTAGAGATTGAGCGGCGACAGTTGACAGCTTTCGGCCGTCCTCCCGAAGTCTGTAATGTAATCTTGGCAGCCAGGCGTCCCTCCACTAAAACGGTATACGCCTGTAGATGGAACAAATGTGTGGCATGGTGCACAGCAAAGGCCGTGGATCCCCTTTCTGCTCTCTGTCAGAGGTTCTCCTCTTCATTCTTTCTTTGGCCCAGCAGGGCTCTGCTCTAGGCACCCTTAAAGGCTATCTTTCGGTCATTTCGATCAGACTTCTCTTTTCAAGTCCCCTATTGTAAATCGATTTCTTAAGGGCATTACTCACCTGTTTCCTCCTATTCCCTTCGTAATGCCCCAGTGGGACATGAATTTGGCTCTAACGTACCTTATGTGTACTCCTTTCAAGTCATTACATAATTGTCCTCTCAGACTTTTGACTCTCAAGACTGCTTTTCTTGTTGCCATCACCTCTGCTCACAGGGTGAGTGAGCTTCAGACTCTTTCTTCTAAACCTCCTTTCCTTGCTGTTCATACGGACAAGGTTGTCCTTTGAACTCGACCTTCTTTCCTTCCCAAAGTGGTTACCTCTCTCCATGTAGGACAGACCATAACTTTGCCCACCTTGTTCCCACCCGCACCCTTCCAAGGAGGAAGAGAGACTCCACCGTCTGGATCCAAAACGTGCGCTATCTTTTTATCTGGATCACACAAAACAATTCTTGGTGGAGGATCAACTCTTTGTTGGCTATGTGGGCGCCAAGAAAAGTCGGGCTGTGCAGAAACGGACCATCTCTCTGTGGGTCATCCTTTGCTTTGAAATATGTTATTCTTTGGTTAAAAACGAGCCTCGGGTAGGACGGCGCACCCACTCCACCAGGGCGACGGCAGCCAATATTGCTTTGGGACATGGAGTCCCCCTTGGTGACATCTGCCAGGCAGCTTCGTGGGCATCCCTGCATATGTTCACAAAACACTACTGCCCGGACAGCCAAGTCCAGAGAGATGGCTTCTTTGGCCTTTCAGTTCTCCAGGACTTTTTGGTGTGAACTTGGCTCGCAGAGGGTTGGTATTGCTGGGTATCTGTTCTAAGGTAAGGAATCTATAACTAATAGTCTCTTTCAGATGAACAAGTTACTTACCTTCGGTAACAATATATCTGTAAGAGACATATATTAGTTATAGATTTCCCGGAGAGCTGGAAGCATGCAGAGATCAACGCCCTCCTGAAGAAACCTACCGCAGACCCCACAGACCTCAAGAACTTCCACCTGATCTCGCTCCTCCCCTTCCCCGCAAAAGTCATCGAGAAAACCTTCAACAAACAGCTGACAGCCTTCCTGGAGACAACAAACAGCTGACAGCCTTCCTGGAGACGAACGGCTCCCTCGACCCATCGCAGTCCGGATTCCGAGCGAACCACAGCACCGAGACCGCCCTCATCGCAGCCACCGATGACATCAGGACCTTGCTTGACAACGGAGAAACCGCCGCCCTCATCCTCCTCGACCTTTCGGCTGCATTCGACACAGTCTGCCACCGCACCCTGACAACCCGCCTCCGCCACGCCAGGATCCAAGGAAAGGCCCTGGAATGGATCACCTCCTTCCTCTCCGACAGAACCCAAAGAGTCCGTCACCCGTCCTTCCTCGCAGAAGCCACCAAGATCATCTGCGGTGTACCTCAAGGCTCCTCGCTCAGCCCCACCCTCTTCAATGTCTACATGAGCCCCCTCGCAGCCATCGCACGCAAGCACAACCTCAACATCTTCTCCCATGCCGACGACACCCAACTGATCCTCTCCCTCACCAACGACCCCGCCTCCGCCAAAGCCAACAGGACGGCATGAAAGACATCGCGGACTGAATGAAGCTCAGCCGCCTGAAGCTGAACTCGGACAAGACGGAAGTCCTCATCCTCGGCCCATCCATCTCCGCCTGGGACGACTCCTGGTGGCCCCCTGCCCTGGGCCCCCCACCCAAGCCCAAGGACCATGCACGCAACCTGGGCTTCATCCTCAACTCCTCCCTCACGATGACCAGACAAGTCAACGCTGTGACTTCCTCCTGCTTCAACACCTTCCGCATGCTCCGAAAAATCTTTCGCTGGATCCCCACTAGAACCAGGAAAATGGTCACCCAGGCCCTGGTCACCAGCCGTCTGGACTACGGGAACACCCTCTACGCTGGGACCACTGCCAAACTACAGAAAAGACTCCAGCGCATCCAGGACGCATCAGCACAACTCGTCCTGGACATCCCCCGACAAAGCCACATCTCCACCCACCTGAGAAACCTTCACTGGCTCCCAGTCAGCAAGAGTATCATGTTCAGACTCCTCACCCACGCACACAAGGCTCTCCACGACTTAGGCGCCGAATACCTCAACAACCGCCTCTCGTTCTACACGCCAACCCTCCAGCTCCGCTCCGCCAGCCTCGCCCTCGCCTCCGTCCCACGGACCCGCAGAGCCACCACCGGAGGAAGATCCTACTCTTACCTGGCGGCAAAGACTTGGAACACCCTCCCCACCCACCTGCGACTCACCCAGGACCATCTCTCCTTCAGGAAGCACCTCAAGACCTGGCTTTTCGAGCAGTAGCGCCCCCCCCCTTCCCAGCGCCTTGAGACCCTAGCGGGTGAGTAGCGTGCTCTATAAATATTATTGATTGATTGATTGATTCCTTACTGCCCCACCCATCCTCCCCGTTCTGCGAACTGACTTCTAGTGTAAGGACTCCCTTTCAGGACCCTAGTTTTCTGCACCAGTGGTCAGTGTCTTGCATTGCTCTGCGCTTCTGGCGTGGAACGTTGTGTAAAGAAATTACATCAGTGCACAGGGGCGGCTTCTAAGTAGATACCACGATGGCAAACGGCGATCACGACGCCGAAGATGAACGCGGAGTCGACCGACGCCACCTATCGACGCGCAAGGGTACTTCTATGAAAAATGTTCTCCGGATCCAGTGTGATGCCTGGGGGTAATTCTAAGGTAAGTAATCTGTAACTAATATATGTCTTTTACAGATATATTGTTACTGAAGGTAAGTAACTTGTTCGTTATTTTTATAAATTGGTCTCTGATTTTTTTTTTTTTTGTGTGTGCATCATTTATTGGCTGGATTTGTGCAACAAAGGCTTTGCACTCCCCACTGAAAAACCTAAACTGCTAGAACACAATACCACAAATAGGCCACTTGGGATTATTAATTTAAGCCCTGTAAATGCCTTTTGAGCAGCTACACAACAGCCTTCTTTGCTTGTTCATAATCAGTTCAGCTTTCCTAGTGGTCATAATATCGACTAGGATGGTCAGCAAATTGCAGGCACTTGGCGCACCCTCCTTATACAACCTTCTACCCAGACAAGCTTATTCTGAGAACCCGAGCCTCCTTCCTCCTGAAAGCTGTGACACCTTCTGGCATTGGCCAAAACATCACTTTGCCTACCTTCTTTACTCCGCATCACCCTTCTAAAGAAGAGGAGAGACTCCACCACCTGGATCCAAAAATATCCTTGTCGTTCTCCCATGATCACACAAAAGAGTTTTTGGGTGGACGGTCAGCTCTTTGTAGGGTGCTTCGGCGAAGAAAGAAAAGGCAATGCAGAAATGGATCATCTCTAGATGGATGGTGATATGCATAAAAATCTGCCAACCACTGGCAAAAAGAAGTTACCAGAGGATTTGTGTGCTCACTCAAGAAGAGCCAAGGCTGCGACCACTGCGTAAGCTCATGAATCCCAGTTATGGAATCTGCCAGGCAGTAATATGGGCATCCTTGTGCACGTCCACTAAATACTTCTGCCTGGATGGTTAGGTCCGTTGTGACAACCACTTTGCTTGTTTGATCCTACAGGACCTTTTAGTATAGTCTTTTATTCAGACCGACTCAAAGGAGGTATTGCTTGGGTACCTATTCTAAGGTAAGGAATCTGCGGCTAGAAGTCTCTATCAGAAGAACAAGTTACTTATCTTCAGTAACGCCTTATCTGGTAGAGACTCTAACTGGCCACAGATTCCTTATCGATCCTCCCAACCCTCCCCAGTCTGCAAACTGATTCAGTACAGAGCCATCCTTCCAAGAGCCTTAGAAATACACACCAGTAGGCCAGAATTTTTGTGGATCCGGGCTTCTCATGAAAAGAAACTGACGTCAGCTCACTGGGTTGGCACCTATAAAGGCTCCTCGCACATCACTTGCTGCGCAGATGACACCTATGCAGAGTCGAACAACGCCAACTATTGGCACGCGAGGATACTGCTAGAAAAGGTAAGGAATCTGCTGCTAGATAGACTCTACCAGATAAGGCGTTACCAAAGGTAAGTAACTTGTTCTTCAGTTAGGCAAAGGAAATTAAGTCAGATATATCCAATCTGAGTAATGACATCTTCCAGAAATGTCAGTCCACTACCTCTTGACTCTGTGACTGTGCCTCTGTTTTTCAGAAATGTGTGGTAAGGTAAACAAGGGTACCCCAATATTGGAACCTGGGGTGAATTAATGTTTTGGAAGACAGTGGTTGCTATGTGGCCAAAATGGTCCAAGCTTAGACACACTGGTTGTGTCAGAAATGAGAGCACTAGGTCTGAGTTGAGGAAAAGCAGTTAATGCTAGAGAGAGCAATGACGTGTAGCCAGGGACACATTCAATTCAAAATAACATTTGTTATTTATTTTTTGAACATGCAAAAAGATATAGTTTAGGTGCTCTCATTAAAAAGTGACAACCAGCGTGATGTGATAAGTGAGAGTGACTTTAAAAATATATACATCACATTGACAACAACCTAGAGAACTCCTTATGAACAAATTATACCAAATACACGGAGTTCTTGTTGTAGCGGGTTGATGGCGTTTCGATCTCAGTGACTTGAGATCATCTTCAGGACATAGCAAATGTGAGCAAGCTGAATCTATAGGAAACATTACAAGGTATGTTAATGTATAGTCCCTGGGCTTTCTCTCTTATTATATTATTAATTATTAAGCTAAAACGTGAGAGATAATGCTAAATGATGCTAAACACTAGGTTAATTAGTGCCATTCCTAGTCTGGAAAAAATTACTATGTCAGACATAAGTATTAATTACAGTGGGGGCAAAGCAAGACATTGTGCCCAAAATCATTTATAGGCTCGATATAAGCGCACAGTGAAAGATAAAACATTGTGAGGTGAGAAAAAGGAAAAACATGCCCCAGAGCGAGTTGAAAAGACAGGCAGAGTAGGCTCTAATTACGGGGAACATGAGACTTACTCTGAGACTGGGAGAAGCCAGTGAGAATGTAGAAGAATAGCATAGTCAGGACGCAATTAAGGCGTTTAGGCGATGACCTGTGGGCGAACAATAAGTGATGAAACCTGGGAGTGGCGTGAAGCCTTCAGTTGCTCGAACCCAGGTGACTGCAGAAAAAGAAAGTTTCATAAGGGCTAATAGAACCCGTGAGTGAGAATGATCAATTAAGGAGATATGGACTTACAAGATAATAATCTGAGCGAGTGGTGATTAGCTAAGCCTATTGTGACAGCTGGGTAAGGAGTGAGTAAGTAGGTTCCAGTGGGTCAAGTGACAAGATCTGTAAGAGAAATTACGGTGATGGTGAAGGCATATTTAGCTTTAGCCGTTGATTAGCCCATGCCAGGGAATACACACCAGTAGGTCCGATTTTTTTGTGGATCCCGGCGAGATCCCGGCTTCTCATGTAAAGAAACTGACGTCAGCGCACTGGGTTGGCACCTATATAGGCGGTATACAACTGTTACAACGCATTTTTTACCACGCAATACCATAACCACGCATCTTTTACCACGCAAATACTTTTACCACTCATACATTTACAACGCATACTTTTACAACGCATGTATTATTACAACGCATATACTTTACAACGCATTTTTAATGTAAATTTAGTTTTTTTTTAAAAATAATTTTCATAATATTTAAATTAATAGTAATATATTTAATGTGTAATATTATTTGTTATTTATTTTTTTAAATATAATAATTAGTAATATTTGTGTTTTTGGTAAAATTTTAAAAATATTTTAATTAATATTTTAATTAATTAATTTAATTAATAGTAATATATTTAATGTGTAATATTATATGTTATTATTTTTACATATAATTATTGTAATTTTAGACATGAATTAATTAATTAAAATTAAATGTATTTATTTATTAATATTGAAATATATTTAAAAAGTAAGTATGATAAGAGTTACTATATATTGGTATTAATTTATTTGATTTTATTAGTATTATATTTAATTTCAAATTAATTAATAGTAATTTATATAAAAAATATAATTTTAAAATTTTAATTTAATTTTATTACAATGTCTATAATTTTATCAACATATAAAAATAATGAAAATAATTATTTATCATTATTTAATGTAAATTAAACATTAATAAATTACTCTAAACCTTAAAGAATAATTAGTAATATTTGTGTTTTTGGTAAATTTTTAAAAATATTTTAATTAATATTTTAATTAATTAATTTAATTAATAGTAATATATTTAATGTGTAATATTATATGTTATTATTTTTACATATAAATATTGTAATTTTAGACATGAATTAATTAATTAAAATTAAATTTATTTATTTATTAATATTGAAATATATTTAAAAAGTAAGTATGATAAAAGTTACTATATATTGGTATTAATTTATTTGATGTTATTGGTATTATATTTAATTTCAAATTAATTTATAGTACATTAATTAAAAAATATATCTTTAACATTTTTTATTAATTTTATTACAATGTTTAACATTTTATCAACATATAAAAATAATGAAAATATTTATTTATCATTATTTAATGTAAAATAAACATTAATAAATTACTCTAAACCTTATTGAAAATTTTGGTTCCCACAGTTTAACACTGTTTTCTATGGTAAAAATTGTCCTTCATTTATTTCTATGACATTGCATATGGGTCCCGCGATACAGTTATAGGATGAATTAAAGAAGAGGATAGACTGAGAAAAGAAAGGAAAAGAATCAAGAAAACAGATAAGGAGACATGATAGGTAATATATATAAAATTTAGTCAATTAATTATATAAAGAATAAATAAATTAATACAAACAACAGATGTAGAAATTTAATTGAGAATTTTATTATTCAAAAATATATTTTTTTATTTTAAGTAGTTTTTTTATTACATTTATTACATATTTTTTAAACATTTTAGACTGAATGTACAATTTATTAAAAAATAAAACAAAGTAATAATATTCTTTAAAAAAGTAGTCCCTTTATTTTTGTTGTAGACATCCATGACGTCATGACGTTAACATGTGCGTAAGCGGCCATTTTGAAGAGCATCGCTGGAGGAAGCAGCAGGAAGCTGATCTGCGTTCAGGTAGGAAACTTTTTATACTTTATTATAAAGTAAAATAGTTATAAAGGAACACATTTATTGTAAGGGAATTATAAATTGATGTTGCTCTTAAAAAAAAGATGTTATAGAACTTATAAATGTATGTCGCTAATCATATATCGAGAATATGTCTAAGTCGGGTTCAATGTTGAAAAAAAAGACATGTATATTTCATTTCTAAAAAGGTATATTACATTTTAAAAATGTCAAAAGATGTTTACGATTATGCTACATGTATTTTTGTTGAATTGTTTGTTTAAAAATGCATTTTTGAATGTTCCGAAATAATATGGAAAATATAAGAGAGAGTAAATCGAGGTTAGTTTATTGTTTAAAAAAGCTTCTTTGAAAAAGAATGATTGATTTATTTTTGATTTTGGCAAATGGATTGGGCATTTTGTTCGTATTTTTTGAAAACGGAAAAAAAGTTAGCGAACTTTGGGCCCCATTAGGATAGCGGGCGGAAAACCACCCCGCCCGCCATGGATGCGGGAAACAACCGCCCGCCATGGAGGCGGTGCAACCGGCAGACAAATTAGGATCGACCGCCACTAGAGACCGACCGCGGCGGTAGCGGTGAAAATGAAACCGCCCGACATGTGCGGTGATGACAAAACTCCGACCGCGGCGGTCGGAAAAGCAGCTGGAAATACAACACCGCCCACAGGGAAAGCGGAGACACCGCACAGGAAATTACGATATCCCCGAGGGTGGCGCGGGCGGACCGGCAGGCACCGACCGCCGCGGTCGAAGGCAGGATTGCATGGGAGAAATGACGGACAAGCACCAGCAAAGTCACCGCAGCGGACGAACACGAAATCCATCGCGGTCGATGTCAAAGCACCGCAGCGATGCAAAATACTGCATAAACAAAGTAGCCCAGCCACAAATACATACAACACACACACACAGATACAGAAATGGCAAAGATATACACAATACTACATAACCACACCCACTACACACCTGACAACCACTATCCAATTGGACACACCCACACAGCTGAGTACAAATCCACACCCTCCACTCACCACAATCCTTTGCATCTTCCCAGAACAGAAGGCCACACACCACATCTGAGAGAGGCAAAATCGCACACAACACCCACCACCACCATCAACACCACCATCACACCATCACAATCAAACCCCCAGCACAGAACACACCTCATCACCACACCCTTGCACCCACACACCCCTGCACCCACAAACACCTCAACACCCCCACACCATGACCTCACAAAAAATGCCCAAATTCACAGAGAGTGAGTTGACAGTCATGGTCAACGAGATTGTGAGAGTAGAACCACAACTATTTGGGAACCTAGTCCAACAGACACCATTAGCCACCAGGACACAAATGTGGGAAAGGATTGTCCAAAGGGTGAATGCAGTTGGGGCCACCCCAAGATCCAAGAAGGAGATCATGAAGCGGTGGCATGATCTCAAGAGGGTTGTCAAGGAGAAGAGGAGCAAGAACTGGACTCTGGCAAACGTGACTGGCAGTGGCCCTCCCGTCCCACTGAAGACATTCACACCATGGGAGGAGAAGGTGCTTGCTATCCTGCTACCTGAGAGTTACACAGGAGTAGCCGGGGGAGCGGAGGCTGGTAAGTACAGACAACCACATTGACTTTTACCTCCTTGCAATACCCAACCACCAATACACTGTCCATCCCTAAACAAGATGTAGCCAGCCATTCTGCTGAGGAGGCCTGTATGGGGCCGGACTGTCAGTACAACAACTCCCACCATAGCCCCTGTCCCACAGCCCAGCATCATGGAGGCCTGCCCCACCCAGGAGCAAGTGTCAGCCATTGCACTGTGTAACAAACAAACTTACAGGTAGGTAGCCATCTGCACTTGGAGGGTGTTTGTGGGGGTGAGGCCTGTACCACTACTCCCAGCATGCCCCCTGTCCCACAGCCCAGCAGCATGGAGGCTACCCCCACCCAGGAGCAAGTGTCAGCCATTGCACAGTTTAACAAACAAACTTACAGGTAGGTAGCCATCTTCACTTGGAGGGTGTTTGTGGGGGTGAGGCCTGTACCACTACTCCCAGCATGCCCCCTGTCCCACAGCCCAGCAGCATGGAGGCTACCCCCACCCAGGAGCAAGTGTCAGCCATTGCACAGTTTAACAAACAAACTTACAGGTAGGTAGCCATCTTCACTTGGAGGGTGTTTGTGGGGGTGAGGCCTGTACCACTACTCCCAGCATGCCCCCTGTCCCACAGCCCAGCAGCATGGAGGCTACCCCCACCCAGGAGCAAGTGTCAGCCATTGCACAGTTTAACAAACAAACTTACAGGTAGGTAGCCATCTTCACTTGGAGGGTGTTTGTGGGAGTGAGGCCTGTACCACTACTCCCAGCATGCCCCCTGTCCCACAGCCCAGCAGCATGGAGGCTACCCCCACCCAGGAGCAAGTGTCAGCCATTGCACTGTGTAACAAACAAACTTACAGGTAGGTAGCCATCTGCACTTGGAGGGTGTTTGTGGGGGTGAGGCCTGTACCACTACTCCCAGCATGCCCCTGTCCAACAGCCCAGCAGCATGGAGGCTACCCCCACCCAGGAGCAAGTGTCAGCCATTGCACAGTTTAACAAACAAACTTACAGGTAGGTAGCCATCTTCACTTGGAGGGTGTTTGTGGGGGTGAGGCCTGTACCACTACTCCCAGCATGCCCCCTGTCCCACAGCCCAGCAGCATGGAGGCTACCCCCACCCAGGAGCAAGTGTCAGCCATTGCACAGTTTAACAAACAAACTTACAGGTAGGTAGCCATCTTCACTTGGAGGGTGTTTGTGGGGGTGAGGCCTGTACCACTACTCCCAGCATGCCCCCTGTCCCACAGCCCAGCAGCATGGAGGCTACCCCCACCCAGGAGCAAGTGTCAGCCATTGCACAGTTTAACAAACAAACTTACAGGTAGGTAGCCATCTTCACTTGGAGGGTGTTTGTGGGAGTGAGGCCTGTACCACTACTCCCAGCATGCCCCCTGTCCCACAGCCCAGCAGCATGGAGGCTACCCCCACCCAGGAGCAAGTGTCAGCCATTGCACTGTGTAACAAACAAACTTACAGGTAGGTAGCCATCTGCACTTGGAGGGTGTTTGTGGGGGTGAGGCCTGTACCACTACTCCCAGCATGCCCCCTGTCCCACAGCCCAGCAGCATGGAGGCTACCCCCACCCAGGAGCAAGTGTCAGCCATTGCACAGTTTAACAAACAAACTTACAGGTAGGTAGCCATCTTCACTTGGAGGGTGTTTGTGGGAGTGAGGCCTGTACCACTACTCCCAGCATGCCCCCTGTCCCACAGCCCAGCAGCATGGAGGCTACCCCCACCCAGGAGCAAGTGTCAGCCATTGCACTGTGTAACAAACAAACTTACAGGTAGGTAGCCATCTGCACTTGCAGGGTGTTTGTGGGGGTGAGGCCTGTACCACTACTCCCAGCATGCCCCCTGTCCCACAGCCCAGCAGCATGGAGGCTACCCCCACCCAGGAGCAAGTGTCAGCCATTGCACAGTTTAACAAACAAACTTACAGGTAGGTAGCCATCTTCACTTGGAGGGTGTTTGTGGGGGTGAGGCCTGTACCACTACTCCCAGCATGCCCCCTGGCCCACAGCCCAGCAGCATGGAGGCCTCCCCCACCCAGGAGCAAGTGTCAGCCATTATACCCTGCACGCTCACCTTACAGGTATGTAACTACCGTTTATCTTCATGAAGTGTGTGTGTATTAATCTATTTACTATTGTACAAAATGCATAGACAATCAACCTTTAGGACACCATGATCTAACTATCCACTATGTAATGTAACACGATGTTGCCATGATTTGTACAACTGATGACAGCACAATGCACTAGTGTACAGACAGCTGATGATACACAGATGACACAAACACTGACCACTCCCCATCTACTCCACAGGTGATGAAGAACTCACTGCTGGGGACAACACCAACGACCCGCAGAGCCAGTCTCCACCTCCGGCACATGGACTCACAGATGCAGACTCCCAGGACAGTATGGACGATGAGCTCCAGGCCGGCCCATCCGGTGTTCCACACACCCAGAGGTCCCAGGCCCCCATCCTCCCCACCACCACCTCTGCTGCAACGACAACGCAGCAGACCCCTGCTGTCACAGCCTCTGCCTCCACCGCAACCACCACCGCAGCCACTGCCACCAACACCACCACGACCACCAGTACCACCTGCAGCACCCTCCCTGTCCCTAGGGATGACCAGCCCACACCAACAACTGTGGAGGGCAGGGAGCCAGTGCGTGGCGCACCAGTGGCGAGGGAAGAGGTTCGTGGCAGCAGAGCAGGTGGGAGGGCCAGGGCCAACACCAGACCTCGGGCGGAGTGGACACCATCCCTGGACCACTTCACCAGAGTTGTGGATGCCTATGAAGAGGTCCAGGGACAAAGTGGCCGGTCGGACGAATTTTTCAGGGAGCTCATCCTGCTGATGAGGTCCATCAATAACCACATGGGACAGATGGTGGACCTCATGGGCCAGCAAGTGGCGTTGCAGAGGGACAGGCCTGTGTCCCAACCATCACCGCCATCCCCTCCTGTTGTGCAGCAGGATGACAGTCCACCATCCTCCCCTGCGCCAACAGAGAGGGGCGAGTCCTCTGACGCCGCTGGCCATTCAGCAGGCCCCCCACCGCCAAAAAGATCTAGGGGGCGTCCAAAGAAGAGCCTGGGAGTCTCTGGAAGCCAAGCACCTGCCACACGCCAGTCACGGAGCCAGCCTTGAAGACAACCCTCTCCCCAACTGCATTGACTCTTTTGGACTATCTTTCCCCACATTGCCTTGGCAATGGCACCTGTCTGTTGGACTGGGTCACCACATTCATGTGGTGTCTACTCTTGCATCTCAGCGACCATGACTGTCAACTCACTGCTCATTCCCCACCTTCCTGTAAATATTCACGCACAATTCACATGTCCACCCCGTAAATAAAATACCTTACAATCCAGATTTTGTGTAGTGAATTCTTTAGTGCATAATTTACAATGATGATTATGTCCATGATATGTAAACATGATGTACAGTATGCAGGGCAGGAACACGCTGGAGAACCTAGGGAGACACAACAGAACTACAGTCACTGGTCTCATCGTGGCAACACACACAGATCACTGATCCACAAATATCCTAATTATCACAGGTACCCTACACAGTGTCTATCTGAAATGCTGTAATGCCGTCCATAATACATCTCCGGACGTAACGTCCATTCCAACAATCCCATACATAGGTGACAGAACATGTGGCTATTGGGAACATCTGCGCATAACCATTCACAACATAAGCTAAGACACTAGACTATGTAGACGTTGTAACTCGTCACACACCTCAAGTGAAGTAGCGTTGGATTAGCTGCTGCCGTTGGTCAACTCCTTCCTCCTCTCCACTCTCCTCATCACTGGATTCAGGTCCCTGAGCAGGTTGTGGCCTTGGTTCCTCACCGTCATCCAGGAGCAGGGGGACCCCCTTGTGGATGGCCAGGTTGTGTAGCATACAGCATGCCACAACGATCTTGCACACCTTCCCAGGCGAGTATGCAAGTGCGCCTCCAGTCCTGTCAAGGCACCGGAACCTTGCCTTCAGCAGCCCAAAAGTACGTTCAATTACCCGTCGTGTCCTGCCATGGGCCTCATTGTAGCGGATCTCTGCAGGTGTCTGGGGATTACGGAGTGGGCTCAACAGCCATGGCCTACTGGGATAAGCCGAGTCCCCTGTGGAAAAAAAAATACACATTGCAATGTTGTACGGCCACAGTAAAGGCAGTGACACACAGCACGCGATAGCAGTTGTGTAACTCACCCACAATCCAGGCACGTTCGGGATGCAGATTCTCCATCATCCGTGGCACCATGCTGTTCCTCATGATGAAAGAGTCATGTGCCGAACCGGGATACTTAGCACACACATGTGAAATTGTCATGTCTGCAAGGCACACCACCTGCACATTCATGGAGTGGTAGTGTTTCCGGTTTCGAAAAATGTGCTCCGTCGCCTGCGGTGCCACCAGAGCCACATGGGTGCAATCTATCGCACCGACTACGTGTGGGATGTGCCCAAGTGGATAGAAGTCCCCCTTAACGGCAGCCAATTCACGTCCCCGGGGGAAATGGATGTAGCGATTCCGATAGATCATCATGGCCTCGAGTACATCCCTCAGCACCATGCTGAACATGGGCTGCGACATTCCCCCAGCGTTAGCCACGGTCTCCTGGAAGGAACCAGTCGCAAAGAAGTGTAGTGCTGCCATTACCTTGTGGGCGGGTGTGAATGCCGTAGGATAGTGACGGCGAGGCTGCAGGTGGGGCTCCAATAGATCACACAAGATCTTCAATGTCGGTCTGTCCAACCGGAATTTCCTGATGATTGCCTCATTCTCCATGTCCTCAAGCACAATCACCTGACGTAGGAGATTTGGCCTCCTCCTAGTTTAGGATTAAAAACAATAGGTCAATGACAAGCATCATGAGATGGCCATAGCACAAAACATCAATAATGTAATGGGTAAAAAACAATGGCCAGAAAGCTGCATGGCACATCTGGTTACATGGCTGCCCAATAGCTACACACAGAGGGCAGGCCTCTCCAGTGACAATACCCAAGTGACAATAATGTGGATACAATGATTAAACGAGTGACATGCGCAGACATGGAGCTACAAGAGCCACAAATCTAATGTGACTTAACATGTCTGTCATACCCATCTGCCGTACCTGCCAGACCTCAATGCATCATGTACATTGTGGAAGCATTCATCAACACAATGATCACAATAGCAGGGACACATCTGGTTGTGTGCATGATCAGTTCTGAATGCACAAGTCAGGTACGATACAATGCAGTGCCACCAGCCTGGTCAAGGTCTGCACTGACCAACAACACATTAAACCTCACTACATCTATGTAGAGCACCTGACGTCTGACAATTATCAGCACCCATCAAAAGCCTTACTAAAATGGCACAAACACATGCTAAAGTGGCTCAGACTGAACGTGCGTCCTCCTGTGGATGCAATGGCTCTGTGGCATCGTGTGTACAATGATGTGCCCTACACCATGTAGCTGCATGGCACTTATACATTGTCCATGATTGACATACACAGCAATGTGTACGAAAATGCCAGAACCTAGCGCCAGTCCCTGGCGGTGTGACCCCAGCACCACCATCTACCCAGCCAAGGTAGCCATTGGCACATGGACTGGTGTCCATGCCGCTGGCTAGGCTCCGCCGCATCAGTCGCGGTACCTACCGCCGGTCCCCGGCGGTGTGACCCCAGCACCACCATCTACCCAGCCATGGTACCCATTGGCACATGGACTGGTGTCCATGCCGCTGGCTAGGCTCCGCCGCATCAGTCGCGGTACCTACCGCCGGTCCCCGGCGGTGTGACCCCAGCACCACCATCTACCCAGCCATGGTACCCATTGGCACATGGACTGGTGTCCATGCCGCTGGCTAGGCTCCGCCGCATCAGTCGCGGTACCTACCGCCGGTCCCCGGCGGTGTGACCCCAGCACCACCATCTACCCAGCCATGGTACCCATTGGCACATGGACTGGTGTCCATGCCGCTGGCTAGGCTCCGCCGCATCAGTCGCGGTACCTACCGCCGGTCCCCGGCGGTGTGACCCCAGCACCACCATCTACCCAGCCATGGTACCCATTGGCACATGGACTGGTGTCCATGCCGCTGGCTAGGCTCCGCCGCATCAGTCGCGGTACCTACCGCCGGTCCCCGGCGGTGTGACCCCAGCACCACCATCTACCCAGCCATGGTACCCATTGGCACATGGACTGGTGTCCATGCCGCTGGCTAGGCTCCGCCGCATCAGTCGCGGTACCTACCGCCGGTCCCCGGCGGTGTGACCCCAGCACCACCATCTACCCAGCCATGGTACCCATTGGCACATGGACTGGTGTCCATGCCGCTGGCTAGGCTCCGCCGCATCAGTCGCGGTACCTACCGCCGGTCCCCGGCGGAGCGTCACCGCCATGGTGCATTGCATACAGCCAATGGCATGGGTGTTCAATGTGGCATGATGCAGATTTGAATAATGCGGAAGCGGCGCGCCGCCGCCGCGGAGCCGGTCATTGGATGCTTTTGAATGATGCACCATCGCGGTAGCGCACCCCGGACACCCGCGGTGCGTCACCGCCATGGTGCATTGCATACAGCCAATGGCATGGGTGTTCAATGTGGCATGATGCAGATTTGAATAATGCGGAAGCGGCGCGCCGCCGCCGCGGAGCCGGTCATTGGATGCTTTTGAATGATGCACCATCGCGGTAGCGCACCCCGGACACCCGCGGTGCGTCACCGCCATGGTGCATTGCATACAGCCAATGGCATGGGTGTTCAATGTGGCATGATGCAGATTTGAATAATGCGGAAGCGGCGCGCCGCCGCCGCGGAGCCGGTCATTGGATGCTTTTGAATGATGCACCATCGCGGTAGCGCACCCCGGACACCCGCGGTGCGTCACCGCCATGGTGCATTGCATACAGCCAATGGCATGGGTGTTCAATGTGGCATGATGCAGATTTGAATAATGCGGAAGCGGCGCGCCGCCGCCGCGGAGCCGGTCATTGGATGCTTTTGAATAAGGCTGACCCAGACAACCAATTGTAGCACCTTATCAGCTTCCTAACGACCCCATGGGCCTATAAATCTGTGGGAGTGAGCCACACATTCCCACTGCTCACAGAGCCTGCTGCCTGGGACCCTCTCCTGCTGCTGCCTGGGACCCTCTCCTGCTGCTGTCTGGGACCCTCTCCTGCTGCACACAGAGCCTGCTGCCTGGGACCCTCTCCTGCTGCTGCCTGGGACCCTCTCCTGCTGCACACAGAGCCTGCTGCCTGGGACCCTCTCCTGCTGCTGCCTGGGACCCTCTCCTGCTGCACACAGAGCCTGCTGCCTGGGACCCTCTCCTGCTGCTGCCTGGGACCCTCTCCTGCTGCTGTCTGGGACCCTCTCCTGCTGCACACAGAGCCTGCTGCCTGGGACCCTCTCCTGCTGCTGCCTGGGACCCTCTCCTGCTGCACACAGAGCCTGCTGCCTGGGACACCTCACAACTCACTTCCGCCACAGGTCTGCCATATCCACAGGGATGTCAAGAACAGATAAGATCCGTGCCAGTCCATTCACGAGTGAGGAGCTGGATGTCCTTGTGAACGAGGTGCTGGCACAGTACCCACGGCTGTTTGTTGGCCCCAATGTCGTGGTAAGTCACCATGTGGGGAGCAGTAGGGCAGGGTGGTGTCAGACGTGTATTCATGATGCAGCTGTATGTTATTTTGGATGTGTGGTGCTGACAAACACTGACAGACAAGATGTTTGCTGGTGGTGGGAGTGTGTGTTTTGCATTATGACTCTGTCCTAGGCCAATACTTGTATGTGTGAGTGGGATGTGCTACTTTTTGGGGCAGACATGACCAACGGTTGTTTGCCTTGTAGCTGGTTGGACAGTGTCCGCTTGTGATGTAATTTCAGGGTGCCCCTGTAGTCATAGTCAGTGTGCCCCACAGAGTAGGTTCAGTGGCTGCCCTTCCAAAGTTTGTCCATCAGCCAACTTACATGCTACAGTTGCTGCACACTGATTAGTGGATATGCCACATCAATGCCCTGTACAATTTATGATTTACACAGTGCTGTCGATGCATTTGTGTTGAATCATCATTCTTCAGTGTGATAATCATGGAGACTACGAAGATCAATGTGTGCATGCATTCACTAATGTTTATGCCATGCAGAGTGGCCTTGTGAGGGTACCCCCAGTTCTGGAGGGAGGGGGGTCACTGTGCGTCCAGATTCAGTGTCTGGCTGCTGTACTGATAGATGCTGACATATGACAATGTGTAAATGTTCATTAGTCCTTCTTTACTCTCATACCTGCAGCTCAAAGTACACCAACGTAAGGCTGTCTGGAGGGCCATAGCAGCAAAGGTGCGAGCCCTGGGGGTATCAAACAGACGACACACACACTGTCACAAGAGGTGGGACGACATCAGCCGGCTGGCTAAGCAAGTGGCAGAGATGAAGTTGGGGATGGTACCACGCACAGGGCGTGTGGCACGCCGCACCATGACTCCGCTGATGGCACGCATACTGGCAGTGACCTATCCAGACCTGGATGCACGTCTGAAGGGGCTTCAGCAGCAAGACAGCGATGGTGAGTATCCGGGGAGGGAGAGTTTGTCTGGGAGTGGATGCATGTGTGGAGTGCCTGTGTCTGCGGTGACACATGTGATGTGCGTGTGCTGCCATGCTGTGATATGTGATGTGAGTGGCAACTGTGATGTGTGTCTGTATGAGGCATTGGCCCACCATGGCCTTACTCTGCAGCTCCTGGCTGCAGTTTTCAGTCCTTGACATATATTTTGTTGTCCACATGGTCACTCTTCTTTGTGATGGTGGGTGTAGTCCCTATTATGCTGTACAGCTGTGTCCACTTAATGAGTGTTACACCATGTCAGTCTACTTTGCATGCACCTGCATGGTAGTGGCCCACACATCTGACAACAATGTGAACCCACATTGGCACATGGTGATTGTAATGGCCTATTTGACAATGTGGCATGTGTAGACAAAACAGGTGTGTGTATTCCCCTCTGGATCCCTTTAGGCTCTGGAAGTGGTGATGTTAGTTGTGGCTACATCATGTCCGTGGGGCAGGTCCATGTGGGCTAGGGGAACACCATCCATGGGCAGGGTGTAGTGCTGTGTGTCATCGACATTGGTCCACTCCTGCCTGTTTGTCCGCATGACAGGCACAGTTGTGGTGTAACTGGTGTGTAGCAGCACAATGATTTGAGGGTGTGGTGGTTACCATGTAGCTCTAGGCCTCTCATGTGCTGCATTGCTCTGATATCGTGTGACCAGACTATGACACTTATACAACCATGTTTCTGTCACTAATGCAGATTCGGAAGACACCACGGCGGAACATGATCCTGAAAGTGGTGGGGAGACCAGCACGACAGCGGCAGCAGAGCAGGGTGAGACGGAGCAAAGTGACACTGACCACACCAGCGCTACTGAGGGTGACAGGAGTATGCATGAGGAATCTGTGGCTGAGACACAGAGTACCACTTCATCTGATGGCAGGGGGGATGAGTCCCTGTTACCAGCCACAGGGGATGGGGACTCTGCTGCTGCATCTGACTACCAACGGCCACTGCCCAGCCTCCCATCCACTTCCTCTGGGGCTGGCCGTATCCGTGTCACTAAGAGGGGACGTGTGACATTCACACATGGCACCGCAGCACCTGCACCTGTCCCCCCTGCTGCCCTCAGTGCAGAGTGCGTAGAGCTCCTGCGGCAACTTTGCGTGGGCCAGACCGCCCTGCTGAATGCCTTCAGTGCCCACGATTACAAAATAGGGCAGGTTCTGGCATTCATGGAGGGCATACACTCTGACGTGGGTGGCCTACATCGTACACTCCTGTCATTGTCAGGTACAGTGACGTCAGCCCTCCAACATGCCCCCTTTGCAGCTCAGGTGCCTGTGACGTCCACCCAGTCAGTGGCCACATCAGATGACAGTGAGCACTTGGGACATACATCAAGTAAACGTTACAACACTAGGAGCACAGCTCAGACCCAAAGCAAACAATCCCGTCCACAGACTCCATCCCCAAAGAAGGGCAGGGACCCCCCAATATGCACAGACAAGGTGAAGTCACAGAAGAGCAAGGCCAGAAGAACATTGTGTCAGACATCAGGCTCACATGCTGCTGAGCCATCACCAGATATTGACTCTGCTATGCCCACAGAGGATGTGTGGGATGTCATGACTACACCTGGGGTGAACACAGGGACACACCCACCTACCACATCAACCCCAGAACAAAGTACATCGAGGCAGGTGGAGGGAAGCCCTGTTGTGACCAGCCCAGTCATTGTGGCAAAGAAGGGCAGTGTAGTGGCCATCCCTGGCAAGAAGGGACAGGAGGGCAGTGTAGTGGCAATCCCTGGCAAGAAGGGACAGGAGGGCAGTGTAGTGGCCATCCCTGGCAAGAAGGGACAGGAGGGCAGTGTAGTGGCCATCCCTGGCAAGAAGGGACAGGAGGGCAGTGTAGTGGCCATCCCTGGCAAGAAGGGACAGGAGGGCAGTGTAGTGGCCATCCCTGGCAAGAAGGGACAGGAGGGCAGTGTAGTGGCCATCCCTGGCAAGAAGGGACAGGAGGGCAGTGTAGTGGCCATCCCTGGGGTAAGTGGGAAGGTGGTCACTGTGGGGGGTACACCTTCCAGAGAGGCTAAAGTGGTCCGGAGGCGTAGCCAGCACAAGCGTACTGCAGGATCAAGCACTTCTCCAGAGGGAGTGGCAGTCTCTGCCCCTGAAGTGGAACAGTTGGGGGGTGTGCAGGTGGTGTCAACGCCACTTCCCATCAACCCCATGACAGGGAAGCAAATTCATATTCCAAAGAAGTGGAAGGGCACCCCTCCAACCTCTCCCACCCACACTGTGTCAAGGGCGTGCATGACTCCACCTCCACGTGCCACGGTGCCACCTGGTCCGCACAGCCCTCCACCTTGCAGGCCCTCTGTTATAGCCACACCACATGTCCCTCTGTCACACCAGTCAAGTCGACCTGCAGTCCCTGACACACAGCCAGGTTCCACTCCACCTGACAGCCAGGAGTGAGTTGTCAACACCCTCAGACGCCTGTGCCACACATAGGTGTGCTACAGTACACCATTGTTAGCGATGTGGGTGTGTTCCTGGGCCTGTTGCTCTGATGTGCTCTCCCCTGCCAAGGACACTGGGCCTGTTGCTCTGATGTGCTCTCCCCTGCCAAGGACACTGGGCCTGTTGCTCTGATGTGCTCTCCCCTGCCAAGGACACTGGGCCTGTTGCTCTGATGTGCTCTCCCCTGCCAAGGACACTGGGCCTGTTGCTCTGATGTGCTGTACCCTGCCCTGCCAAGGACACTGGGCCTGTTGCTCTGATGTGCTCTCCCCTGCCAGGGACTCTGGGCCTGTTGCTCTGATGTGCTGTACCCTGCCCTGCCAAGGACTCTGGGCCTGTTGCTCTGATGTGCTGTACCCTGCCCTGCCAAGGACACTGGGCCTGTTGCTCTGATGTGCTCTCCCCTGCCAGGGACTCTGGGCCTGTTGCTCTGATGTGCTCTCCCCTGCCAGGGACTCTGGGCCTGTTGCTCTGATGTGCTCTCCCCTGCCAGGGACTCTGGGCCTGTTGCTCTGATGTGCTCTCCCCTGCCAGGGACTCTGGGCCTGTTGCTCTGATGTGCTCTCCCCTGCCAAGGACTCTGGGCCTGTTGCTCTGATGTGCTGTACCCTGCCCTGCCAAGGACACTGGGCCTGTTGCTCTGATGTGCTCTCCCCTGCCAGGGACTCTGGGCCTGTTGCTCTGATGTGCTGTACCCTGCCCTGCCAAGGACACTGGGCCTGTTGCTCTGATGTGCTCTCCCCTGCCAGGGACTCTGGGCCTGTTGCTCTGATGTGCTCTCCCCTGCCAGGGACTCTGGGCCTGTTGCTCTGATGTGCTCTCCCCTGCCAGGGACTCTGGGCCTGTTGCTCTGATGTGCTCTCCCCTGCCAGGGACTCTGGGCCTGTTGCTCTGATGTGCTGTACCCTGCCCTGCCAAGGACTCTGGGCCTGTTGCTCTGATGTGCTCTCCCCTGCCAGGGACTCTGGGCCTGTTGCTCTGATGTGCTGTACCCTGCCCTGCCAAGGACTCTGGGCCTGTTGCTCTGATGTGCTGTACCCTGCCCTGCCAAGGACACTGGGCCTGTTGCTCTGATGTGCTCTCCCCTGCCAGGGACTCTGGGCCTGTTGCTCTGATGTGCTCTCCCCTGCCAGGGACTCTGGGCCTGTTGCTCTGATGTGCTCTCCCCTGCCAGGGACTCTGGGCATGTTGCTCTGATGTGCTCTCCCCTGCCAGGGACTCTGGGCCTGTTGCTCTGATGTGCTCTCCCCTGCCAGGGACTCTGGGCCTGTTGCTCTGATGTGCTCTCCCCTGCCAAGGACACTGGGCCTGTTGCTCTGATGTGCTCTCCCCTGCCAAGGACACTGGGCCTGTTGCTCTGATGTGCTGTACCCTGCCCTGCCAAGGACTCTGGGCCTGTTGCTCTGATGTGCTCTCCCCTGCCAGGGACTCTGGGCCTGTTGCTCTGATGTGCTCTCCCCTGCCAAGGACTCTGGGCCTGTTGCTCTGATGTGCTCTCCCCTGCCAGGGACTCTGGGCCTGTTGCTCTGATGTGCTGTACCCTGCCCTGCCAAGGACTTTGCACTTCCCGATTGTGATTCACCAGTGCATAGTCTATGGCATTTGCACATGATTTTGAGAGTTGCTGTTGTCTACTTATGTTGTGTAGCTACATCTGTGCAATATGTGAATAAATACAGTACATTATGGTGTGTTTTCTCTCTCTCCTTACTGATTAAAGTCATTTTCTTGTTTGACTGAGTTCCATGGTCTATTTTGTACATCACCATTGCAAGGTTCTATGTGGCCATATGATTTTTAGACAGGGGGACAGGTTCTTCAGTCCATTGTGGCCCTGCTGATGTTGTACTCTGTGATGGTTATTTGGCAGGCCATGCAGTTTTCGTGTGGGTGAATTGCTATTGCTGCATACACTGTTCACAGGTCACCTTGGGGGACACTGGCAGCACAGGGTGTGCAGCTGTGCTGTGGTGTAGTAGATGTTTATGATGTGATGAGGTGTGTGTTTCCCTTTCTGTGTGCCCTGGCGTGTATGTGTATGGTCGTCTTGTGTTGGCCCTTGGTCCTGGTGGCATGGCTTACATGGCATGTGTGTGGCAGAGGTGTGCAGTGTGAAGGGTGTTAGTTTGTAGTGTATGTATGTGTGCCCCTGTATGGTGTGAGACACACATGTGTCAGGCAGGAGTTGTATGCCTGTTGTATGTTTTGTCTTGCCCTGTGTGGATGTTTGTATACAATTGTGTGGGCTGTGGGGAGTGCACTGGTGTTGTGTGTCCGTTGTCAGGCAATCCTGCTGTGCCTTTGTCCCTGGTTGTGTGTCGCAGTGTGTGTGTATTGTGCTTGTTGTTACAGTGCTTGTTGATGTGCAAGGGGTGCACGGGATTGGCACCTGGCCTGTGACTACTTCGGGTGGTGTGCAGTGTTGGTCGGGGTGGTGTGTCGCTGTGATGTTTGGAATGTGTCCATGCCTTGGTGTTGCCCTGCCTTCTGCATTGTGCGCATGTGTTGACCGCGGCGGTGACGTGTCCGTGACCGTGACGTTGCTGCAGGTTGGCCGACGTTGTGTGTTCCGGATGCCGTGGGGTGCCTTGTTGTGAGGTGGGTGATGTGTGGGTGCCCATGTGGATGTGTTGTGCCCCCCAGCAGGATGCCAGTGTGGTGCTTGGGACCTGTGTCGGCATGTGTGTTGTGTGGTGTATATGTGTAGTGACGTACCTGCGGCGGCGTCCGCGGCGGCCCATCTGGCGATAGTGTTGCAGCAGGTACATGACCGGATGCATGTGGAGGGCTGGGTCCATGGGGTTCATGTCGGATCTCGGCGTGCGTGCTCCGCTGTAGACTTTCCGCCTGCTAGAGCTGTGCGGTGTCTCCGGTGCGGTGCGTCAGCTTGTTTGGCCCATCCTAATTTGTCGAGCGGGGCGGACGTCATCGACCGCGGCGGAGGGTCTCGATTGGCTGCAGCCGCCGCGGTGGCGGGCGCACCTTGATGGCGGAGCGAGGCGCTCCGCGGCGGACGGGAAATGACCTGTGTTTACATATCCTAATGTGGCGGACGTGATTTCCACTGCTAGCGGGCGGAAAAAGCTGTTTTTCCGCCCCGCCATCGTTTCGGTAGTGCCACCGCCCGACATCCTAATGGACCCCTTTGTTTGTATTTGGTTGATTTTTGTGGTTAAAGTTGGTAGATAGAAAGATATCTTTCTTTTTCTTGGTTTTATTTTGGACAGCGATTCTGATTGATTCATTTGAGAGATGTAATTATCAGAATGAGATTGAAATTAGGGATTACGTGTTTGTGAACTTTGAATTGATTTTAAGAAAATATTTGTAAAATATTATGCATCTTAATAATTTTGCAATGCGAAAATACTTTACAAGAATATGCAAGCATTTATTTCATCTGAATAATATGGAGTGGTATGTTTCATAATAATTTTGAAAAATATAGTTTCTAAATATTTATTAATAATAATTGCACTCGTTAGAAAAAAATTGTTTTTGCAATGTATGAAAAAAATATAAATATTTAAATTCGGACATATTTGTATAGGATATTTAAAAATATCAATTTAGAAAAAATACAAAAAAAATTTGGGACATTTTTATCCATTTGCCTTTAAAAAAGGGTCGTTGTAGAAGCTTTATTAAAACAATTTTTTGAGGTACAGAAAAGAAAAGAAGAGTTTGCAGAATTTATCAATGCATTTTTAAAAATACCTGAATGGTAAAAAATTATTAAATAACTTTTAACAAATTGGTTTTATCACCAATTAGTAGAAAAACACTCAAAAGTATTGTATTATAGAGTGTATAAAAAAAAATTCAAAAAAGGAAACCCGACTTCTTTTTGGAAAAAGTATTTTAAAAAAAAGCCAATTTAAAATTTCATGAGGAATTAATTTTTGGGCAATGCAGGAAAGTAATGTAAAGGTGAATATTAAAAAGAGAGAATGTTAGCAATATTTTCCAGGTAATCCAAAGCCACGCACAACGAAAACTGTTGCAATAATGCCAATAGTCGTTCAGACATTTCTTTTGTTTTTTGAGTAATTCGTGAGTTTAGTTTACCTGTGAGAGTTTGAGAAATTCTCATTTCTTGGAAACTTTGCTCCTTCTTCAAAGTTTCCACAAAAGAGTAGAAATTTGGGTGGTGTTTTCCAATTACATGGTTGAAGGAGTTATGCCATCCCTCTATGGCATTATTTGTTTTGGCCTCTCCCTGTAAGCAACTCGAATAACAGTTCCACCACTCCACATGGAAACGTGGCTTCCTCCTGCGACCCGATCTGCTTAGGTGTCCAATCCATGTGTCTTCCATATAATTTAGAATGGGTGCCAATTTTTCTTCATTTGTTAAATAATAATCAGATTCTATAATGGCAGTGTAGTATTCGTCTACACTTTGGGGAGGCACAAAACAAAGAGCAGTTATTTTTTTTAATTCAACTTGTAGTTTGCTGTTTGATGAATATTCTGTAACAAGGGGTGTTTTTTGTAATTTACGCCAGAATGCCTGGGAAAAATGGAAAAAACACCCCTGAATTTGGGTATCCGTGTACATTTTGGAGATCACATTGATCATGCTCAATTCAAAATCAATAATTATTTTCCTAGGACTTTGGTGAGTTTTGGATTTAATAACAGACAAAAATTCTGTGTATGTTGCAGAAGTTTTATCGGGCAGCAAACTATATACTAGGGGGATTACACTATTGTTAATTTTAGCATGTATTGTATAAATTTGGGTGAATGGATGGGGTGTGCTTTTAAAAGTCCCATCCATCATCCAAATTTCACTGCTTTCCAGTTTTAGAAGGTTACGGGGAGTACTAAATATTAATATACGTTTCTGAGGGTTTTCATTATCATGCAATAGGAAAGATTCATCAGAAAAATATATTGTAAGTTCATGAGGTATAACTATGTCAGAAAAGGTATGTGGTGTATTAGTTTGTGTATTACTTGCCTGCTTTTGACGTTGAATAATTCTACGCAAATTATGGATGGTAGGCATATTACTTGCTATATGTGTAGGGACATGTTGAGCTACCTCTCTTAAAATTGTTCCTGTAGAATCATTGGAGGTGCTTGCCATTACTTTCATCTCGTTTACTGTTTCTCTTACATCAACCTCCATTGCAGAGGCAGAGTGGTTATGGTCAGTTGTTCTTACAATAATATCATCAACCGTAACCGCTCTGCTGCTGCAACGGGTTGAAAAGTAATTCATGCACCTCCAATGATTTCTCGTTAAACTTATTCTTTCCCTACAATAAATGTAACCTCCATGATTTAATAATCGGTTTCCCTTTCTGGACATGATATAATTTGAAGTTGGATGAGTAGACATGTTCTAGAAGAAAAAAAAATAGAAAATTTTGTTTATTTTTTGCTTTTTTGAAATTTATTATTATTTACAAAAGAATCACTTGTCATAATGCAACAATTTCTTAGAAGTATGAATAATAAGTAATACTTATTGACTATTTAGCAATTTTACAAGTGCAGAACTTATCTGGGGTTAAAATACTTAGTAATTCCTTTCCTGAATACAACACTTTCCTTAATGTAGCACTTTAACAGATTTTGAATAGTAAATAAAACATATACACTATCAAGCACTTTACTTACTCAATTACTTACCTGGAGTTGAAATGGTAATTAATACCCTTACACTATCCAGCACTTTCCCTACTGCAGTACTTACTCTTACATTATCCAGTACTTTCTCTTCAGCTTCACTAACCTGGAGTTAGACTAGTAATTAATTCCCTTACACTATCCTGCACTTTCTCTTCATTTGCATTTAACTGGAGTTATAATAGTAATTAATACTCTTACACTATCCAGCACTTTTTCTTCAGAAGCACTTAGTTGGAGTTGAAATGGTAATTAATACCCTTATACTATCCAGCACTTTCCCTACTGCAGCACTTACTTGGAGTTGGAATAGTAATTAATACATTTACACTATCCACCACTTTCTCTACTGCAGCACTTACCTGGAGTTGGAATAATAATTAATACCCTTACACTATCCAGCACTTTCCCTAATGCAGCACTTACCTGGAGTTGGAATAGTGAAGAATACCCTTACACTATCCAGAACTTTCACTAATGGAGCTCTTAATTGGAGTTGGATTAGTTATTAATACTCTTACACTATCCAGCACTTTCCCTACTGCAGCACTTACTTGGAGTTGGAATAGTAAATAATACTCTTACACTATCCAGCACTTTCCCTACTGCAGCACTTACCTGGAGTTGAAATAGTAATTAATACCCTTACATTATCCAGCACTTTCTCTAATGTAGCACTTATCTGGAATTGGAATAGTAATTTATACCCTTACACTATCCAGCACTTTCTCTTCAGCAGCACTTACTTGGATTTGGAATAGTAATTAATACCCTTACACTATCCAGCACTTTCCCTAATGCAGCACTTAATTGGAGTTGGATTAGTTATTAATACTCTTACACTATCCAGCTCTTTCACTACTGCAGCACTTACCGGGAGTTGGATTAATAATGTATACCCTTACACTATCCAGCACTTTGTCTTCTGCAGCACTTACCTGGAGTTGGAATAGTAATTAATACCCTCACACTATCCAGCACTGTCCCTAATGCAGCACTTAATTGAAGTTGGATTAGTAATCAATATGCTTACACTATCCAGCACTTTCCCTACTGTAGCACTTAATTGAAGTTGGAATAGTAATCAATATGCTTACACTATCCAGAACTTTCTCTTCAGCAGCACTTACTTGGAGTTGGAATAGTAATTAATACCCTTACACTATCCAGCACGTTCTCTAATGCAGCACTTAAGTGGAGTTGGAATTGTGTTTAATACACTTACACTATCCAGCACTTTCTCTACAGTAGCACTTATCTGGAGTTGACATATTAAATAATACACTTTAACTTTTCACCACTTTCTCTACTAAAGGATTTATCCTGGTTTGGAATAGTAAGCAACACCCCTCAACTTTCCTAGACTATTTCTACTGCAGCACTTACTTGAATTTAGAATGGAAACTTTTAAGCATACACTTTCTAACTCTGAAATTAAGAAAATAAAACATATGTCTACAATGTTTCATATTTTTTTAAAACTTGTGTTTACAATCTGGCTATGAATTGAAATGATTCTCATGTTTTATTGAATTTATTTACCGTATAGGTAGCTGCTTGTAATTGCTGAATAATGTGGTCTGATTGTTCTTTTGTTTGATGGTTTCCTTGGTAGTAGGAATATATATTGTTCTTTATTTCTAAAACAAGGGGAAAAAATGTTGATTATTGTTGTGCTTAGAGTTTGGTGATAAAAAAAATGTGACTGAAAATTGAAAACAGAAAAAGAATTTGTCATTGAAATTGAAATTCTCTTTTATCTGTATATGTGAGGAAAATTGACATGTTAACACAACCCAGCACTTTCTCTACTGTAGCACTTACTTGAAGTTGGAATAGTAATCAATATGCTTACACTATCCAGCACTTTCTCTAATGTAGCACTTATCTGGAGTTGGAATAGTAATTTATACCCTTACACTATCCAGCACTTTCCCTACTGCAGCACTTACCTGGAGTTGGAATAGTGATTAATACCCTTACACTATCAAGCACTTTCCCTACTGTAACACTTAATTGAAGTTGGAATAGTAATCAATATGCTTACACTATACAGCACTTTCTCCACTGCAGCACTTACTTGGAGTTGGAATAGTAAATAATACTCTTACACTATCCAGCACTTTCCCTACTGCAGCACTTACCTGGAGTTGAAATAGTAATTAATACCCTTACATTATCCAGCACTTTCCCTAATGCAGCACTTACCGGGAGTTGGAATAGTAATCAATACCCTTACACTATCAAGCACTTTCCCTACTGCAGCACTTACCTGAAGTTGGAATAGTAAATAATAACTTTACACTATCCTGCACTTTCCCTAATGCAGCACTTAAATGGAGTTGGAATAGTGATTAATACCCTTACACTATCCAGCACTTACCCTAATGTTGCACTTAACTGGAGTTGGAATAGTAAATAATACCCTTACACTATCCAGCACTTTCCCTACTGCAGCACTTACCTGGAGTTGGAATAGTAAATAATACCTTTACACTATCCAGAACTTTCACTAATGGAGTTCTTAATTGGAGTTGGATTAGTTATTAATATTCTTACACTATCCAGCACTTTCCCTACTGCAGCACTTACTTGGAGTTGGAATAGTAAATGATACTCTTACACTATTCAGCACTTTCCCTACTGCAGCACTTACCTGGAGTTGAAATAGTAATTAATACCCTTACATTATCCAGCACTTTCCCTAATGCAGCACTTACCGGGAGTTGGAATAGTAATCAATACCCTTACACTATCCTGCACTTTCCCTAATGCAGCACTTAAATGGAGTTGGAATAGTGATTAATACTCTTACACTATCCAGCACTTACCCTAATGTAGCACTTAACTGGAGTTGGAATAGTAAATAATACCCTTACACTATCCAGCACTTTCCCTACTGCAGCACTTACCTGGAGTTGGAATAGTGATTAATACCCTTACACTATCCAGCACTTTCCCTACTGCAGCACTTACCTGGAGTTGGAATAGTAATGAATACCCTTACACTATCCAGCACTTTCCCTACTGCAGCACTTACTTAGAGTTGAAATAGTATTTAATACCCTTACACTATCAAGCACTTTCCCTACTGCAGCACTTACCTGGAGTTGGAATAGTGATTAATACCCTTACACTATCCAGCACTTTCTCTAATGTAGCACTTATCTGGATTTGGAATAGTAATTAATACCCTTACACTATCCAGCACTTTCCATACTGCAGCAGTTTTTGGGACTTGGAATATTAAGTAATATCCTTACAATATCTAGCACTTTATACACTTCAGCACTTACTTTAAGATTAAATATTTAAAAATTATTTTACATTTTCTACCATTTTCTTGACTGTTGCACTTACACAAAGTTAAAATAGTAAAAAATACTCCAACACTATTCAGCAATTTTGGTACTGCAGTACTTATTTCGAATTATAATAATAAGAACATTTTTTACAAGACTTATCACTTTTTAAAATACAGCTTTTAAATAAAAAGTATTTTACTACTAATTTAAATATTTTACCTTTTGGAATGATGCTTTGATATCAGATTTCGTTTGTTTTCGCTCAGATTTATTTCTTCGTTTTCAAAGACCAGTTTCACTTTTAATAAAAAAAATAATAATATTTTTAAATATTTTACCTTATTGCATTCAAATGTTATTTAATGAACTTTTTCAGGAAATTACACTCTTTATTTATTTGTTATCAAATAAGAATAAAAAAATTGTTGAGAAATTGATTATCGTTTTTTTATACATTTTTTACATTTACCTCTATACTTACACCTACACAAGAAACTACTCCCACCTTTACACTACCCCAATCCTAACACATTACCACACTTTTACACTACCCAAACTACCCACACTAATTTCTTTCTTATACTATCTTAATTCACTACTACGCTACTAACACTACTCCCTCCCCTACATTAACCAAAAACATAAAACACTTCTACGCTACCTACACTACTCCCACACTTACACTATCCTAAACATAAAAACAGTACTTACCTACGCACACTACTCTCACCCCAACAACACTCTAAACCCTAAAACACTATTACTCTACCCACACTATTCTCACCCCAAAAATACTCTACACCCTAAAACACTATTACACTACCTATACTACTCCCACCCCAATATTACTCTAAAACTTAAAACACTACTACGTTACCCACTCTACTCTATCCCAACAGTACTCTAAACACTAAAACACTACAACGTTTCCAACACAACTCCCACCTCAACACTACTCAAAACCCTATAACAGTACTACGTTACCCACTGTACTCCATCCAAACAGTATTATAAATCCTTAAGCTTTAATACGCTACCCACTTTACTCCCACCCCAACACTACTCTAAATCTTAAAACACTGCTTCGCTACCTACACTACTTCTACCCCTACACTACCACAAACCCTAATACACTTTTATGCTAACCATATTAATCCCACTCTTATACTAACCTAAATCAAAAACATTACCACACTCATACAGCATCCACACTACGTATACCCTTATACTACCCAAAATAATACTACGCTATACACACTACTGCCACCTGTAAATTAACTTAAACTTAAAATAATAATATATATTCTTTTACCTTTTTATGTGATGACCTTCAAATTCTTGATGTTGAAAAAATGTAGTATTTATTCTACAGTTATTTCTCCTGATAAAAATGAGCAAAATATGTTTATTAATAATTTTGTTTGCGTTTGACTGGTTTAGAAATAATATATAAAAAATGTCTGAATTTTACCTTCAAAATATTTTAGCACAGTTTGGTTTGGTAAAGTTTTTGCCGTCAAAATTGCAGTTGTTCGACTAATGGAAAAAAAAGGTTTTGTCATAATATATAGCATCAATACATTAATTTTGATTTAAATAATTAATTTATTTTGGGATCGTATTAAATTGTTTTATTGAATATCGAGTTATTTTAAATTAAATAAATAATATGAATATTAAAATATATGTCTTTATTGGTAATATATATTAATAAATATTTTTATTTCTTTGGGTTAAATCAATATTAAATTTCTTTAATATATCGTTATATATTTTATTTACTTACTAATAAAATGCAAAATTATACTCCGGAGATTTGATTTTGCTTTTGAAGAGGTGATGAGGTCAGAGAGTCAGGTTTGTCGTCTGGTCACTCTGGTAGTTGCGGATCAACTGGTTTACAAATGGTGTCTGTCTCGTATTTATATGTTTGGGTTAATGTTTCTGTTTTTTTTTAAAAAACACAGTGCTGTAATGTAAAAATTATAATGAATCTATTTCTGTGTAAACATATAATTTTTAGTTTTTTTAAAAGATACGTAAATAGTGTTTTTCATGCCGTTTTGGCATCCATTTTGTATGTAGTGTTATGATTTATCTTTCATAGAAATTGTTGTAGGACTAATCTTTGACTTACTTACTTAAAATGGCGATTGCTTTTCAGAACGTAAATAATGGAATATGATGACTTTATTTTAAATCTTTTTTAATAATACCATATATTTTAATAAGTAAGTAGTTCAATTTATTTCTGCATGTGTTGTTAATGTAATAAGATATATGTATATGATAAATGAGTATTAATATATAATAATTGTAATACTCGAGTATTAATATTGTTACACATTAGAATATTTTATTATTATGTTATAATTGAATTTAGATTAATAAATTCTTTTTCTTCTTCAAAACTCATTTTTAATTGTATCTCGTTCCATATTATTTATTTAAATTAAAAAATTAAATACATTTAATTTTTGTTATAAATATGGTTTGTTGTGTATTTAAAAAGTTCTATATATAATAAAATATTGGAAAACATTTTCATTTCATTTATTTTAATTTTTCGAGTATTAATTTTAATACTCTAGTATTAATTTATTAAAATAATCGATTATTTGATTAATACGCTGTAGTTTTTTTTACATTTTTTAAAACACTTACCCACCCAAAACCCCTATTTTCCCTGCATCCCGTCCCAGTTTTTAATATACAAAATAGATTTAAAAAAATTTGGGATAATTGTATATTTATAATTTTCGATTTATTAAAAAAATATGCCAAATTAAAAACATTTAAATACTCGAGTATTAATTTTAATACTCGAGTATTAATTTATTAAAAGAATCGATTATTTGATTAATACGCTGTAGTTTTTTTACATTTTTTAAAACACTTCCCCACCCAAAACCCCTATTTTCCCTGCATCCCGTCCCAGTTTTTATTGTACAAAAAAAAATATATATATATTTTTCATTTGCGTTGTAATGGTATGCGTAGTACATGTTTTCGTTGTAATAGTATTTATCTATTTATAATACTATATTGCGTTGTAATGGTAGTCGTGGTAATAACATGCGTTGTAATAGTATTTGCGTGGTCAAAAATGCGTTGTAAAAGTATGCGTGGTAAAAGTATGCGTGGTAACATCATATATCCCCTCGCACATCACTTTCGGTGCGGATGACACCTATGCAGAGTCGAACAACGCCAACTATTGGCATGCGAGGATACTTCTAGAAAAGGTGGGGAATCTGCTGCTAGATAGACTCTACCAGATAAAGCGTTACCGAAGGTAAGTAACTTGTTCTTCAGTTAGGCAAAGGAAATTAAGTCAGATATACCAATCTGAATATTGACATCTTCCAGAAACGTCAGTCCACTACCCCCTGAGTCTGTGACTGTACCTGTTTTCTGTTTTTCAGAAAAGCACAGAGTACTCCCCTCTTTTAATTAGTTTAATTATATGGATTAAGAGGCATATTATCAAGGGATTTATCTCCGCTTTTTTGGCTTTAAAAGCCAAGAAAGTGGAGATAAAATGATCTCCCTATTACCTAGCTGTCGCTAACACCAGTTAGCGCCAGCTAGTAGGAGATAGCGACCATCTTGGGCCCCGCTTTGCATGTCAGAGATATTTATCACTAATGACATGCAAAGTGGGCGTGCCAAGATGTTAGCAATTGGAAACAGTCGCTAACAACGCTATCTCCTATTACCAACTTTTGGAGATATTCGCACTAAGCGCGAATATCTCCAAAAGCTAACACCTGCCCTGAGCAGTTCTTAGTCATGTCATACAATGTGAGGTGGATAACATGGCTAAGAGCATTAGCTCGGTAATGCATGAATATCACTGACTTTACAGCGATATTCATGCATTTTGGCCGATTTTTATCGCTTAGGAGATAAACCTTGATAATAGCAAGGCTCCTAAGCGATAAAAATCGCCGTATCACGGCGATAAAATTATTGCCGCTAAGCCAACATAGCGATAATTATCGCTAGTTGTTGGTAATATGCCCCTAAGTTTTATGCTGCAAAGTGCCCTGCTGGTCACATAAGCCTGTGATTGCACAGGCAGATTTCAGAACATGTGTTCTGGCCTATAGGAAAAGCAATATATTTCCAACCAGATAAGTACCTCAGAAGGCCAGTGGAGCTAGGGAAAAGTCAATCTCTTGTGCTGTGAAGCCTGATACGTGACTGGCTCTATCCAGGGCCGTCAGCCTTTCAAAGGCACACACACCTGTTGAGAAATTTCCACATTTCGCCATATTGCAGGAATCTTGCACCCTAAAAGGTTGGCTAACTCTTCAGCCCCAACTTCTCCCCCTCACTACTGTTTTTGCGGAAGCAGCAGATCGGTCTGAATATAACAGGAATGCAATGATTTTTTGGTCTTTTGGGTTCATTTTTTGTCTCAGTTTGGGTCTCTTATCTATTTCTTCGATGTTCTAAATTAACAACATAAATCTTCTATAATTCTGATTGCAACTGTTATTTTTTTTTCGCAACTCGAGTTTGCTATTTCGTTGACATTTTGTTTGCACTTTAGACTAGACTGTCAGCAAACATAGTGCTGTGTCCTCAGTAGTGGCAGAAGTCAAGGTTCAGGGTTCAATTCATATTTTCGGTGTAATTCAAATGTTAACATGTGTGGAAAAGTAATCTTAACAGGCCCCACAGAAAAGACATGAAGTTGCTGGCAAGAAAGCAATTGTAGACAAACTGAGAATGAGTGATTTGTTTTGCGCATATTTTTGATTGGGGACATTGCCTGCACATTATGTAATGACATTAAACCCGGATTTATTTCAGCATTCAATTGTCAGATTCAGTGGGCTCACCAGCCTCTTCACCTGCTGCACCACTGAGAGCTGTGCACAGGGGGGCTGTAATTGGGGTGTGGCAGTTCTACAGCAACCCCAGGCCTGGAGGCAGTTCAGAAACATAATGGTAAGCAGCAAATCCTTGCAGTTTTCTTTTCAGCAGCATTAGCTGTTTGTTCAAACCAGTGAAAATAGAGTGAAAGTTAAATTGTAATGTATGGGGGCCCAGAGGAAAACGTAAACCACTGCACATTCTCTTGTCATGTACATCTACGATTATAGGATTGTACACTGACTCAGGGAATGGGGGCCTGGGCATGTTCTCCAAGCAGGCTGTAATGCAGGCTGGACTTGCCTCCTATTCTTCAGGCTCTCCATTTTTTCCCTTTTCCTTGTAGTGGGCTTGCTGCAGTTATCTGCTCACTGGCTTCTGTTGGCCGTTCCTCTGGCTTGGGGTTTGGGGTTTGGGGGAGTTTGGGACTTTAGTGGTGTCCTGTCCCTCTCTACGGCTGCTGCCTGGTAGGTTGGTTCTTATGTTGGATCTAGCCTTTGTTCTAGTTGCTTGGCAGTCCTTTCCTACCCGAGCTTCTTTTTGTTTTTCCTGGTGGGAGTGTTGGTCAGGTCCTCTCCTCTTTGGTTGTTCAGCGGGCTCTTCTGCTCTGTTTGCTGCACGCTTTCGATGTTGCTTTTTTCCTGTTTTGTTTATTTTTTCTGGCTGGGTTTCTTTGAGGGTCCGAGTGGACCCTTCTCCTCTCTGTGATTGGGAGGGGGGAGTGGAAGGGGTTGGCATTTTTTCTGTTTTACAGATCCTTTAGTCTGGCTCCTCCTGATTAGGTTCGGTGGCACTCTCTCTGATCTGTTTTCCCTTCCTCAGCTGTGCTACCAGAGTTTTCTCCAAAGGTGATCTGTTGGGAGGCCTTTTGGCTGTTGCCTCCCAATTTTGTTTGACATTTTCGACTGGAGGTGTTGCATGCTTGGATCAGTAGTTATGCTGTGGATATTGTTTCTGCAGCAATTTCATGAGCTTGTTTATTTCAGTTGGGGTTCCTGCTGTCTGTGTCAAGTTTCTTTTTTGTTTTGGGCTTGTTAAGTCCTCATATTGAAATGACTGGGCTGAGGAGGACCTATCAGTGGGAACTGTGCCCATTACTTACTGGTAATCTTCATTACTTCGTTTATGGTTTTCCTCATCCCAGTAATGTCCCCTCCAGAGAGGCAAAGCCATGCATGAAAGAGCAGTAGAAAGTATGAAGTTGAGGGAATGATATTGGGTATTTTGAAAGAAGACTGTGGTGGACAAAGATGTGTTAAAGAGAATTGAGATCGAAAAAGAGGATGTAGGTGCCTAGAGCTGCAGAGAAAGAGCTGTTAAGAGAGAAGGGTAATGTAGAAGAGGTGGGCTGAAGTAAGGAGAGAGAAATGACAGAAAGATTATTTTTCAACATAATTGCCACCAGCAACCTTAGAGTGTGAGTGTTAAGGATGGGCAAGCCACCATGCACACTAAGGCCCAAATTTATCAACACTTTGAAACAATGTAAAGTAACCAAAGGTAATGCATACTAGCACAAAGTTAGTTTTGTACTGGACAGTTGCCTAAAATTAACTCAAAGCAACACTATGTGCTGCGTTGTCCTACTTTGCGGCAAGGAGGCATCTCATGGTGGTACTGATGGAACTTGAGCATTCCCACAGTTCCACTCAGTTTTTGTGCAAAGCCTCATCTACTAACATTTGGGCCAAAAATGTAAGAGAAAATCTCTTTATTTCTCCCAATCTGTATATATTGCTGCATGAATGTAGTTGGTACCACGCATGAATTTACCATGCATGCCTTTACCGTGCATGTAACGCTGCACAATGACCTTTACAATGCATTGTATTACATTGTGAGTCCTAACCATGCATGCAATGCATCATCCTTGGTACGTACTAACACACACACGCATGATTTCGCAGCCTCCCTGCAGCACAAGGTATCAATGATTGGAAGCGGATAATGAGACCTGGGGCCCACCGGAAGGCTGTAAAAGAATTTACATTTGGCATTTAAACATTGTCTGTGAAATGACCTCACAGAGGAAAAAGAATTGGCCTAAATTTCCCGGCATACCGCTTACTGCAAAGCGAGTGCCAGAAGTGTATTAAAATGAGGCAGTACGTTGCTGTTTCACCTACATGACAACCCTATGATTAAGGTGCTGGAAGCACTGAAACACATCAGGGCGAGATATGAACTGGGTTTTGCAACGCTGCTTCATGAATAAAAAGGTTTTGTTAAACTTACCTTGTGGAGTGCATCTTCAAAAGCTCTGGGCTTCTTTTTCGAAATAAATAAATAAGCAAGGTATTTGGAATACCGAAACGCGTAGATCGTAACAGCTGCCCTTGTTGAACTCTAAGAGAATGTAAGAAAATAAAAGAAAAATTGCAAAAACGACCTGTGGAGTGCGACCCGGTTTGTTTCTGGAATGGTGTGGGAATATATATATATATATATATATATATATATATATATATATATATATATATATATATATATATATATATAAATATAAATATATATGCACAGCAAACTCGAACCAACACTCCAGCAATCCCGGAGTCCTCAGTACACCACCAGAGAAGGAAACAAGAGCCGACCCAGCTTCCAGGTGAAAAAATTATTTATTTGATTTTCTCGCCACCAGCATAACGTTTCAGCCTGCCCAGAGGCCTTGATCACACGATGATATAATAGTAAATTTGTCTCATGTTTCTGCTGAGCATGTACCGCTATCAAATAACAAAAAGATTAATGAGCATTGTTATTATGGTAGGAGTTTTTTGTGTCCCTCTCAATTTCCCAGAGGCCCCTTGGAAGGTAGAGGCCCTGGGCAATTGCCGTCTTTGTGTTAAATATTCTCTGGCCACATTCTCACTGGAGTGCTGAGGTTGTGTGAGTGGGTATGCAAAATAAGCATCAACCCATATATTCTATTCAGATTCTGTTGCATCTGGTATCGGGGCAAAGTGTCAGGACAAAACAATTTTTTTAAAAACATACCTGGCTCCACTGCAGGCACAGGCTCCCAGTCTGTCCTATGTCCAATCCTGACCCTACTCTCACAGCAGCTTCAGGATTGGCCTGAGCACCCTAGATTTGTTCTCCCAGGGAGGCAGTGCAACTCGGGTTGGAGGCAATTTCAATGCACATAACAGTTTGGTTGGCCTGAGACAGCTGGCCAAACCATCTTGGCCACTGATAACAGTGTCCACTACTCCCCCTCAGTGTCTGGCATCCCCTGGCCCTGCCCTCTAGACTGACAGTAGGAGAAAGATAAAACGATAATAAACATGGTTTATTGTCATTTCATTTTTCAAGTTTTGCAGCCGCTGCTGGCGGGAGGAGGGTGGGGTTGACGTTCCTCCGTCATAGTGAGTGGCCCTCATGCTTAATCTGGCCCATCGGGATGCCACAAAAACGTGCTCTGTAGCGCAATGGCGAGTCTGTGCTTGCTAGCGTAAGCTTTGAACAGGCTGTACAACCACCCGTACAAATTCCTACATGTAGGCACCAACACCAAGGTTTAGCATGTAATATCCTTGCATTAAGCTAATGCAAAACTGTTACTTGTAGGCATATCAGGCTATTTACCACCTAACACCTTTCTCAAGTGTACTCTTTGGCAGTATGATTTGTAGTAAAGCCAGATCATGGCATTTTGGTAAGTCTAGGGTTTTTGCTCTGGCCCACAGCAAGCACAGCCCATTGCATGCTTTTACACTTGAAACTTGATCCATCATTACTGCTTGCTGTGCTTTGTGACGCTAAGCGTCACCTAGCATTAAATGAACATGAATGCAAACCCTTAGTAAATTTGTTTCCTTGTGTGTGAGACTACCCTAGCGCTGTGAGAGGGCAGCATACTTTAACTTCTAAAAAATACAAGTTAGCTGTAGCCCTCGCACACACATCGTTTTGGAAAAATATCCATCATGTGTAATTTTGCGCAGGACAATAGACCATACTGCAAAATGGAATCAGTGGAGAGCCCCTGCAGGCCATGGCACAGCCTACGAGAGTGAACTAAAAAAGTCCTGGTCCTCTGAAATATGTGCTAATGCTGCCCACTGGCAACCAAGGGCACAAATTAACCACTGGAAGTTTTTCAACTTCGCCTGACTTTGCAGGTGATGTAATTATTTGTGTACAGTTGTATATGTTAATATTAGAGAACACAACATTGCATAGTACATGAATTTAGTAAAGGTAGTGTGTCAGAAGCAACCCTAGTCCTAATTTTGTTTCTTTTTAAAAATCCATTCTTGCCAGTCCAAAAGTTGTCCTGTTATACTCCATAATACAAATTATACCAAGGTGACCTTCTCATACTGCTTATTCAGACTACTGTTTACATCAACTCTTGCTTGATATTCACTTTGCATGGGATTTTTTGTTCCTCCTTTCTGTTTTGTTTTCTGTTTGTCGCACCCAGTACTCACTTTAATCCAGTACTCACGTATATCCCTGATATACGTCCATAAAATTCCAACAATTCCCACAAAGAGTTTCTGTGATATCTCGTTCGTCTGTTCCAGTTTCATATCTGGAGCTACATGATTGAACCTTCCCTCTCAGTCTTTCACCACAGAAAGTATTTGAATTAATTTTCTGGAGAGGAATGGATTTTCCACCTCTAGCTTCTTCACTCTCTCCAAATACCAGGACTCATCTCTCAGGTAGGTTATGCAATTAAAAAGCACAGTGATTAGTGACTCCACAGTCTTCCAGTGCAGGTCCCAATCACCTTCCTGATCAGCATGTACCATGTTTTTCACTAGAATTATCATGTGTCGAACATTTCCTCAGTACTTTCAAAGTTCTGATTTAATTCCCATTCTTTGACAAACTCTACGAACTTGTTTTTCAGGTTTTCTCATTTTGAACTGAGTGTATTGAACATAGTCTTGCTTTGCATTATGTGTTTTGAATGAAGTGTACCCTGTGCCATGTTCACTTTTGAGATAAGATATGCAAAACCTAATTTTCCATTCTTGTTCCAGAAATCATTCCAACACAATGTTTTTATAGTCTCAGATATGATGAGCATACCTTGTAAAGAACCAACATAATGAGTTCCGCTCATTACTGACTGGACAGTTTTGTATCCAAAGATTTCAGCCTCAATATGAGCATCGTCTATGCCATATCCATTGAGATAACTTCCTGCACAATGCAACACAACTTTTGCCATGTGGAGAATGGCCATGATTGAATAAAGATCATCACATTCTACTGGATTACTCATAAAAATGTCAACTACAATACAGAAAACACCTTCATTGCAGACAATTGTCAGTAAAGGCTGGTCTTCAAGCTGTGCACCCACATTTTGGATATTTTTTAGAGCTGTGCATACTGTTGCGCAGTTTGTGACTGGACATGGTATTACTGATAAAAATCCAACCTCCTTCATTGGGACAGTATTCTGTGAGATCAGAGCATGAATTGCAGCCCAGAGAGGAACTGGCTTTTCTTCATCCTTCAGTCTTTAGTCAGCACGAATAAGCAACATGATAAATTCAGTTAAATAAGCTTTGCAGACCACAACATCAGGTAGTAGAAGATCCATGTCCTCAGCCACTTGCAACTTACTGGTAGATTGGGGCGTGCTGATGCCTTGTAGGGATTTTGCACACGTTGGCAAGGCAGTTGGGTTATAAGTTTTCATTTTCGTTTGTTTATACCTACAACTGACATAGCTTGTTTTCCAGCAGCTACTTCTTTGGTATAGTCTTGAAAAAGCACCATGGCACCAGTGTGTGATGGATGTTCCAGACAACAAAGAGCTGTGTTCAAAAATCTAAATTATCAAGCGGTATTCGAAAGATTATGAGGGCCCTGGGGGGCCGATATTTTAAAAAGTTTTATACCAGGAACCTTCGCGGGAGTGTATTCAACAACTTCCCAAAGTTTCCTGGCGATCGGATGAATGTTGTTTTAATTCTATTTATTTATTCGAGGGGTTGTGGATACACGATTTTTTGTTTTTCCGTCTTCTGCGTACATCAGTATTCGAAAGATTATGAGGGCCCTGGTGGGCCGTTATTTAAAAACAAATTATGCCAGAAACCTTCGCGGGAGTGTACTCAACAACTTCCCAAAGTTTCATGGGGATCGGATGAATGGTGTTTTAATTCTATTTATTTATTGGAGTGCTTGTGGATACACAATTTGTTGTTTTTCCGTCATGTGTGTACATCAGTATTTGAAAGATTATGAGGGCCCTGGGGGCCGATATTTAAAAAACAATTATGCCAGAAACATTCGCGGGAGTGTACTCAACAACTTCCCAAAGTTTCATGGCGATCGGATGAATGGTCTAGTAATGCATTGATAAGCGTGGCTAAAATACCACCCGAGTGACTTACCTCACTCACCTACAGTTACCCAAAATAAGTCAGCCGGACAGTGGAGAAGAATAAACAAAGCAAGTTTATTAGGCCACAAACTCCCATATGAGAGGGCCCTATATCGACCTCACCCCTAAGAGCGTGCCGAGAAGGACTGACTCACATCATCATGGTGATACATTATATTACGAGAAGGCAGAGTAAACACGCCCATAATGGAAAAGTACTGGTCCACCAGGAGTGTGGACAATGGCCTCATACAAGAGGCATCTGCACCTGTAATAGCAACACTTGTTATCATCTCCCAAGGACACAGAGCCAGGCCGCTACATCCCCAGCGCATGAGAACGGCCTGATAAGGAGTTTCGCTAGCAGGAGCTTCAGCTACAGTAAACCAAGAAATGCATATATGCTGACACGAGGAGTTATTCCTATTCCTACGGGAGGGGGAATGAGCAAGTACAGTTTGCACGCAGAGAGAAATAATTCAAAATGGTGGCACACATGCTAAGCTAAGAACACTGCAAACGATATCACACACATAAGTGAATAACTGCATAATGAGAACATAAACGTAAATGCGTAAATGCAAGTAATTAGTTAGACACATTCCGCTAACTCATAAGCATAATGTACGAAGGGGGCGGGGCTTGGAATTGACGCCTATCAGACCCTCCTTTTAGCGGACTGTGGCTAACACGTTTGTTTCCATTTATTAACCAAAAGGAGGGCCTTTACAGCAAAATCTATGGGCCGGGCAAAACTGGAAAGACATACTTAAACCAGAACATCATCATGAATGAGTATCAACCAATTAGCATCAGTAAGTTCAACAGCATTGGAGACAGGGTATTGTTTCAATCTGTTCGTAGACCTTTTCATATTGCTGGCACACATGGAGCAACAAGGGGGAAGGCAGTAAACGCAGAGGCAGCATGACAGTAGGAAACCTATAACACCTATAATGACCATGAATATTTTCCAACCCCAGGAAGAGAAAAGACCCCACAACCATGTCTGTAGGGACCAGGTACCAGTATCTTGATGAAGTTCAGCAGCCAACCTATGAAGTTTCTGCACAGCCAAGTTAACTGTCGGGCGGAGTCAGGAATATACATGCAGCAAGACGTCCCGATGACGCGGCAAGCTCCACCCCTATCTGCCAAGATGACGTCAAGAACCATTCTATTCTGAATCGTAAATAATCTCATAGCCTGCATCTCCAGTGACATATTAGCTGCAATATCAGCTTCAGTATTCACTACCTTTTCCATAACCCGTGAAAGACGTCTGATGGACCTACTATTAAAGATAGGGCCCCAGAATGGCAACAGGCCTTTAGAAAAATCGTTAAACTGCTGTCCAGCGGTGTCCGTCTGATCAACGTCATCAACTTGAAGATCCCTCCTTTTTCGCTGTCCTTGCACCACATCAAACCTCCTATGTGTCTTATGATAATCCGAAGGTGCTACATAAACAGGAGGGAGTAAATATGCCAGGTAACATGTCCCACCCCAACCCTCAGGCAACCACAGGTACCCGTTATCTCCACATACAAAGTAGACATTAGGGGGAGTGACAAGCGAAGGACTAAGGGTCAGCCGAATCGATGTCGTCACATTACAAATACTGTCGCCCACCTTAATCGGACCTCTACCCTGTATACAGAAATAAGGCGAGGGTCCCACTACTGCTAGGGGCACCAGAGAATGACCACTACTGTTTGTTGCAGGAGGGCGTCGGTATGCTAGAGAAGAGTTTAACTGTAGAAAACTCTCTCGTACCTTATCAGTGTCATTAGGTATCAGAAATTTGTCCAACTTTTTCGAGCAAGTCTCTAAAAACGTTTGGTCGAAACGTCCATCAGTAAATAATCGTCCAAGGGATGAGGGAGGCAAAGGGCGTACTCGCATCGTCTGTGTAGACTTACTGTCGGGGAGTCGTGGGGTGAGAGAGTCAGGCTGCTGGAAAAACTTCACCCTACCTATCAAGATATACCAGCCCACGCAGCTATTCACAGGGGTCAATTGCAGTGCCAATAACCTGTCCTTCTTATATGCTGCAGTAGGAAGCAACCCACATACCCAGCAATCTGTCACATTGTATACAGCGTGTGCATGATGTAGCGTTTTTATGAAGACATTATCACGGTAACCTTTTCTCATACATTGTTCACCATAATCAACAGTAACCATATTATGTTCTGGTAAGGGAGAAGGGGTAGGAACCAATTTGTGGACGGGGTAAGCTTTATCCAGAAAAAACAGTATTCCAAGCATTATCAGAAAGACAATAATGAGCACCACAATAACCACAATTTTGCTTTTTCGTGATAGGGCACGCCATTATGAATCTGGTTCTGGTCTGCGAGGGGCAGCAAAAGGCTGTTCCTCATCTGGTATTGGACGGCCAAAAGGATACATTTCTGCTAGAGAACGGGGCAAGGGATATCCTAAAAGTTCAAAAGCTAGGGACACTGCTAAAAGTTCAGACACTCCAAAACCGGCCAGAGGGGTTCTTCACCCTTCGATGGGCTGTTCTCCCTATGTCCGTTAAAGCCTCATAGGCAGGCTTTCGACTTCGCAAACCCTATTCCCTCGACGGAGTCACACAACTGCAGTGACTCAGGAGCACAGAACTTGGGCCCACGTACAACTGTAATGTTCCATTCAGCAATGTCTCAGAAGCAATGTCTCAGAAGTGCACCAGGGCTCCTTTCAGCAGTCCATCCCTATTGCCACAATAACCTATCTACTATAGTCCACTCCTAGTCCCTATCTCAGCCCTTCTTCCAGTGCTCAATGCGTTTGCCTCTCTTTCCTGGGCCGCAAGTTATAGCGAGTGCTCCCTCGCACTTCGGGGTCTGAAAACAGAATTGGTGGGTCGTTTTGAAAGGAGGTGGCTTCGGTCGCTTGAGCACCGTGACCGATAGAAGCCTCGCTACTCGTACTCAGGGCTGGCTTCCGTTCTTTTTCGTCGTGCTCCTCCCCAATCAACACAGCATCAGAAAAGGGGAGGTACTTAGGCAACGATTCTGTTTCGTGATCTGCAATGCCACCTCTTACCCATGCATCATAGGGTAAAGGTAGTGGAACTTTCCTTATGTGGGAGGCATGCGTCCACGCCTTTCGACCCTCCACTCGAAGTGCGGTGCGGGTGGTGAGCAGCACCAATCAGGGCTCAGACCACCTGAGCTCCAAACAGGACTTCCGCTGGTACTTCTTAACGACGACCCAGTCCCCTGGGTTGATGCCGTGGCCGGGCCCCTCAGGCAGCGGCTTCAGTGTGTCTGCTACCTGCTGGTGAACAGAATGGAGATCTTTAGTCAAAGCATACAAGTAGTCTGTCAACATAGGATATTCTATCTCTGAGAAACATTTAGGTCTAGGAACTCCCCACACATTGGCGGGCCTGCCGAATACAACTTCGTGGGGAGAAACACCTGTCTTGGAATTTACTGTAACTCGTGTGGAGAGTAGAGCAAGGGGGAGAGCGTCTGGCCAGCGTAGCCCAGTACTTTCCTGTATTTTGGCCATTTTCAATTTCAGTGTACCATTAAATCTTTCAACTAAACCCGCAGCCTGTGGGTGTAGGGCTGCGTGGAATTTTTGAGAGATTTGTAATCCCTTACAGATATTTTTCATCAGTTCAGCATTGAAGGATGTACCGTTATCACTCCAGATCACTCTAGGTAACCCGAACCTACTAAAGTATTCCTTAATCAACATTTTAGCTGTCGACATGGCTGTACAGTCTTTTGTTGGAAAAGCCTTCACCCACCTGCTGAATGCGCACACCACCACAAGTACATACTTAAGGTTGTTCACTCTTTCCATTTCAATGTAATCCATCTGTATTACTTCAAAGGGGTATGTTGGGGGTGCAAAATTACCCACAGGCACGGGTGTTCCCTTCCCAGGATTGTGTCGTAAACAAATCATGCACTGTTGTACCAAACGTGTGGCCACCCTGGAAATGTTCTTATTACTCCATACTGGGTCTAATAATTTACATATTCCCTTGGCACTTATATGAGCTGGTCCATGAGCCATTGTCACCACTGGGAGGACATATGCATTTGGGAGCAACCATCGTCTTTTGTCTGTCACATCCGTCCAACACTCATCCGAGTACAACTGTCCCTTTCCATTCTTCCATTCCTTCAGCTCCTCCTCAGTCACTTTCTCTTGTATGTTCCGCACACTCTGTACAGTGTCTGCAAACATGTTAACGTCTGGTACCCATCTAGCCGGTCCAGCCACAAACATTCGCGGGAGTCTGTTCCTGGCAGTTTCTTTAGCTGTCTGATCTGCAAACGCGTTTCCCCGCCCAACGTCATCAACCACCGCTTTGTGTGCACTGCACTTTATTACTGCTAGCCGTCTGGGAAGCGTTAGAGCCGTCAGCAGGCGCAATATCAATGGGCCATGTTGAATTCGTTGTCCGTGTGATGTCAAAAATCCCCTCTCTGCCCACAGTCTTCCATAACTATGAGCCACGCCAAAGGCGTATTGGCTGTCAGTATAAATGTTCACATCCAATCCTTCACTCAGTTCACATGCACGCATCAACGCTATTATCTCTGCAGCTTGGGCTGAGGTGTACGGGACTCTAGAAGTCTCCACCACTGTTTGTAATGTCGTGACTGCATATGCTGCTGTTGTGGTACCGTCCGCTAGTTTAAAACAAGACCCGTCGACATACAACTCTCCGTCAGGGTCATCTAGGGGCTTATCCGTCAAATCTACTCTCCCTTTTGTCTCCTCCTCTGTTCGGAACAGGCAGTCATGCACTTCACCATCTTTCTCATCTGAAGGGAGAGGCAACAGTGTGGCTGGATTCAGGGTAGCGCATCTTTTTATCGTTACATGTGGGGCAAATAGTGTCATCTCATAACCAGTCAAACGAGCGCTAGTTAAATGCTGCGTCTGTGTTCTGTTCAGCAAAATGTCCACTGGATGTGGTACCATTACCGTAAGAGCTGAACCCAGTACGAGCCCTGCCGATTGTCTTATCGAGACTGCAGCAGCCGCTGTAGCCCTTAGACAGCTCGGAAGCGCTCTTGCCACGTTGTCGAGCATTGCAGAGAAGTAAGCACACGGTCTCTGTTTCCCTCCAAAATCTTGTGTTAAGACAGACAACGCGCAACCTTCCGCCTCGTGCACATAGAGTACAAAAGGCTTCTGGTAATTGGGTGTTCCCAAAACGGGTGCAGAACATAGAGCAGTCTTCATCAACTCAAACGCTTCTTGGCATTCAGGTGTCCAAGGTAGGGGCTCGCACACCTCTTTTGTGGTCAGATACAGCAGGGGTTTCGTTAGTAAAGCATAATTAGGTATCCACTGGCGACAGTACGATGTTATGCCCAAGAACGCGCGCACCTCTCGCTGTGTGTTAGGTACTGCCATGTTAGTTATTGCCTTGACGCGCTCTGGTGTCAGCCTTCTCCCGTCCTTCGATAGGAGGTGACCGAGGTAGGTGACCTCCTGTCGACAGTATTGGAATTTAGGGAGGGACACCTTGTGTCCCTTACGAGCCAAATGGTGTAACAATTTAACAGTAGACTCTCGGCACCCCTCCTTAGTATCGGAGGCGATGAGAATATCATCCACGTATTGCAACAAGACATTGCCTTGCGGGAGCTCCAAATCATCTAACTGTGCTTTTAATGCTTGGCTGTAAATACTAGGGCTTTCTGTATAGCCTTGAGGAATTCTACAAAATCTAAAACTGCTGCCAGCCAATGAGAATCCGAAGAGGTACCTGCTATCTGGGTGTACAGGTATACTAAAGAACGCATTCTTAAGGTCCAACACTGAAAAGTATTTAGCTGAGGGGGGTATCATAGTCAAAATGGTAGTAATGTCAGAAACCACTGGGTACTGGGGCTCAACAACCTTGTTAACATGGCGTAAATCAATCACAAAACGATAGACATCAGGTGTATTCTCACCAGCGTCACCTGAGGATCTTTTAAGTATCGGAAGTATCGGACTATTACAGATATTCGAGTCCGTTTCCTCGACTACCCCCGATCCAATCAAATCCTGTATAATCTGCAACAGAGCCCTCTCTCCATCTCTAGAGATCTTGTATTGAGGTATGCGAGGCAGCTTCGCTCCCACCTTAACATTTATGGACACCGGTGCAATGTCCATTTTTCCCACATCAGTATCGCTACTGGCCCACAGACTCGGGGGGACATCCCTGAACTCAACTGGGAGGGGCTCATCCTTTGAAAAACATTGCTGCGCACGCGCGACAGAAGGACCCATCGTAAGGTACACACCATCCGGGGAACAGTAAATCGTAGCATGCAACCTTTTTAACAAATCCAAACCCAGTAAATTCTCACCACAATTCGAAGTCAAGAGAAAGGAGGAGTCAACAGTGAAGGGGCCAATCGTAAGTGTCAAGGGCTTAGAGATGGGGCTAACCACCGGGGTACCAGAGAACCCCACTGAAATATTAGTCTTGCCAGACAGAGCCGCCCCTGGAACCTGAGAACGTGCTACAGAACTTTTCGTAGCACCTGTATCCAATAAAAATTTCTGATGGGATCCCGACAAGTCTGCCGTTACATAAGGCCCACGTTGATCAACATCCACAGAAACAGGTCCCTCACTCTGCCCTACGCTGTCCTAGTTATAGGAAAATCCTGTGAAATCATCCATGGCGTACGTATCGTTGTAGAACTGTCTATCCCTGCCGTCATCGCCCTCCCTCTAAGAATGCTGTCTATCCTTTCCTCCGTCAAAATAATTTCCTCCCGGTCTCCTGCCCTCCTCGGACTGTCTAGTGTCTCTATTCGCATCTCCCCGACCTCGTCCTCTACCATGTCCACCCTGGGACCGTAGTAGTGGACAATCTTTCCACCAGTGCCCTTCCTGTTTACAGTTAGCGCACTGGTTGGGTCCCAAACGCTCTCTTCTCTCTCCCCTTCCGAAGCTACTTCCTCGACCACCTGACACGGGCGGGGCTCCCCGTCCTCTGCCCTTCGCTACTTGCTGCAACAAAACCTTTGTCTTCAAATCTTTTGCCTTCTTTTCTTGCCTGTCCTTATTCTCATTCTCTCTATGTTCATAATACTGGGCCATGCTCAAAATTCCTGAGGGGGTAGATGTTGTCCATGTACTCTCTGACGCTAGCAGTCGGGCCGATATTTCTGGCAGCAGATTCGTAACGAATCTGTTGACAAAAAGACGGAGCCCTCAATCTTGAGAGATATCTTGTCCGCTAAAATCCATAAATGTTTCTTCAAAACGAGTGAAGAAATCTGAAACTGCCTCATCCTTTTTCTGTTTGCAAGCCGTTAACTTATCCCAATCTACCTTCTTAGGAGGAATGAGTGAATGCATATATTTAATAATACGCCCGGGTAATGCTAGTATCTCGGGCTTCGGCTTCTCACCTGGCTTTCGTTCCTTATCCCAATCTGTAAATTCTTCCCAAGTTCCGCCTAACTCCTCTCTATGTTCCGAGCCCTTCACCTGTCTCCACACATCCACGGGGACCAATAATCCGAAAAACAGTTCAATATCTGCTAACGTCATTACTGTTGAGGAGGCTGCCTCCGTTAATTCTTTGTAATAAGCCGTTGGATTTTTCCTTGAGTCGGGTAACTGCGCCTTCAGAGCTAATACCTCGCTCCTTTTCCAGGGCGTATACACCCATTGTTCTTGGAAATGAGTATCTACACGTGGTCTAGTCACTACCAGGGTGGTCGGGTCTACTATTTCAGATACCTCAGGGTGAAATATAGGGTGTACTTCACGCATTGGATGTATCCCCGGGAAGTGGGTCTCACCTGTCGCTGTTAGCTCATTCCTGTACTCCAACAAATACCTCAAACTACGGAGCACTTCCGCTGCTCCAGTATTAGCCCTGTAAGCATGAGTCTTAATATCGCGAAGAATCGCTGGCGCCACACCACCATATCCCTGCTCCCAGAGCGCTATTAGGGTCGTTGACATGTGCCACAAAGCATGCTGTTGCATCAAAGGCTCATAATCCTTCATAGTAGACCAAATATCCTCTAGTGAATAAATATTATTCCTGGCCCATTGACAAGCTTGATTAGCTACCATGGTCTTCTCATCTAGGGGTACAGTAGCACGTGTGAGTAACTTTCGTACCTGAGTAAATAGTCCTCCCTCCGCTCCTCTAGCAGGTGTTCGCAACGCGGTCTGAGGGGTGGCGCTGGCAGAAACAGTGGGGATAGCGGGGCCGGCAGAGAACACCGGGGATAGCGCAGCAGACGCAGGGCTCGCCGCCGAGAAAGGGAGCAAGGGTGCCGTGGTAGAAGGGGAAGTAGGTCCCCCTGCAGAGGAAGCAGGTGTACCAGACAAGGGAGGGGCACTGACTTGGGGAACTGAAACCACCGCCTGTGGGGCGGAATCTCCGAGCACGGGGTACAGCGGCTGTGGAGCATATGGGGGAGGGGGTCGGGTGCTCAAAATATCTTCCATCTCGTCTATATCCTCTTCCTTTACCACATAGCACTTATTTTCCAATAACCTAAAACGCCTATCTGCGCGCTCAATCCGCAGCTCGTTCTCCTTCTTAGTGTGTTCCTTCGCCTTCTGCGCCATGGTCTGTGCCGATCTTTTCTGAGCTACCTTCTCCTCCCTTATCTGCCGTTCTCGTGCCTCCTTCTGCCACATTCGCAAAGAATCAAACATACTCTGACGGCTGCGCCTAGCAAACAATTTGTCTTGTAAATAGTCTAATTTTTCTGCGTCAAAAGAGCCCAGCAAAGGCCACTGCAAATCCACATTATCCATTGTATACTTATGCCACAAAGAGGAAAACAAAATAGGAGGTAAGCCATGCTTGACGTACATGTCGAAATTCGGAGAGCCTTCCTGCGGGGCAGGTTGGCTCTTAGCCAATCTCACATCTGAAACCTCATCACAACACCCGAAACACCGCAATTTACTAAAGCACGGCATTTTGTTCTTTTACAAACACACAACAGCACAAAAAAAAATAAAAAATTCACAGCTTCAATATGCATATATCGATCAAATAGAATCAGCACCAAAACACGTGTTACCAAAATGGGACAAGGCCCGTCGACCAAGTCCTGGGAAACCTGGACCCTACCGCAGACTGAACAGCACACACCCGCTGTTCCGAGACTGGGAAACCAATCCGTTTCCCGGGCAGCACTACAAGTCGGCAGGCGCCACACCGCGCGGGACCCGGCACTCTCCCGCAAATCACCACATTAGGTGTTCGGGCGAGCCCAAAATCCTCGCGTAGCAAGCCGCTCACCAACCCGCAGTACTATCCAGTCGGATTTTCACAAACCAACGTTCCCCAATCTCCATCAAGTCTGTCAGAGCGCTATCTGCACCCTGAGTTTCCCGGAGCACACTAGCCCCAGAAGCACACCGGCTCCTCCAATCACCAGAGACACACCGGTCTCACGGAGCACTCCGGCCCCTCAATCACCGGTCGGGCCACTTACCTTCCGTGCGCGGTCCCGACCTCTACCGTTCTCCACTTCCGGCTGGCTGGACCAACACGGTCAGCTCCAAGGTTCCGCCTTCCGGACTCCGGCGTAGGATCTTGGACCGAGACCTCCTCCGATCAGCAGGGTGGGGCAGCGCTGCGAGAACCAAGCTCAGCATCAAAGTGGGTACCCAGGCCCACCGCGCCGACCAGGGGGTCTCCGGCCTTCTGCTACCCACTTACGGGTGAGAAAGGTCCTAATCGCGGAGTCCCTGTTCGGGCGCCATCTGATAAGCGTGGCTAAAATACCACCCGAGTGACTTACCTCACTCACCTACAGTTACCCAAAATAAGTCAGCCGGACAGTGGAGAAGAATAAACAAAGCAAGTTTATTAGGCCACATACTCCCATATGAGAGGGCCCTATATCGACCTCACCCCTAAGAGTGTGCCGAGAAGGACTGACTCACATCATCATGGTGATACATTATATTACGAGAAGGCAGAGTAAACACGCCCATAATGGAAAAGTACTGGTCCACCAGGAGTGTGGACAATGGCCTCATACAAGAGGCATCTGCACCTGTAATAGCAACACTTGTTATCATCTCCCAAGGACACAGAGCCAGGCCGCTACATCCCCAGCGCATGAGAACGGCCTGATAAGGAGTTTCGCTAGCAGGAGCTTCAGCTACAGTAAACCAAGAAATGCATATATGCTGACGCGAGGAGTTATTCCTATTCCTACGGGAGGGGGAATGAGCAAGTACAGTTTGCACGCAGAGAGAAATAATTCAAAATGGTGGCACACATGCTAAGCTAAGAACACTGCAAACGATATCACACACATAAGTGAATAACTGCATAATGAGAACATACACGTAAATGCGTAAATGCAAGTAATTAGTTAGACACATTCCGCTAACTCATAAGCATAATGTACGAAGGGGGCGGGGCTTGGAATTGACGCCTATCAGCATAAAGGACAAACAGACAGACAGACAGACAGACAGACATACATTCGTTTTTTTATATATAGATAAATCTTGTAGCACTTGTAGTTACAGTGATAAAATATTTGATCCTCTTCACCAATCAGTTTCAATCTTTTGCGAAAAACGTCGCCGCATTTCTGCAGCATATCAAACTTTCTTCTATCCAGCTGCAGTTGATGTTAGCTTTTCGTTCATATTAGTTTGGTATACAACACATTTTTCTTTGCAGAAGGAGTCCTCAGATTTTGCAGTTAGCAAAACTTAGTCAGGCGGTAAAGATCCTCTGCTACCACCTGCTTCGCTCATGTTTACAAATTTGAATCAACAGAAAACCTGAAACCAAACAATATTAAAATATAACCAATATAATGGCTAAAACACATCATTATAGAGCCGCCATTTTAGAAAATGGTAGAAGGGTTACTATGTTTTGACACCAAAATGAAGTATATAGGCCTCATGGTTCCTATAACATAACATCATCATTACAATACATCTGCCATTATCAAATTCACGTCCAGAAAAATTTGGGTAATGTCTACTCAAGCTAAATTACTTCTCTATTGATACAAAAACACAAATCAAAAATAAAGATCTCTGGACAAAATGTTTTTACGGCGGTATAACAAAGGGCCACGACTACATGGAGGAACAGACAGACCTTTGACTTTTATGAACAAGTTGGCACATGCATTACTCGGCGGCTAGTGTGAGAGTAACTTTAGTAAAACTTTGCGCCATGCAGCAAATTTCGCCATCAAATATTTACAAGGGGCAACAGCAGTGTTAAAGAAATGTTATGTTTGCGTTCCATATAATATCAATTTGGTGCATAGTAGACAGTGGAGAATACAGACAAACATTAGGGAACACTCTCCCAAAGGCAGCAAGTGTGCCTTTATTGGTAGGTTTGTTACATGGCATGCCATACTATTTGGGCATACTGCAATTTTATGATTCATTCAAAATGGACGGTAAAAGATGTCAAGACGGGGTAATGTGCAGAAAAGCCTACTTTTCAAATTGGGCATCAGCCCCTCCCAAAATTCGTCGGCACAGACACCACCCAGCCCCTATGGCCACTCTTGTCTAGCCGCCCACATCCTCTTGTCTAACTCTTACCTCAATAGTTACATATCTAAACCTAATTAGAATCTGTATGTGGTGAAGATGCTACTCTGGTGATGCGAGGTGTTGTAGCAAAGGCACATGAATGAATATTGCATTGTTATCTTTCTCCCAAAAAAAGTTAGATATTTCTTACATTGTGAGACCATATGAGCAGGACAGAGATACATAAACAAAATCTGCAGTCCTAATTACAAGTGTTGTGCATTATCAAGGCAAATTGCAGGACTCAATAAGTACCGGCATCACCCAATGAATGTCATATGAATCTAGTTATTCACCAAGCCCCATGGAATCCGTTTTTATAGGGTGTGATAAAGAATGCAAATGATTAAAACCTGTTTGATATTTTGTTGCAAGGAAAACTTTTTGCATGCAATATTTACCGCTCGTATACGCGGTATAAAGCACACTAGTGTGGAACACCCAGAAATCTGCGTGTAAAATGGCAAGGATCCTCTACAGTGCAATTCAGCCGTGTTGGAGCGTGGACTAAGCCTTGTGCTCTGAGGCAAAGACATCTTGAAACTCCAGCAGCTGCTCACCCAACCTCTCTACCGATGGCCGTGTCCATCAATTCTTCCAGCTTTGCTGTCTGTTGTTATATTATAGACCTTCCTTTATTCTCACACTTTGCTTTTGATCTCAATGACAAAGATAGAGTAAGTGGGGTATGCCTAAAGCCTGAAAAGTTGCTCAGGAAAGGACAAATAGTAGCTTGGTGATGCCATTTGAAGCAGGAATCGCAGGCCTGTCTCTGGATTTTTTCTCAGTCTGTACTATGGCATCATGCCAGCTAATGAGCTGATGGGTGGCTTGGGCTGACACAAGAGGTTTAAGCTGCCCTTTTCAAGATGACACAACCGGGTTAGGAGGTTTTTCGAGATGTTTAGGCTGAGAAGTGGTCTTTCCAGGCAATGCAGCAATCGTCTTAAAGAGGATAAGCTTGGAAGATCTTCCCAAGCACACTTTGAGTTGGCACACTTTGAGCCGCAAGCGAGTAAACAGTAGATAATCGCTGCTTGGTCCACTTTTAGCAGGCACCGAACCAAATGTGGCCTTGCATTAAGGTGTCGGGAAAGGTGGTACAATGTCATTGCAAACTATTATCAATGATATGCCTGAACTGTTACCTTTGGCGTTTAGTATTCCACCCTAAGCAGGGAGAGGGATTCCTGCATGTAGATATTTGTTAGCAGGTACCTGTACACTTCTCCCAAAATAAAATCAAACCTTCGCCTTGCTTGACAGGTAGGGATCACTGACACAATATTGTGGTAAACAATATCATTGACAAAAATATTGTGTAAAAAATAGTGTGCTCCTATAATTATATCGCTGACAATAATATTGTCCAAAAATAGACAAAAATGTATATTTTTTAAAATATAGAGTTTAAAGTAGTAAATATTAAATATTTTACCATATACTTTTAATATAATGCAAATTAAATATATTCCACTAATATCGAAGGGGTGACATTCACTATTCCTACTCCAGTCTAAGCAACAATATGAAAAATGTTGGACTATCAAGGGGTGAAATTTACTATTCCCACTCCAGTCTACACAACAGTAGGGAAAGTGTTGGACTTTGTACAGGATAACATTACTACTCCCCATCCAAACAACAGAAGGGAAAGCGTTGGATTTCAGAGTGGTAAAATGTACTATTCCCACTCCACACAGCTCAACAGTAGGGAAAGTGTTGAACTGAAAGAGGTTAATTTTATTATTCCTACTGCTGCCTAAGCAAGAGTAGGAAAAATACGGCGCTTCAACCGCATTACAAATATGAGTAACCCCATAAATACAGAATGTAAAAAAAAATTTATTATTACAAATATATATATATATATATAAAATATATACATATACATATGTATAAAAATAATTATCAATTAATATATAATTGTTCTTCTACAAACCTAGCATCCCACACCTACAATATAACTAAAGAAAGAACTATTACATAACTTGCTATTTCACATCAATTACATAATTCATTTCCAATTGATAATGTATTGTTAATTAATTAGTTCTTAACTGACTTCCCACCCTAGACCCTGCAAACCTAGCATCCCTCAACTAAAATAAGATTAAATTAAATGAGTCTGCTAGGAAAAAACTAGGATGTACAGGGGTGGGTGCTATTTATGTGGTACGAGTCATGACTTCCTGCCGTCCTTGTGGTACTCTTATGCAACACCTCGGAAATAAGTGGCGTCATTCAGTGACTGGACAGCATTTTTTAAAATGTTCACGTACCAAACTGTTCCTTGAATATTTCAAAGATAGTTCAATCAACCAATCAAAGACATTTATAGAGCGCGCTACTCACCCGTAGGGTCTCAAGGCGCTGGGGGGGGGGGGGTGCCGTTACTGCTCGAACAGCCAGGTCTTGAGCTTCTTCCTGAAGGAGAGGTGGTCTTGGGTCAGGCGTAGGTCGGTCGGGAGGGAGTTCCAGGTCTTGGCGGCCAGGTAGGAGAAGGACCTTCCTCCTGTGGTCGCTCTTCGGATGCGGGGGACGGCGGCGAGGGCGTGGCTGGTTGATCGGAGGTGGCGCTTGGGAGCGTAGAAGTTGACTCGGTTGTTGAGGTAGCTCGGGCCTTGATCATGTAGGGCTTTGTGTGCGTGGGTGAGGAGACGGAAGGTTATTCTTTTGTTGACGGGGAGCCAGTGCAGGTCTCTCAGATGTCCGGATATGTGACTGTTTCGTGGGATGTCGAGGATGAGTCTGGCTGAGGCGTTCTGGATTTGCTGGAGTCTCTTCTGGAGCTTGGCGGTGGTTCCGGCGTAGAGGGCGTTGCCGTAGTCCAGGCGGCTGGTGACGAGGTGGTGCTTAAAACTGGTCCTTGATGACATTTTTAATTGTGCTCGGGGAATTGGAGGAATTTCATAACTGTGCTCTACTCTTTTAACGCAGGGTTCTGGCCAAATTCAGCCATTCACCGCTTGGCAGAATTTTTTTTCCTTTTTGAGCAACGCAATGACAATTGAAAGCAAGCTGGTGAGCACCAGCGCAATTTGACATCCATTATTGCGATTTCCGGCCTTTTGGCGTGATGTTTTAACACAAGCGGTCACAGGAACAGTCGTGGTCAGAGAGCTGATCCTCGAGTAGATTTTCTACTCGAGCGGCAGCAAAATCAAGTGAAATAGCCGTACTCTTGCGCCCTGTGTATTCCAGTTCACTCTGATTTTTCAGCATGTAAAGCGCTTCCAGTGCGGCATGCATTTTTACCACCATCTCGTGGAGATTTCATACAACTCCACGGAGAGAAATTCTGCGACCTCCGCCCACCCCTACTAAAAACCAAGATACCCATTGTCCGTCTCATGTAGAAAGTGTTCTTCAAAGCATTTGGATCCGAACACCTCAAAGTAGGCCCCTTCATCCAGTACCCTAGTCAAATTATTGGTTGAGTTTACCTTATCACTTTTTGTTTATTATTGTATTTATTTAAGGAGTCAAAAAAATCTCTTACTTGCCACCTAACATGCACTTCAGTGCACTATGAGGGAAGGGAACATAAGGTAATAACAAGGAATAAAAAGATAAGCGGAGTAGGACAAGCAAGAGGGGTTGCTATTGGCAAGTATAAACAATAGGCACCAGGAAAAGAATAGTTACATTTTATTATACCGGTTGAACAATAAGAATGAAGGAATTAGGAGAGTCATTTATTTTAAATGTTGGCTTTGGAGCTGGTGGCGTGGGGGTGGGGGTAGACTGAATGCATCAGTGAACAGGAAGATTTGAAGGCCTTTGCTGAATTGGTGTTACTCCTCGGGATTTCACAACGCAAGTGTCAGGTCTTCCCAAAGATGAGAACCCAGGAACTTTAATGATTTGTCTCCATTAGTGAGTTGAGATGCTTAAGATTCCTTATTGGTTGGCACGGTGAGGGCAGAAGCATATATTAGCTTCTACATTAGTTCCTAGATGTCAATAGACTGTCTGCCGTGGGGTCCATGGCATGTGTGTGAACCTTCCTAGCGTGTGCATTAATTGTGTTTACCAGGCTGCAGAAAACAGTGTGCATAGATTTATGTCTACCTTATGTTTAAAAATTACTGTAGATAATGTGTGAGGTAAAAGGAGGCCCTAATCACTCCATTGGATGCTCTGTATAGAATATTTACAGAATTACATGTTGCTTTTTTACTGAACACACCTGGAACCCAGGAGACATTCGAAAGGATATCTCAATTGAGTCCAATAGTTCCATAAACCACATTTTCATACAAAATATTTAAGATAGATATATATTTTTCAAAAAAAAACTTTATGCAAGCCCACGGGAGTTATGCAATGTGCTGCAACGATTTTCGCATAGTTAAAGATTTGCCCCATAATCTGCCGCACAACCTGCAGATTTTAACAAATACAAATTTTGTTTCTGGATCAAACGGTTCAAAAGTTACTGAAAATACAGTGGCGTGTTGCCACACCGTGAGAGGTTCTTCGCAAAGATGGGGGCCACCTTTCTGATGGTTATTGCTATGTTTGGGTGTTAAACTGGTAGTACCGAGCTGCACCCAATGCCCAGATAGTGTTGCCAAATTTAAAAATGACAAAAAAAGAATACTATTACAAAATGTGCAACATTATGCACATAATTTTACTTTTCTTGCCGCATTATTTACTCTACCCTGCTGCATAAATTGGCCCTCTTCTGCCACATAATTCCAGTGGCCCTGACTATATGGGATGTATTTGTGACATCCACTGCCCTCCGACGACACCACTTAAAACACACTCCCCCTGCAGAGAAGCGTTGACGGTGATTGAAAAGTGGCATAACACCACCTTCATGTTGGACGTCATCCAAATACCGAATTGGGGTGAACTGCCAACTCCTCCCATCCTGAGAAGGTTAAGCCTGCAAACTACCTCTTCTGAACTGGTGCCATCCAACAATGCGCTGCACCATTATACAACAGCGTCAGCAACTATTTCGGTCCACGAAGACGAGTGGCTCAAGTCTTTCTTTCTCGTAAGCCAGGCGCATGACTTCGCTAAACCCCTCTAAGAAAGCCAACTGGCTCGGAACAAAGCGGGCTGATTGGCTGCGGATGGTTAGGCGGATTAAGGTTTTAGCTGGCCAGGAGTCACTGTGGTTCTATGCTTCTAGGTCAGTGTGTCAGCATGTCAACGAGTCACTGGGGCAGGATTCTTTCCCATGCACAGTCAAGGCTCTGCTAGAGACGTGCCTCTTGTGTCAAAGAGGCGAGCTTCCAGATAATGGTCTTATCATAGTGACCAGACCTTTGCGGGCTCTCTTTGGACTTCCGTCCTAGTGGCCTAAATTCGTTCTCAATGAACTATTATGCTCCAGTTCTGAGTTAGAATTGAGTAGGGATGCACAGCACAGCTATAAAGTTGCACTTTAATTAGCCACTATCTATCTGTTATGACCGACGGGCAACAGATGTATAACGTGGTGTATTACATTTTTAGATGACGCTTGAAAAACATATTATTGTATCTGTAACTGGTAATTTGATAGCAGAATCAGAGAGGCATTCTGAAAGCATTGTATTTTAAATATGATGTGGGTCTTACGTTTTTCTTTTACATTTTGATTTTGATATAGATAAATGTGTGTGTATGTATTTTTGTGTGTATATATATATAAATATTCCAAATGTAGTTGCCCGCAACATTGGAGACACCTACACGACGTGTTTTTACCTCTTTATTCTGGCCTGCAGCAACAACCAAAGTACTGCTCATACAGCGATGTATTCTGCCAATCTGCCATACGCGTTACTGGGAACCTTCCCCTTGATCACTGGCCTGGCTTGGGGAAGAGGAACAGCATGGGATAGCACGCAGGTGTTATCAAGTTGTTTCTAGACCACCCACCTGGGCGTGTCAGCCCCTTGGCATTATGGTTGTTGTAGTCCGATTAAAGCCATAGTGGAATGCTGTACCTTTTCCTCCTCACGTTAATTCCGTCGGGCCGCTGCGAGACACTGGACCAGCATGTTGCTCTTCTTGCGCTTGCCAAAACAGGTACGTTGTTCCGCTGAGTGTCTCAAGGATATGAGACACACGGACCCGCTTCGCAGGCAGTGGGGTGTCAACCGTGGCCAGAGCAGGCCACCATATATTCCAAATGTAGTTGCTCGCAGCGTTGGAGACACCCACACAACGTGTGTTTTCACCTCTTTATTCTGGCCTGCAGCAACAACCAAAGTACAGCTCATACAGCAATGTATTCTGCCAATCTGCCATACGCGTTACGGGGAACCTTCCCCTTGATTACTGGCCTGGCTTGGGGAAGAGGAACAGCATGGGATAGCACTCAGGTGTTTATAAGTTCTTTCTAGACCGCCCACCTGGGCGTGTCAGCCCCTTGGCATTATGGTTGTTGTAGACTGATTAAAGCCATAGTGGAACACCGTGCCTTTTCCTCCTCAAGTTAATTCCGCAGGGCTGCTGCGAGACACTGGACCAGCTTGTTGCTCTTCTTGCGCTTGCCAAAACAGGTACATTGTTCCGCTGAGTGTCTCAAGGATATGAGACACACGGACCCACTTCGCAGGCAGTGGGGTGTCAACCGTGGCCAGAGCAGGCACCATATATTCCAAATGTAGTTGCTCGCAACGTTGGAGACACCCACACAACGTGTGTTTTCACCTCTTTTTTCTGGCCTGCAGCAACAACCAAAGTACAGCTCATACAGCGATGTATTCTGCCAATCTGCCATACGCGTTACGGGGAACCATCCCCTTGATCACTGGCCTGGCTTGGGGAAGAGGAACAGCATGGGTTAGCACGCAGGTGTTTTAAAGTTCTTTCTAGACCGCCCACCTGGGCGTGTCAGCCCCTTGGCATTATTGTTGTTGTAGTCTGATTAAAGCCATAGTGGAACGCTGTGCCTTTTCGTCCTCACGTTAATTCCGTTGGGCCGCTGCGAGACACTGGGCCAGCTTGTTGCTCTTCTTGCGCTTGCCAAAACAGGTACGTTGTTCCGCTGAGTGTCTCAAGGATATGAGACACACGGACCCGCTTCGCAGGCAGTGGGGTGTCAACCGTGGCCTGAGCAGGCCACCATATATTCCAAATGTAGTTGCTCGCAACGTTGGAGACACCCACACAACTTGTGTTTTCACCTCTTTATTCTGGCCTGCAGCAACAACCAAAGTACTGCTCATACAGCAATGTATTCTGCCAATCTGCCATACGCATTACGGGGAACCATCCCCTTGATCACTGGCCTGGCTTGGGGAAGAGGAACAGCATGGGATAGCACGCAGGTTTTTTCAAGTTCCTTCTAGACCGCCCACCTGGGCGTGTCAGCCCCTTGGCATTATGGTTGTTGTAGTCCGATTAAAGACATAGTGGAATGCTGTGCCTTTTCCTCCTCACGTTAATTCAGTCGGGCCGCTGCAAGACACTGGACCAGCTTGTTGCTCTTCTTGCGCTTGCCAAAATAGGTGCGTTGTTCTGCTGAGTGCCTCAAGGATATGAGACACACCGACCCGCTTCGCAGGCAGTGGGGTGTCAACCGTGGCCAGAGCAGGCCACCATATATTCCTAATGTAGTTGCTCGCAACGTTGGAGACACCCACACAACGTGTGTTTTCACCTCTTTATTCTGACCTGCAGCAACAACCAAAGTACAGCTCATACAGCGATGTATTCTGCCAATCGCAATACGCATTACGGGGAACCATCCCCTTGATCACTTGCCTGGCTTGGAGATGAGGAACAGCATGGGATAGCACGCAGGTGTTTTCAAGTTCTTTCTAGACCGCCCACCTGGGCGTGTCAGCCCCTTGGCATTATGGTTGTTGTAGTCCGATTAAAGTCATAGTGGAATGCTGTGCCTTTTCCTCCTTACGTTTATTCCGTTGGGTTGCTGCGAGACACTGGACTAACTTGTTGCTCTTCTTGCGCTTGCCAAAACAGTTACGTTGTTCCGCTGAGTGTCTCAAGGATATGAGACACACGGACCCGCTTCGCAGGCAGTGGGCTGTCAACCGTGGCCAGAGCAGGCCACCATATATTCCAAATGTATTTGCTCGCAACATTGGAGACACCCACACAACGTGTGTTTTCACCTATTTATTCTGGCCTGCAGCAACAACCAAAGTATAGCTCATACAGCGATGTATTCTGCCAATCTGCCATACATGTTACGGGGAACCATCCCCTTGATAACTGGCCTGGCTTGGGGAAGGGGAACAGCATGGGATAGCACGCAGGTGTTTTCAAGTTCTTTCTAGACCGCCCACCTGGGCGTGTC